>NC_140989.1:9710775-9800775 GCF_052327205.1 Somniosus microcephalus
AGGGTAAACTGGTATTTGTTTTCCTGACATCTGGGTCTTTTTTGAAAAATCATGATGTTGGTTTTCTTTAGATTTACTGTTAGAGCCCAATTTTGGCAGTATTTGTCGAGTAGGTCTAGTTGTTGCTGTAATCCCTGTTCTGTGGGAGACAGCAGAACCAGGTCGTCCGCATAGAACAGGGATTTCACTTCTCCATCCAGGAGACGGAGACCTGGTGACTCACTTTGCTCCCCATTCTCTCTCTCTCTCACTCCCAATCTCTCTCTCTCTATCTCCCCATTCTCTCTCTCTCCCCAGTCTCTCTCTCTCACACTCCCAATCTCTCTCTATCTCACACTCCCAATCTCTCTCTCTCACTCCCAATCTCTCTCTCTCTCACACTCCCAATCTCTCTCTCACACACTCCCAATCTCTCTCTCTCTCTCACTCCCAATCTCTCTCTCTGACACTCCCAATCTCTCTCTCTCTCACATTCCCAATCTCTCTCTCTCTCACTCCCAGTCTCTCTCTCTCTCACTCCCAATCTCTCTCTCTCACACTCCCAGTCCTCTCTCTCTCACACTCCCAATCTCTCTCTCACACTCCCAATCTCTCTCTCTCACACTCCCAATCTCTCTCTCTCACACTCCCAATCTCTCTCTCTCTCACACTCCCAATCTCTCTCTCTCACACTCCCAATCTCTCTCTCTCACACTCCCAATCTCTCTCTCTCTCACTCTCACACTCCCAATCTCTCTCTCTCACACACTCCCAATCTCTCTCTCACACTCCCAATCTCTCTCTCTCACACACTCCCAATCTCTCTCTCTCACTCCCAATCTCTCTCTCACACTCCCAGTCTCTCTCTCTCTCACTCCCAAGCTCTCTCTCTCTCACTCCCAATCTCTCTCTCTCTCACTCCCAATCTCTCTCTCTCACACTCCCAATCTCTCTCTCTCTCACACTCCCAATCTCTCTCTCTCACACTCCCAATCTCTCTCTCTCACACTCCCAATCTCTCTCTCTCTCACACACCCAATCTCTCTCTCTCACACGCCCAGTCTCTCTCTCTCTCTCACACTCCCAATCTCTCTCTCTCTCTCACACTCCCAATCTCTCTCTCACTCCCAATCTCTCTCTCTCTCTCCCAATCTCTCTCACACTCCCAATCTCTCTCTCTCTCTCACTCCCAATCTCTCTCTCCTTACCTCTCTCTCTCTCTCTCTCTCCTTCCCTCTCTCTCTGTCTCTCTCTCTCCTTCCCTCTCTTTCTCCTTCCCTCTCTCTCCTTCCGTCTCTCTCCTTCCATCTCTCTCTCTCTTTCCTTCCATCTCTCTCTCTCTCCTTCCCCCTCTCTCTCTCCTTCCCCCCTCTCTCTCTCTCTCTCTCTCCTTCCCTCTCTCTCTCTCCTTCCCTCTCTCTCTCTCCTTCCCTCTCTCCTTCCCTCTCTCTCATTCCCTCTCTCCTCTCTCTCATTCCCTCTCTCTCTTCCCCCCAGTCGCTCCCCTCTCTCTCTTCCAACAACAACATGCCCTCGAGAAAGCCTCGGCACCGCCGGGCTCCCCCAGCTAGTCTATATATATAAAGCGGTACTTCTGTCATTCTGTCTGTCTGTCATCGCGTGTGCGTTGCGGGTATGCACTCGAAAGTTACAGGGCGTACCTATGCGCGCTTTACCTCCAAAGAAAGCTTACGCTTCCGAGACGGTTTTAAGCGTATTTACGTTTCGGCCGGGCTAAAATTGCGCCCGCGGTATCCCAAAAACCTTCAACATTCCGCTCATTAGCATCTCATTATCCGCTCATTAGCGACAGAGTGACCGACAGAGTGACCTCGAGCTTGACCAATCGTACGCCGGGTTGCTGGCGTGTGCCGCCGCGCCAATCGGTGCGTGTGTGGCCGGGCTTTATCGTTCTGAACCGAGGTGAGTCGCCGCCATCTTGATTCCAAACTTTTCCTTTCTTTTTCCCGCTTTCTACGTCTTAAAAAAAAAAGTTGCTTTTAAAACACATATTGTTTTTTAAAAAAATGATTTAGAAAGTAATTAACTTATCTAATCTCATTAATTTTCCTACCTTTCCCCGTTTTTCCAGGTAGGCCTAGAAGCCTCGACGTCTCCTCCGCACCCACGCCCGAGCTAGGCACCTCCCGGCCCCACTCGAAGGCTGGAGGGCCAGCCTCAGCCCAGCGCCGCTAGGGTGCACGCGCAGCAGGAGCTGAGACCCGCTGTCTCTCTCTGGCTGGCCGGGGGGCGGGGCTTGCTGAGCGTCCAGCGTTACCCTGGCAACCGGGCCCGCCGGACGTCTCGCGCAGCCGCAATCGGCGGACTTCACCTGGGGGGGGGGGGCCGCGACCCTTGGGCGGGGGGGGTGGGGGGGCCGCGCGCGCAGCAGGAGCAGCTGAGACGCGGCGTCTCTCTCTCTGGCTTGGTCAGCGTCACGGTTACCCTGGCAACCGGGCCCGCCGGCCGACAGTCTCAGCTCCTGCTGCGCGCGCAATCGGTGGTCTTCACCTGGGGGGGGCGACCCCCGCCCTCCCTCCCCCCTTCCCCCCCCTGCCCTCCCTTCCCCCCCTCCCTACCTTCCTCCCCCCCGCCCTCCCTTCCCCGCCCTCCCCCTCCCCTCCCCCCCGCCCTCCCCCTCCCCTCCCCGCCCTCCCCCTCCCCTCCCTTCCTCCCCCCTCCCCACCCTCCCCATCCCCTCCCCCCCTTCCCCACCCTCCCCCTTCCCCACCCTCCCCCTCCCCCCCTCCCTTCCCCTCCCCCTCCCCTCTTCCCCCTCCCCTCTCCCCCCCTCCCCTCCCCCCTTTCCCCCTCCCCCTCCCCCCCTCCCCTCCCTCCCCCCCTCCTCCCCCTCCCTCCCCCCCTCCCCTTCCCCCCTCCCCCCTCCCCCCCTCCCCCCTCCCCTCCCCCCCCTCCCCCTGCCCCCTCCCCCTCCCCCCTCCCCTCCCTCTCTTCCCCCCCTCCCCTCCCTCTCTTCCCCCCCTCCCCTCCCTCTCTTCCCCCCTCACCTCCCTCTCTTCCCCCCCCTCCCCTCCCTCTCTTCCCCCCCTCCCCTCCCTCTCTTCCCCCCTCCCCTCCCTCTCTTCCCCCTCCCTCTCTTCCCCCCTCCCCTCCCTCTCTTCCACCCCTCTCTTCCCCCCCCTCCCCTCCCTCTCTTCCCCCTCCCTCCCCTCCCTTTCTTCCCCCTCCCCTCCCTCTCTTCCCCCCCCTCCCCTCCCTCTCTTCTCCCCCCTCCCCTCCCTCTCTTCTCCCCCCCTCCCCTCCCTCTCTTCCCCCCCCTCCCCTCCCTCTCTTCCCCCCCTCCCCTCCCTCTCTTCCCCCCCCTCCCCTCCCTCTCTTCCCCCCTCCCCTCCCTCTCTTCCCCCCAGTCACTCTCTCTCTTCCCCCCAGTCGCTCTCTTTTCATCCCAGTCGCTCTCTCTCTCTCTTCCAACAACAACATTCCCTCGAAAAAGCCTCGGCACCGCCGAGCACTTTAGCTAGTATATATATAAAGGAGTCAATCTGTCTGTCCTTCTGTCTGTCCTTCTGTCTGTCCTTCTGTCTGTCCTCGGGTGTGCGTCTGTCCGGCTATGCGCTCGAAAGTTATACGGCATACCTACGCGCGCGTTACCTCCGAAGAAAGCTTACGCTTCCGGGACGCTCGTAAGCATATTTACTTTTCGGTCGGACGAAAATTGTTCGCGCCTTATGCAAAAAACCTTCAAAATTAAACTCATTATCTGCTAGCATTGATTGACTGACGTCAAGGTTCGACCAATCCTGTGCCATCACGATTGACCAATCCAACAGTACGGTCCCCTGATGGTTGGCCAATCGGTGTGTGTGTGTGTGGGCGGGACTAATCGTTTTCATCTCGGGGATCTGGCAGCCATTGTTTCACTGCCATGACTTCAGCTTCCAGCTCAAACTACTTTGAAAAAGTTAGTATCGCTTTTAAAAATAACATAAGGTTTACCAAAAACGTTTTAAAAGTACTTTCACTTTCATCTTTCAAGGTATTAAAAGGTAGAAATGTTGCCCGGCAGCAGATTCACAAAGGGACACAGACAGGGCCCAAAAGCCTGGGACTCGATTTAAAATGTTGCCCGGCAGCAGATTCACAGAGAGGCCCCAAAGCCTGGCACTCAATTTAAACCGCCCGGCCCAAAACAACCCTGGCAAAGCCGGGCTCCCCCAGCCCAAAACAGCCCTGGCAAAGCCGGGCTCCCCCAGCTAGTCTATATATATAAAGGAGTCGATCTGTCTGTCCTTCTGTCTGTCCTCGGGTGTGCGTCTGTCCGGCTATGCGCTCGAAAGTTACAGAGCGTACCTACGCGTGCGTTACGTCGAAAGAAAGCTTACCTTTCTGAAACGCTGGTAAGCGTATTTACGTTTCGGCTGGACGAAAATCGCGCCCGCGGTATCTGAAAAACGTTCAACATTCCGCTCATTAGCATCTCATTATCCACTCATTAGCGACAGAGTGACCTCGAGGTCGACCAATTGTACGCCGGGTTGCTGGCGCGTGCAGCCGGGCCCTCCTACGGTCGAGTGACGGGACGATTGACCAATCCTACGCTTTGGTGACCTGACGGTCGACCAATCGGTGCGTGTGTGGGTGGGCCTTATCGTTCTGAACCGAGGTGAGTAGCCGCCATCTTGCTTCCATTCTTTTTCCTGCTTTCTGCGTCTTTCTTTTCAAATATACATTTCCAGCAAAAAAAAAGTTGCTTTTAAAACACAAATTGTTTTTTAAAAAAGTTAATTAATTTGTAAATCTTTTCTCTAACCTCTATAATTCTCCGACCTTTCACCGTTTTTCCAGGCCCGGGGCCTCGGCTTCTTCAACTGCCAGCAGTGCAACTCTAGACCCAGGCTCCCGGCCTAGACAGAGACAAACACTGGCAGAGGGTGTGCTGCCTCAGTTCCATTCCCAGGGTCAGTAGGTGGGGAGGCTTCATAAGCAACTGGGGTAGGTCGCAAGCCCCAAATAATAATCTGAAGGTCCTGTGTTTGCAGCTGAGGAAATTTCTTCTGCAGACAGCCCCAGGTTAACAGCAGCCATCTTTGTCAAGGAGGGCAAAAAGTTTCAGTGCGACGCCAGTTTGATTCAGTGTGTAAGAGTGCACGCGCGGCCATCTTAGTACAGGAACATATAGTGGGTGGGGCTTCTGTGCTCCAAATCTGTGTCTGTGACAGACAATCGACTGTAGCTGTGCAAGGTCTGCAGCTATAGCAACAGCTTTAGCTACAGAGCTTCAGGGCCACACCTGAGTGTTTAGAAGCTGTTGCTAAGCAACAGTGTTTGTTGTTAAATACAGAGATAAGAATCTCCGTATCTCTCAACATTAACTCTAGAGAGTACTTTAGGCAAGGCATCAGCTCGGTCCCGTGGGTGCCGGATAGCACAAAGTTTCCTGTACTTTAAGTTTATCTCCCCCCTCCCTTTCCACCCCCCACCCCCCCTCACACCCCCTTCCCCCCCAACCCCCCTTCCCCCTCCCACACCCACTTCCCCCCCCTCCCCCCCACCCCCCCTTCCCCCCACACGCCCCACCCCCCCTTCCACCCCCCTCCCCACCCCCCCTTCCCCCCTCCCATTCACCCTCTTCCCCCCTCCTCCCCCTCCCCACCCCCTCCTCCCCCCTTCCCCTCCCTCCCCCACCCCCTCCCCCTCCCCCCCACACCCCCCTTCACCCCCCCTCCCCACTCCCCTTCCCTCCCCCCTCCCCTCCCTCCCTTTCCCCTCCCCCTCCCCTCCACTCCCCCCCTCCCCCTCCCCTTCCCCCCTCCCCTTCCCCCCTCCCCGTCCTCCCCCTCCTCCCCTCCCCTTCCCCCCTCCCCTTCCCCCCTTCTTCCCCCCTCCTCTTTCTCCCCCTCCCCTTCCCCCCTCCCCTTCCCCCTCCCCTTCCCCCTCCCCTTCCCCCCTCCCCTTCCCCCCCTCTTCTTCCCCCCCTCTTCTTCCCCGCCCTCTTCTTCCCCCTCTTTCCTTCCCCCCCTCTTCCCCCCAGTCGCTCTCTCTCTTCCCCCCAGTCGCTCTCTCTCTTCCCCCCAGTCGCTCGCTCTCTCTCTCTTCCAACAACAACATGCCCTCAAAAGACCCTCAGCACCGCCGGGCACTTCAGCTAGTATACTTATAAAACAACTTGGGATTTTCCTTTATTTTGCCCGCCAGTGTTTTTTCATGCCCCTCTTTGCTCTCCTAATTTCGTTTTTAAGTACCCCCTGCACTTTCTATACTCCTCTAGGGCTTCCACTGTTTTTATTCCTTTGTATCTGCCAAAAGCCTCCCTTTTTTTCCTAATCCATTCTTGTATATCCCTTGACATCCAGGGTTTCCTGGGCTTGTTGGTCCCACTCTTGACCTTTACGGGAACATGTTGGCATTGTACTCTCTCAAATTCCTTTCTGAATGACTCCCACTGCTCTGATGTGGATTTTCCTACAAGTAGCCCATCCCAGTCCACTTTGGCCAAATCTTGCCTTATCATATTAAAATCGGCCTTCCCCCAATTTGGAACCTTTATTTCCGGTCCATCTTTGTCCTTTTCCATGACTACCTGAAATCTCACCGAATTATGGTCACTGTCACCAAAATGCTCTCCTACTGACACTTCTACCACTAGCTCGGCTACATTCCCTAGAATTAGGTCCAGTACCGCCCCCTGTCTTGTAGGACTTTCTACATACTGGCTCAAAAAGCTCTCCTGGATGCACTTTAAGAAATTCACACTCTGACTATCCCAGTTAATGTTGGGGAAGTTGAAATCCCCAACTATTATTACCCTATTATTTCTACACTTCTCTGAGATTTGCCTACATATCTGTTCCTCTATCTCCCCCTGACTGTTTGTTTGGGGGCCTATAGTATAATCCCAGCAAAGTGCTTGCCCCTTTTAGTTTTTAAGTTCTACCCATATAGCCTCTTTAGAGGAACCTGCTAAGATATCATCCCTCCTTACTGCAGTAATTGACTCCTTGATTAATATTGCGACACCCCCTCCTCTTTTACACCCCCTCTGTCTCGCCTGAAGATTCTATACCCCGGAATATTGAGCTGCCAGTCCTGCCCCTCCCTCAACCATGTCTCTGTGATAGCAACAATATCATACTCCCATGTGTTCATCAACACATTCAATTCATCTGCCTTACTCGCAAGACTCCTTACATTAAAATATAAATGCCCTCCAGCCTTGCCATACTCCCTTGTGCCGTTACATATTTGCTCTGCCTTCCAGACTGACTTGTTTTTTCCTCTATATTTGGATGTGCATCACCCCCTACTATAGCTCCACTCCGTATCCCACCCCCCTGCTACGTTAGTTTAAACCCCCCAACAGCACTAGCAAACCTCCCCGCAAGGATGTTGGTCCCGTTCCGGTTCAGGTGGAACCCATCCGACTTGTACAGGTCCCACCTTCCCCAGAAGCAGACTCAGTGATCCAGGAAACTAAAGCCCTCCCTCCTGCACCAACTCTTTAGCCATGCATTCATCTGCTCTATCCTTCTATTCCTGTACTCACTAGCACGTGGAACCGGGAGTAATCCAGAGATTATAACCTTTGAGGTCCTGCTTTTTAATCTGCTACCTAGCTCCCTAATTCTTGTTGCAGGACCTCATCCCTCTTTCTACCCATGTCGTTGGTACCAATGTGAACCACGACCTCTGACTGTTTGCCCTCCCCCTTCAGAATGCCCTGCAGCCGTTCAGTAACATCCTTGACCCTGGCACCAGAGAGGCAACATACCATCCTGGAGTCACGTCTGTGGCCACAGAAACACCTGTCTGCACCCCTCACTATTGAGTCTCCTACCACTATTGCCCTTCCACTCTTACTCCTCCCCCCTTGTGCAGCTGAGCCACCCACAGTGCCGTGAACTTGGCTCTGGCTGCACTCCCCAGAGGAACCGTCACTTTCACCGTTTTCCAACACAGAAAAACGGTTGTTGAGTGAGGTGCACTCTGGGGCTTTCCTGACTACCTGCCTGCCCCCCTTCTGACTGGTGGTCACCCATTCCCTCTCTGACTGCACTTTCTTAAGCTGCGGGGTGACCACATCTAAAAACGCGCTATCCACGTAACTCTCAGCCTTGCAGATACACCGCAGTGCCTCCAGCTGACGCTCGAGCTCCGAAAACTGGACCTCAAGTAGGCCAAACCGTTGGTACTTACTGCACATGTGGTGATCCTGACTGCAAGAAGCATCTAGGAATTCTCACATGCTGCAGGCCGTGCAACGCATGGGACTGAGGTCCCCTGTCATACTTTTAATTAAAAAACTTACCTTAAATTTAAACTCTCGGATTCTCGCTCTCCCAAATTATGAACTACCTTAAAATAAATAGACTTAAAATTGAAGAAAAAAAAAAGCACTCACCCACTACTCACCAATCAGCTTCTTCCCCTGCGCCGGCATCACTTTGGAACAGGTATGTCTTTAAATCTACACCAAGGCACTTAAATTTAGATGCCCAAGTTTGGAAAAAAAGCAAGAAATAGAGAAATACTCACCAACAAATCACTTACCTGCTTTCTAGTGACGTAACACTTTGAATACTTTTTACTTCTTTACACTCACTGGTCCGTTGTAGCTCAGCCGCTCCCACTGCTTTAACTACTGCCGAAGTTTCGCGCTTTCCAGCCTCTCCCGCTGCTTTAACTACTGCCGAAGTCTTGCGCTCTCCAGCCTCTCCTGCTGCTTTAACTATTGCCGAAGTCTCGCGCTCTCCAGCCTCTCCCGCTGCTTTAACTACTGCCGAAATCTCACACTCTCCAGCCTCTCCCGCTGCTTTAACTACTGCCGAAGTCTCGCGCTGTCCAGCCGCTCCCGCTGCTTTAACTACTGCCGAAGTCTCGTGCTCTCCAGCCGCTCTTGCTGCTTTAACTACTGCCGAAGTCTCGCGCTCTCCAGCCTCTCCCGCTGCTTTAACTACTGCCGAAGTCTCACGCTCTCCAGCCGCTCTCACTGCTTTAACTACTGCCGAAGTCTCGCGCTCTCCAGCCGCTCCTGCTGCTTTTACTGCCGCAGGACTGTTTCTGACAAGACGGGAAACAGGAGCCAGAGGCACGAAAATGGGAAACCCCTATCAAAATAGGATTATCAAGGCAGCTAACAGGTTCTTAACTGCCTTAACGATCTGTCGCATTGGTTGGAGATGGATCAGTTTGGGAGCAGCTGAATAGACACTCACGAAAATCGCGTGGGGGCGGGATGGAGGCGGGCTGGGTGTCTGAAGAAATGTTTTTCTAATTTTTGCAGCTGACCCGCCTCCAAACCCGCCTCTTCAGGGCTGTTAAAATCGAGCCCCCAATGTTTTCAAGGGGAGACTGGGTAGGCACTTGAGGGAAATAAACTTGCAGGGCTACGGGGATAGAGCGGGGAATGGGACTGACTGGAGTGCTCGTTGGGCCGAATGGCCTCCTTCTGTGCCATTATGACTCTATGGGGGAAATATTGAGTCACGCCCCCTTTGGATGGCGCTAACTTTGCCGGAAATTAGCGCCCCCGCGGCCGTACTTCACTGGTAACGCCACAAGAGGGAAGCGGGTTGCGACTGGAAGCGCCCTGCCTCCCTCTTGCAGCGCAGGGAGTGAATATCGCGCCGCGGTACTGCAGGCCTTCCTCCCCTTCTTAAAGGGGAGGGACCTTGAGCAGCGCGACCCAGGCCCAGCTGGGCCACCAGGGATCAGAGTGCCAGCAAAAGATCCCAGCACTCAAGAGAAGTGCCGAGCTCATGGGCCAGCGCTCCGCGGGGGGGCTGCAGAGGAGGCCAGGGACGGCAGAGGGGGCAGGTGCTGGCAGGTGGCCAGCAACAAAAATGGCCACCTGGCACCTCCCCTTTAATTTTGCACTGCCTGGCCACAGGTAGGCACCTCTGACCCCGTCGGACATAGTGTCCGGCAGTAAGTCAGGGGGCGCTACCAAAGATCATGGCCGGGGCACGAGCGGGGCGCTGCGCATGGTGATGATGTCATCGCTGGTGCACTAACCTCCCGCTGAATTTCATGGGAGGCATTGGCGCTGCTGCGCCCAGGCGCCAGTTGCTTTGCACCCTGTTTAACGGGAGACGCAAATCAACCGAATTTTTAGGGCTATGACTCTATGTCCTGTGAAGAATGGCTACAGATACCATTATACCCATGATGACCATTCACTGGCTGCTGACATCAGTCCCTATACGACTGACTGATGTTTCCATGTGGCTGTATGATCTGTAATTCTGTCACCAGGTTGCTGAGCTGTCCCCCTCCCTCCATCTCCCACCTCCAGCTGCTCGGCGACTCCAGATATTTCTAAAGCAGCCTCCTCTGCTGTTGTAAGGTTTGTAAATGATGGAGGGCCACCGCCGATTCTCCCACTCCACCTCTTATTTTGGGCTCTCTTTTCCTGCAAGGAGGGAAAGAAGAGAAATTTGAGTGTGAGTGATGGGATGAGTGTAAGGAATGGATGGGTTCGATCTTTAGAGGAAGACTATGATGGAGTGGGGTGCCAAAGCCAAGTGGCCTCTTTGTGTGTGGTTATGATTGCACTAGGATGAGGGTGAGTGTGAGGGGTGGTTAGTGAGATGGGGATGTGATAATGTAGATAGAGAGAGAGGGATGAGTGGACGAGCAAGGTATGTTGGTGTGATTTAAGGATGTGCAGGAGCAGGGCTGGGAAGGCAGAGTGATGGGGATGTGATGAGAGGCATGTTATATCCGTGTATCTTAATGTTGTGTCCTTCAATAATCAGACAACAGACTGCAGGGAACGATTCAACAGGTGTTTACTGAATGAGGGTTACTCTAGATCTAACTGTACAGATCACTACTCAGGGTTTATATACAGGTGTGGTCACTGCCGGTACTACAGTATACAGGAGCTGTAAAAAGTAGTTCTCTCCCTTAAGGTATATATACATTACATACATTACAATTCCTCCCCTTTTAGATTAACAGTACAATAATACTCATTTAACAATTAACATTTTTAATATACAATGTTATATGAAAATAGTCCATTCATATATTCAGACTCTGGGGAGGAATCCTGATTCTTTCTGGATAACGCCTTTCCCGAGTGTCTCGCTGTTGGTGCGGAGGCGATTCTAGCACCCTGTCGTCAGTTGATTCATCAGCTTCCAATGCTATTGTTTCTGAGGTAGATGCGACCTGTACATCGGGTTCCTCACCAGGTGCGTATGGCCAAGGCATGGGGTTGACTCGTTCCTGTGACTCTAGGATCTGGTCAGCATGGCGTCTCACAATGTTCTCCCCAACATCCACTGTGTACATTAGTGGCCCCTGCCGTGTGCATATCGTTCCTGGTTGCCATTTCTCTGTTCGGTAGTCGCGGGCCAGGACTGGTTGCCCTACATTGAAGCTCCTTGTCGGCTTCTCATTGATGTGCTGGAATTGCTTACTCTCAACATCTCTTCGTACATTTGGTCTGAGCAAATCCAGACGAGATCTCAACCTTCGGTTAAAGAACATCATGGCCGGGGCCTGGTTGGTGACTGCATGTGTCGCATTTCTGTAGGCTAACAGGAAATTGTCCACCTTATGCTGCAGTGGAATGTCGTCATCGCACATGGCCTTTACTGCTTTTTTAAAGGTTTGTACGAACCTCTCAGCCAATCCATTTTTGGCTGGATGATACGGGGCGGATGTATAATGCCTTACCCCATTCCTTTTCATAAATCTTCGAAACTCTTCGGACACAAACTGTGGTCCGTTATCAGAGCAAATCTGCTCTGGCAAGCCGTTCCTGGCAAAAATGATCCGTAGGACTGCAATAGTTTTCCCCGTGGTGGTGGAGGACAGTTTTATCACCTCAGGCCATTTCGAGTGCACATCCACGGCTATTAAAAACATTGAGTCCATGAATGGACCAGCAAAATCAATATGCACCTGTTGCCATGGAGATGAGGGCCACTCCCATGGGTGTAGAGGGGCATGTGGTGGTGCATTTTGGACCTTCTGGCATCCTGAGCAGCTCTTTGTCAGGTCCTTGATTTGCTGATCGATCCCCGGCCACCACACATAAGCCCTAGCAAGGCTTTTCATTTTCACCCCTCCCAGATGACCTTCGTGAAGTTCATTGAGCACTCTCTCCCTTAACTTGGGTGGAATTACCACTCGGGATCCACACATCAAGGTCCCCTGGCATACTGACAGCTGTTCTCTTCTGGATGAGAATGCTGGCAACAGTGAGTTGCCATGTGCTGGCCATCCCTTCACCGTCAAATCATATACCCGAGACAGTGTCGGGTCATTTCGGGTCTCCTTCTCTATACCAGCGTTAGTTACTGGCAAGCATTCAATTATAGTCAAATTAAATATTTCGACAGGATCCACTGCTGGTGCTTCCTCCGCAGTAGGCAATGGCAGGCGTGATAGCCCATCAACGTTTCCATGCTGTTTCGTGCCCTTATACTCAATTTCATATTGGTGCGCCCCTAGAAAAAGGGACCATCTTTGTAGCCGTTGCGCAGTCATCACCGGAACACCCTTGTTTGGAATTAAGATGGAGACAAGTGGTTGGTGGTCAGTCAGCAAGGTGAACTTCTGCCTGTGCAGATAGTGATTGAACTTTTTCACCCCCCACACTAGGCTGAGGGCCTCCCTGTCAATCTGGGCGTAGTTACTCTCGGCTGAGGTTAGTGACCGAGACGCAAAGGCTACTGGCCTCTCCGAGCCGTCTGGGAATTTGTGCGACAGCACCGCTCCAATGCCATAGGGTGATGCATCACACGCCAACCGAATTGGTAGTGCTGGGTTGAAATGAGCCAACACCTCTTTTGATGTGATCAATGCTTTGCTCTTCTGGAAAGCTCATTTACATTCGTCACTCCAATTCCATGGTACCCCCGTTTGCAGTAGGGTGTTCAGTGGGTGTAGTACGGTAGACAAATTCGGCAAGAACTTATGGTAGTAGTTCACCAGCCCGAGGAACGACCACAGCTGTGACACATTTTCCAGTGCTGGAGCCTTGACGACTGCCTCAATCTTTTCAGGGGACTTATGTAACCCCTCTTTATCAATAACGTGGCCACAATACGAGATCTGCTTCTGGAAAAACTCGCATTTGTGGCGATTAGCTCGGAGCCCATATTCCTTCAATCTAGTGAGCACCTGCTCCAGGTTGGCGAGGTGATCACTGTCATTTTCGCCTGTGACCAGGATGTCGTCCAAATAACACTGGGTCCCTGGAATCCCTTGCAGAACTTGTTCCATTGCCCTTTGCCAAATAGCCGGAGCTGAGGCTACCCCGAACACCAGCTGGTTGTATTGGTAGAGAGCTTTATGAGTGTTGATCATGAGGTACTGTTTCGAGGCTTCTTCTACCTCCATTTACAGGTATGCCTGGGCCAGATCAATCTTAGTGAAGTGTTTCCCTCCAGATAGCGAGGCGAAAATATCTTCAATCCGCGGAAGCGGATATTGTACAGTGTGAAGGACTGGGTTCACTGTTACCTTAAAGTCCCCACAGATGCGAATCTTCTTTGGTTCCCCAGGCGTATTACTCAACGACCTCTTCATTACAGGAACGATGGGTGTAGCCCACTCGCTCCAGTCCACTTTGGACAGTACTCCTGAACGTTCCAAACCTTCCAGCTCTGCTTCGACGGCTGGGCGGATCGCATAAGGTACCGGTCTGGCCTTAAAAACTTTGGGCTTACATTTTCCTCTATTTTGATTGTCGCTGTTATGCCTTTCAGTGTTCCGAGTCCCTGCTGGAACACTTCTTGTGCGTCAGTTAGCATTTTTGACAGTCGTCCAGGTGTGACGTCATCATCCTTTTTGGCATCTACAGTCAGTGCTTGTATGGAATGCCAATCTAGCTGTATCTTCCGGATCCATTCACGTCCTACTAGTGGTGGACCTCCATCTGGCAATACATATAGGTCCATTTTTGGTGTTTCCTTGCCGTTATATATAACGTTCACCCTTATTTTTCCTTTGGGGTAGACTTTTTGCCCTGTGTACGTCTTCAAGACAATCTTTGTATCTCTCAAGGGTATATGTGAGAATAGCTGCTTGTAGTCCCTTCGGTTTATGACTGTTAGGGCTGATCCTGTGTCCAATTCCATTTTCACTTGGACTCCTGCTATCTTGAGCGTGACCCAGATAGTTTGGTGATCCTCCGTTTTGATCACATTATGTAGTTTCAGACAACCGAGCTGCTTGCTTCCAGAGTCTGTATCACTCTTCTGTTCGTCTGAACTACTCTCCGTCACCTTATGTACCTTCTTGTACTTCTCCTGTGGAGATTTCTTGCTGCTGGTTTTCTTTCCCGACCTGCAGACTCTTGCTATGTGTCCTACTTTTCCACACTTTCTGCACACTTTGTCCTTGAACCAGCAATCATTATGGTCGTGTGTTGTTCTGCCGCAGCGATAGCACTTCACTGTTCCGTATGACATTTCATTTGTGCCATATTCTTGCAGTCTCCATTGTATCTCTGCAGTGCCCCGTGCTGCTGCTTCGTGTGATACTGCAATGCTGAAAGCCTTGTCCAGCGTAAGATCCTTTCCTGATAGAAGCTGTTTCTGGGTTCCTTCACTTTGAAGCCCACACACAAACTTGTCCCTTAAAGTATCTGCTAGTCCCGTTCCAAACTGGCAGTGTTTCGATAGCTTGCGCAGTTCCGTTAAATACTCAGCATTACTTTCCTCTTTATGCTGGTTCCTTTTGTGAAACTTAAATCTTTCTGCTATCAGCAGCGGTGTGGGGTTTAAGTGGTCCTGTAGGATTGACACTATGTTTTCAAAATCCTTTTCTACTGGCTTCTCTGGGGTTACTAGGTTTCGTAGTAAGCCATACGTTTTTGCACCCATTGAATTCAACAATACCAGCGCTTTCTTGTCATCTGGCACTTCATTCGCCTTGCAGTATACTTCTATGCGTTCGACATATGTCATCCAATCTTCGACTTCATTGTCGAACGCTGTGATACTGCCACTCTTCGGCATTTTTGGGTGTGGTTAGACTGGCTTAAAATGGCGTCTCCCGCGCTTTCCTTTCTTCCCCGCTGCGGCTTAAAATGGCGTCTCCCACGCTGCTGCCAACGCCGCTCTCGGCAGTCCTCGTGGCAAATGGTGACGCCCTGTGGGTTTCGTGTGCTGCTCCTGCGCTGCTGCCAATGCCGCTCTCTGCGGTCCTCGTGGCAATGGCAGCACCTCACGTTTTCCTGCGCGCCTCTCTCCCCCGTTGACGCTGCTCGGCCCTTGAACACCGGCTGCACTCTGCTCTCGTCTCTCTCCCCCGTTGACGCTGCTCGGACCTGAACACCGGCTGCGCCCTGTGCGCTCTGCCCTCTCTCTCTCCCCCTTCGACACTGCTCGGCCTTTTTCTGTGCCGCTCGGTCGGGCTCTAGCCCACCGCTGTTCGGGAAGTGTCTGCGCAGTACCTGTTGCCAGCCCGTTTCGCTGGACCACCGTGACTGGAAAGCCAAGCCTGGCTCTCGACAGCCTCCCCTGCGATTCTCAAATCTCCGCTGGATGACTGGGCGGTTGCCCGTGGTCGACGCCCGTGCTTCTGGACTCGACCTTCTTCCACTGTTCTCCAGGAGCGAATCCCTGGGAGGTGATGCAGAGTTGCAGGTAAATTCGAATCTGCCTCGTCGCCAATGTTATATCCGTGTATCTTAATGTTGTGTCCTTCAATAATCAGACAACAGACTGCAGGGAACGATTCAACAGGTGTTTACTGAATGAGGGTTACTCTAGAACTAACTGTACAGATCACTTCTCAGGGTTTATATACAGGTGTGGTCACTGCCGGTACTACAGTATACAGGAGCTGTAAAAAATAGTTCTCTCCCTTAAGGTATATATAAATTACATACATTACAAGGCACAGCAGGATGAAGTTGCAGGTGGCTTTGTACTCACCTTTCCTGATCTAATGAGATTATGGAAGCATTTGCGGCACTGTACCCAGGTCCCCCTGACCACATCCCTGCTGGAGACCTTCTCTGCAATCTCCAACCAGGCTGTTTTGGTCTCCTGGGGAGGTCTCTTCCACCCATTGGAAGGGAAGAGGACCTCCCTGTGCGCTCTGACTCCCTCCATATGCTTATGGAGGGTGTTATTGGAGAACCTGGGTTCAGCCCTCTGCCTCTGTGCCGTCATTGTCAAAGTGTTTGCAGCACTCCAATGCTGTAGTGCACTGACAGCACTATGTTACATTAACCTTCAAATGCAAGGTGACCATGGCCCCTTTAAATCTCCCAGCTGAAAACCTGTCATGAATGATGTCACCATACCCGCACCATTTCATTGGGCCGGGTAACGCGCAGGGCGGGCTTAATAGGCCCTATTAACGTAAACTCGTTCTGTGGCGCGGGACGGAGCCAGCAACGGGGTCGTGACCCGCCATGGCGACCACCCACATCAGACCTGCCCAGGTAAAGAGAATTCCAGCCAATGTCTTCTGTTCAATTAACTGTGTGAACAAGCCTACACACACACGCTATCTCTGGATTATTATGATGGCACAACCTTCAGCCTAGCCCAGAGTCTAATTAGACAGAGACAAGGCTTAGGTCCCCTTAGACAAAAGCAAAATACTGCGGATGCTGGAAATCTGAAATAAAAACAGAAAATGCTGGAAACACTCAGCAGGTCAGGCAGCATCTGTGGAGAGAGAAACAGAGTTAACGTTTCAGGTCGATGACCTGAGTATTTCCAGCATTTACTATTTTTATCTTAGGTTCCCTTATCTTTGTTTTTAGCTTCCTACAAACCTGCTTTATTCAACAATTAATGGAGACTTTGAAACGAATAACTATTCTAGCTGTAAGGAAATACTAATTTAAACACCAAGCTCTTTGCCCCAAAAGCTAATGCTAAGCTAGCCTTAATTTCCCATCAACCTCTCTGTCTCTTCCTTCTCCATGTTCCAACATGTCCCATGTTCCAACAGTCTGGAGTCACATATAAGACCATAAGAATTAGGAGCAGGAGTCGGCCATTCGGCCCCTCGAGCCTGCTCCGCCATTCAATAAGATCATGGCTGATCTTCAGCCTCAACTCCACTTTCCCGCTCGATCCCCATATCCCTCGATTCCCCAAGAGTCCAAAAAGCGAATAGTATCGATGCATTTAAGGGGAGGCTAGACAAGCACACGAGGGAGAAGGGAATAGAGGGTTACGGTGATAGATTTAGATGAGGAAAGACGGGAGGAGGCTCGAGTGGAGCATAAACGCCGGCACGGACTGGTTGGGCCGAATGGCCTGTTTCTGTGCCGTATATCCCTTGGTGTGTAATATCCAGTCGTAGTCAGAGAATCACCTGCAATGGCTTCTCTTCCTGCTCCCGCACTGTTACCTCTGGTGTCCCCAAGGATCTATCCCTGGCCCCCTCCTATTTCTCATCTACATGCTGCCCCTCCACAACATCATCTGAAAACATAGCGTCAGTTTCCACATTTACGCTGACGACACCCAGCTCTACCTCATCACCAACTCTCTCGATCCCTCCACTGCCTTTGGTTTGTCACAATGCTTGTCCGACATCCAGGACTGGATTAGCAGAAATTTCCTCCAATTTAATATTGGGAATAACGAAGCGATCGTCTTCGATCCCCGCTCGCTGACCTACATTGGCTCCCAGTTAAGCAATGCCTTGATTTTAAAATTCTCATCCTCATTTTCAAATCCCTCCGTGGCCGCACCCCTCCCTATCTCTGTAACGTCCTCCAGCCCTACAATCCTCCGAGATATCTGCGCTCCTCTAATTATGGCCTCTTGAGCGTCCACGGTTATAATCATTCCACCATTGGTGGCCGTGGCTTCAGCTGCCTGGGCCCTAAGCTCTGGAATTCCCTCTCTAAACCTCTCCGCCTCTCTACCTCTCTTTCAGAGGGACCTTGGAGTGCATGTCCACAGATCCCTGAAGGTAGCAGGCCAAGTAGATAAGGTGGTTAAGAAGGCAAACGGAATGCTTGCCTTTATTAGCCATGGCATAGAATACAAGAGCAGGGGGGTTATGCTTCAACTGTATAAAACATTAGTTAGGCCACAGCTAGAGTACTGTGTGCAGTTCTGGTCACCACATTACAGGAAAGATGTGATTGCACTAGAGAGGGTACAGAGGAGATTTACAAGGATGTTGCCGGGAGTAGAGAATCTTAGCTATGAGGAAAGACTGGATGGGCTGGGTCTGTTTTCCTTGGAACAGAGGAGGCTGAGGGGAGACCTTACTGAGGTGTATAAAATTATGAGGGGCACAGATAAAGTGGATCGAAAGGACCTATTTCCCTTAGCAGAGGGGTCAAAAACCAGGGGGCACAGATTTAAAGTAATTGGGGGAAGGTTTAGAGGGGATTTGAGGGGAAATTTCTTCACCCAGAGGGTTGTGGGGGTTTGGAACTCACTGCCTGAAAGGGTGGTAGAGGCAGGAACCCTAACCACATTTAAAAAGTACTTGGATGTGCTCTTGAGATGCTGTAACCTCAGGGCTACGGACCAAGAGCTGGGAAGTGGGATTAGGCTGGATAGCTCTTTGTTGGCCGCGCGGACATGATGGGCCGAAATGGCCTCCTTCCGTGCTGTAACTTTCTATGATTCTATGAGTCTCCTTTAAGACACACCTAAAACCTGTCCCTTTGACCAAGCTTTTGTTCATCTGCCTTAATATCTTCTCATGTGGCTCGGTGTCAAATTATCTTTGAGAAGCTCCTGTGACGCGTTGGGACATTTTACCACGTTAAAGACGCTATATAAATACAACTTGTTGTTGTTGTAAGGGGTTATCTCCCAAGGCTGCGCACAGCAATATTTCCTCAACATTAGGCCAGCAGGCTGAATTTAATCTCAATAATAGTGATTTGGAGGGTTAAGCAGACTATAAAGGTCGGGTTGATATATAGAAACACAAGCATCTGACGGACATTCAGCCCCGTAAAGCTGTTCCGCCATTCAATTGGATCATGGCTGATCTGTACCTCAACTCCATTCACCCTAAAGGGTGGAATTGGTTCCAGTGTAACTCAGACAAAATACTTTCCCCCAAGTAAGTTACAACAGCACTTTCAAACTCCCAACCTTCTAGCATTTGGCCCTCTGCTTGTAACACAACACTTCTGCAGCTACCATCAACGGTTCTGACACACAACTGGTTGAGCCATTCATCGGCAGATCTGGCTGGACCACATCAAGCACCATCAGGCCCTCCTCTGCTCTGTCAAACTGCTCACCAGACCAGCACCATCTTGGAATGCAGAGATAACCCTCGTCTTCTTTCCTCCACGACCAATTGTCTCCCTAAACCCCTCTCCCCTGCGCTCACCAGCCTCATTTCCAACAGCAAGTACAAGGATCTCATGGACTTCTTTGTCAGTACGATTGGGACCATCCATTTAGCTGCCTCTGCTGCATCCCTTCTTCCCCTAGCCCACCAAGCCAAACTTCAGCCAAGGTTGCCCCCTGCCCTACCCCTAAACGTGCATCTCTCTGGTTTCTCTCCTATCTCCCCTCATGCCCTCTCCAAGCTGAGACTGACACCCTGCTCTCTCCACCCTACTCCAACCAAACCACTGACCAAACTACTTCCCTTGCTGGCCACCGTGCTTGCTGATATTCTAAATGGTTCCCTCTCCTCAAGTCCTGTCCCACTCGCTTTCAAATCTGCTGTCATCACCCCCCTGCTCAAAAAAAACTGTGTTGACCCCTCTGCCCTTGCAAACTGCCGCTCCACCTCCAACCTCGCTTTTCCCTCCAAAATCCTTCAAAGTGTTGTCGCCTCCCAAATCCCTGCACATCGTTCCCACAGTTCCACGTTTGAACCTCTCCAATTGGGTTTCCGTCCCTGACACCACTGAAACTGCCCTAATCAAAGTAACAAATGACATCCTATGTGACTGTGATTATAGTGCACGATCCCTCCTCATCCTTCTTCACCTGTTTGCAGCCTTTGACAAGGTTGACCACACCATCCTCCTCCAATGCTTCAACTCCATTGTCCAGCTGAGTGGGTCTGCTTTCATCTAGTTTCACTCCTAACTTTCTAGTCAAAGCCAGAGACACTCCTGCGATGGCTTCTCTTCCCTCCCTCGTACCATTAGCTATGGAGCCTCCCAGGGATCTATCCTTGGCTCCCTCCTATTTCTCATCTACATGTTGCCCCTTGGCTACATCAATGAAAGACACAACATCAGGTTCCACTTGCACGCTGACGACACCAGCACTATCTAACCATCAGCTCTCTCGACCCCTCCACCGTCTCCGTGTTGTCAGACTGCTTGTCTGACATGCTGTTCTGGATGAGCAGAAATTTCCTTCAATTAAGCATTGGGAAGACCAAAGCCATTGTCTTTGGCCCCCACCACAAACTCTGTTCCCTAGCCACCGATTCCATACCCCTCTCTGGCTATTGTCTCAGGCTGAACCAGACTGTGTGCAACCTCAGCATCCTATTTGACCCTGAGCTGAGCTCCCAACCCCATATCCTCCCCATCAGCAAGACCAACTACTTCCATCTCCATAATATCACCCGTCTCCACCCGCCTCAGCCCATCTGCTGCTGAAACCCTCATTTATATTTTTGTTAGCTCCAGATTCGACTATTCTGAAGCTCTTCTGGCCAGCCTCCATCTTCCACCTTCCATAAATGAGCTCATCTGAAACTCTGCTGCCCGTATCCTAACTCGCACCAAGTCCTGTTCACCCATCACTCTTGTGCTCGCTGACCTACATTGGCTCTCAGTCCAGCAACGCCTTGATGTTAAAATGCTCATTCTCATGTTCAAATCCCTCCATGGCCTCGACCCTCTATCTCTGTAACCTCCTCCAGCCCCACAATGATCTGAGAACTCCACATTCTTCTCATTCTGTCTTCTTGTATATCCCCGATTTCCCTCGCCCCAACACTGGTGGCCGTTCCTTCAGCTGCCTCAGCCCTAAGCTCTGGAATTCCCTCACCAAAACCCCTCTGGTGGCAAAATTGGGTTCTGCAGTGCCTGCGGGCCTCTCTCATGGTCAGCCACTGTTGATTCGTCCATTGCACGATATTCAGAAGTGTCTCAGCACCACCAGCAGCTGCAATGCACCTCCCCTTTAAGAAGTGCAGGCTGGCTTTAAGTACTGCTAGACACTCACGATATTGGGTATTGGGCTCCCTGCTGATGTGTGCAGCCAATGAAGAGCACAGGGAGCGCTGGCTGCACACAGAAATCATGGAGATGAGCAGGCAGCACAAAGTTAGAGTCCTGCCTGCTTTGCAATGTATGGGCGCAGGTTAATCGCTCATTGTGACCCCTGTGCTCGTTTTCAGGGTTATTAAATTTAACCCCCCTGCCTCTCCACCTCTCTCTTCCTTTAAGACTCTGCTTAAAAATTAACTGTTTGACCAGGCTTTTGGTTCCCTGTCTTAATGTCACCTTCTTTGCCTTTGTTGCATCTAGACTTGACTCCTGGCTGGCCTCCCACATTCCATCCTATGTAAACTTGAGGCCATCCTAATCTCTGCTGCCCATGTCCTAACTCGCACCAAGTCCCGTTCGCCCATCAGCCCTGTGCTCGCTGACCTACATTGGCTCCCGGTTAAGCAGCACCTCGATTTCAAAATTCTCATCCTTGTTTTCAAGTCTCTCCATGGCCTCGCCCCTCCCTGTCTCTCTAATCTGCTTCAGGCCCACAACCCCCCGAGATATCTGCGCTCCTCTAATTCTGCCCTATTGAGCATCCCTGATTATAATCGCTCCACCTTTGGTGGCCGTGCCTTCTGTTGCCTAGGCCCTGAGCTCTGGAATTCCCTCCCTAAACATCTCCGCCTCGCTACCTTTCTTTCCTCCTTTGGGACACTCCTTAAAACCTACCTCTTTGACCAAGCTTTTGGTCACCTGCCCTAATTTATCCTTATGTGGCTCGGTGTCAAATTATTTGTCTTAAAACACTCCTGTGCAGCGCCTTGGGACGTTTTACTATGTTAAAGGCGCTATATAAATACAAGTTGTTGTTGTTGTTGGTGTTAATTTTTGTCTGTTTACTCTCCTGTGAAATGTTGCACTGTGTTAAAGCTGCTATATAAATGTCAGTTGTTGTTATAAAGGGGGGAGGGGGTTTGGCTGCAGGGGTTTTAAATGGGTGTTTCGAACATTTATGTTGCTGCAGCCAATGTGGCCCCCACTGTGTGAGCTCTCAGTGTGAAGTCGATGCATTGTGGGGAACTTGCACTCAGTAAATCTTTCACTTTAACTCTGAAGTGTTAACCGAGTCGCTTAACGGAAAATCCACCCAGCAATGTCTGTTCTCAGAATAGATTCGCCGTTGGCTTATTGTCACTGCTTCCTGGTTATGTACTCTTTAACTTCCTCATCACAGAAAGAAGGGATATTAACTAACCTGCAGACAGCTGGGACACATCGTGTCTCGATGTCTTTACTGTCCATACAATAAACTCTGGATAAACAGGACTGTCATTCTGCTGAGATGATCAGTAAAACCTATGTTGCTGTCACCCTGTCCCTCTGTGTTGCTTTGGGTAAGTACAAGTTTCAGTTTGGTTCAGAGGTGTTTGACGTATAAAACGAACTTTCCATGGTTTGTGTTGCTGTGTGACTGCTCCTGCATTCAGTGTGAATTCTATTGCTCGAACATTCAGAACTGGACATGAGTATTACAAGGAGAATTTATCGCTGTATTGGGATTGTTTAGTGCTCCTGGCGCAGATCTACACAGGCTGGGAACATGTAGTTAGAATGTGGAGTTCGCTACCACAGGGAATAACATCGATGCATTTACAAAGAAGCTAAATAAGCACATGAGGGAGAAGGGAATAGAAGGATATGTTGACGGGGTTAGATGAAGAGGGGTGGGATCAGGCTCGTCTGGAGCTTCAATAGCGGAATGGATCTGTTGGGCTGAATGGTCGGTTTCTGTGTTGTTAATACTTTGTAGCAGAACAACCGGGTTTGCTCTTCCCATCATTTTTTGTCGTTCATTTTATTGGGGTAGGTTTGAGTAACAGTCTGCACAATAAAGATGTGTTTTTGGTTTGATTTAATCAGTCTGCACACTAAGGGTGTGTATTTGCGGGGGATTTGAATGGCTACCTAGAGTTCTTGAATCTCCAGCCTTGTGATTCCGAGATGAGAGTTCTACTAACTGAGCCAAGCTGACACTCACATCAACTTTATACAGTGAACAATACTTCACTTGTTCCATTAAAACACCTCTGAGTCCTTCACATCCAATGAATCAGTTTGAAGTTCTGGAACTGTTCTGTCGGTGAACACTGTAGCTATTCTGTGCCAGCAACATTCCCCAAAGATTAATGAGATGAATGGCCAATTAATGTGTTTTCTGAAGGTGGTATTTAGAACATAAGAACATAAGAAATAGGAGCAGGAGTCGCCATTTGGCTCTTCGAACCTGCTCTGCCATTCAATAAGATCACGGCTGATCTTTGACCTCATTTCCACTTTCCTGTTGATCCCCATATCCCTCAATTCCCTTAGTATCCAAAAATCCACCCATCTCTGTCTGGAATACTCTCAACGACTGAGCCTCCACAGCCCTCTGGGGTAGAGAATTCCAAAGATTCACCAACCTTTGTTTGCAGAATTTTCTCCTCATCTCAGTCTTAAATGGCCGACTCCTTATTCTGAGACTGTGACCCCTAGTTGATTGATGAATGATGGCTGGGACACCAAACACATGTCCTGCTCTTTTTAGAATTGTGCCTTGGGATCTTCAATATTCAACTGGACCGCCACATTGGTGGGGTATGGACTCACTGTAAGTGCTCATCTGTAGGACGACACTCTGACAATGCAATCTTCTCTCTGTAGTCCACCAGAATGTCAGCTTAGACTGAGAGCTCACAGCTCTGACATGGGACTTAAAGCCACAGCTCTCTGACCTGAGTGTGAGAGTGTTACCAACTGAGCCAAGCTGACCCATTAGTCTCACTGCTGCTGTAGGATCTCATCCTGTCCTCCCACCATTTCCCATCTGTTTAACAGACAGAAAATGGTGAGGACCATGCCCGTGAGTTCCCAATCTGCAGACCCAAAGGGAGAGACTCCCTGCAGGAGGTGCGAGTTTGTAAATGATCCTGAGTTCAGTATTACCTTCTCAGAACAAGAGCTGCAAACTGAGCCCATGGAGCCGGAGAGGAGAAGCAGGCGTGTCTGCACCAAAGTGGAACTTCCCTCTATAGTGGTTAGCACTGTTGCCTCACAGCGCCAGGGACCCGGGTTCGAATCCGGCCTCGGGTGACTGTCTGTGTGGAGTTTGCACATTCTCCCCGTGTTTGCGTGGGTTTCCTCCGGGTGCTCCGGTTTCCTCCCACAGTCCAAAGATGTGCGGGTTAGGTTGATTGGCTATGATAAATTGACCCTTAGTGTTAGGGGGATTAAATACGTGGGGTTACGGGGATCGGGTGGGATATGTGTCGGTGCAGGCTCGATGGGCCGAAATGGCCTCTATCTGCATTGTGGGGTTTCTGTGATTCTGTGATTCTCGGGATATTGTGGTGAGTCGTGTGGTGCCGAGTGTGGAAGACACAGTGTCCTGTAGAGCGAGTGGGGAAACATGAGCTCATCCACTGACACAGGGACACTCAATGACCCCAGTCAGAGACCTCACCAAAATAGAACCTGCAATCTCTGATTAACGCCTTTTAACTTCTGTTTCTGTTTCTCTCCACGGATGTTGCCTGACTTGCTGAGTTTTTCCAGCATTTTCTGTTGTTATTTCGGATTTCCAACATCTGCAGCATTTTGCTATCGTTTTAACTCCTGTACCGTGTTTATTATTTTTACAAAGCAGCCAAAAGGTCGAGTCATTTACCAAAACTCAAATATTGAGCTGTCTTTTCTCTCTGATTATTTAACAATTAACTTTTGTGTTCTAAAAGTACGCGAGGGATTTAGTCCGAATATGTCACATGTTCTCGGGAGGAGCATCAGTTAGAAATGATACCTCATTAATCTCGAGAGCTTGGAATGCCTAATGATCTTGTTTGAACCAATAACATGGGGAGACAGGGAGACAGAAGTTAGACTAACTTCAGTGAATTTTCAAATCAATTCTTAGCTTTCCATCTGTTCCAGTTTTTCCTCAAATGCAACCCCAGCAATTCCCAGTTTATTCAGCAGCACCATCAGTCTGTCCCACTGGCTCTGCTACAGTTTCCATCAGCTCTTTACTGCAATTTATAAAAACTGACGTTTCAAAAGAAATATTGTAGCTTGCTAATTTCACCTCCCACTTGTTGTGGAATCGAGGTGTATCTTGGTATGTTTTATGCTGCCTGTACCGGACATTATCGATAATCCAGTAGAAACCTCGATCAGGTACACGGTTGTGTTTGACTTGCAGATGTAGTGAAAGTAAGTGTTTGTGAATGGGGAGATTGGGGAGAGTGCCAGAAAGGCATGTCCCTGTTATTTAGCCCTTTCGGCCAAACTGTGCGGCTCTTTTACACGTGTGGTGTAAATGCCGTTTCAGGTTTATATGTTTCTTCTGTGGGAATTGTGTGGTTATCTGTTGTCCACACTCATGGTTTTATCGGTTTTAGTTCCACCTAATTTTGGTGCAGATGAAAACAGGAAACATGTTGAATGTGCATCAATGAAGCTCACTGGGTACAAATAAGCAACGAGGGACAAGAGTCCAGTCTACATTGTAAGCTCTCACTGGTTTAACAGACATACCTGCTGGAAAGAAAGACCGACTGACCCGACCTGACTGACTTTCATTTATACAGCGACCTCAGGATGTCTCACAGCGCTTTATAGCCAATGAAGTACTTTTGAAGTCACTGAAGAAGAGGATGCTACTTATGTCACAGTAAAGGAGGAGTGGGTGGAGAAATTGGATAGGATGAAGGGATAATTACAAGTCCTAGTCACTGTTGTAATGTAGGAAACACTTCAGCCAATTTGCGCACAGCAAGCTCCCACAAACAGCAATGTGATCATTGCCAGATAATCTGTTTTATTGAAGTTGTATGGGGGATAGTCAAAGAATGGGTGCGGAGGATTAGGGACAAAAAAAGGAATCCTCCTGCGGAGACAGAGGGCATGGCTGAGGTACTAAATGTGAACTTTGCATCTATAGTCACTAAAGAAGAGGATGCTACTAATGTCACAGTAAAGGAGGAGTGGGTGGAGAAATTGGATAGCATGAAGGGATAATTACTAGTCCTAGCCCTATTCAGGCTACCCCAGTTCAGGCGTACTCCCCAGATGTTCACCTTCAACTAAAGTTAGAGATAACCGAATTCTATAAGTTGCTTAATTGGGTCTAACGGTCCAGGCTATCTCTCCCTAAAGGAAAGGAACGACCAGAAGATATTACCGTCCTCCAGATAGCACTTTCAATAAGATTAACTAGACTGTAACCTTCCAGATATTATGAGGGCCCGGAATACCCCCCAGAACTCTGAAACTCTTCACCAAAGAATGTACAGAGATTTGAGTTTGTGAGTTTATACAGAAATACTTTGTGAGACTATTCTAAAAATATATAAATTTATTAAAGAACCGACATGTAGTTAACAGCTGGTGAGTCCATCGCAACACTACAGTTCAAAAACAAATAGCTTACATTTCTTATTTCTCAGAGATCCTTATTTTCAAATCTTAACTTCGTTACATTTCTTACTTATTTCTAAATCCAGATTATCCACCAAATTCAAATTGTAGTATCGTTTGATCCCCGAGACTCAAAGTTAAAAACTTACAGATGGTGCCTGTAAAGTTGAGAAACGCTTGGCCTGTTCAACGACTTCTGACTTTCTGTTTGAAAAGGTCTATCTTTTATATCCTTTTTGCAGTGGTTTATTCTTTGAAGTTCTCTGCTCATGTAGGCTAATTGTCTTTATTGATACCTCTGTTGAATGCTTTCTATCTTACTGTCAATTCAACTATTGCATGCATAATTATGTCTCTACCTTTAGGTGTTCAAAAAACTATCACGAAAACAATATGACAGCAATGGTTTCTGTTTGATGCCATTCTTACAAAATGCTTTCATTCAATTCTTAATATTGGCTTAACTGGTTTTTAGCAGACATTGAGTCTCCTTACTACTCCAAGTTCAATACAAACACAATGTAATTGCTTGGTGTATCTATTGAAGTCATATCTTCAAAGTGTTCTTGTTGGTACCATATTTACTATGTATATATTAAAGACCCTTTGACTGAGTGTTTACTTGTTTTCTAGCTATTTCAATTGGTTGCATATTTAATCTTATGTTTCCTGTCTTCCAAGTTTAATATAAAAACGATTTGACCAGCAGGTGTTTCTTTTACTTGATGTCATCTTTTCAAAGGCACATGCCTCTTTTAATGTTTGTGTTTCTGTTCAATGTGTTAGCTTATAACACCTTAAACTGGGTCTTCCATTGTGTTATTCCCAATCTCCAGACCATCTGGAATCGCCAAACTGCTGTTTCAATAGGGTCATTCTTTTAGTATATTTAACTAATTCCCATTTTAAAGCTTGTTTGGTTTTTACAACTTTGTTATCAAAGCATCCTATCTCAGAAGCCTGTTTTCTGTTTGCAGCCTGTATCTCCAAGGCTTTCCAGACTTTTAAACCCAGTATATCATGTATTAATAAATATCAGAATTCTGTTCATATTATGGTGTATCTTTCTGAAATACGGCTTACTCCCTCACAAGGATAGAATAGATAAAGAGAAGGTGTTTAAAAGGTTGACCGTGCTCAAAGAAGAAAAGTCACCCGGTCCAGAGGGGATGCATCCTAGGTTGCTGAGGGAAGTAAAGATGGAAATTGCAGAGGCTCTGGCCGCAATCTTTTAATCCTCCTTGGGTAAGGAAATGGTGTCAGAGGATTTCAAATGTTACACCCCTATTGAAAAAAGGGGAGCGAAATAAACCAGGTAATTACAGGCCAGTCAGTCTGACATCGGTGGTGGGAAAACTTCTAGAGACCATAATCCAGGTCAAAATTAATTGTCACTTGGAAGAACATGGGTTAATAATTGACAGCCAACATAGATTTGTTAAAGATATATCATCCCTGACAAACTTGATTAAGTTCTTCAATGAAATAATGAAGATGGTTGATGAAGGTACTGCAGTTGATGTTGTGTATATGGACTTTCAGAAGGCATTTGATAAAGTGCCACACAACAGACTTGCTAACAAAATGGAAGCCCATGGGCAGTGGCAGTATGGATATGACATTGACTAAGAAACAGAAAGCACAAGGTAGCGGTGAACGGTTGTTTATCAGGCAGGAGGGAAGTATACAGTCGGTATAAAGGGCATAATTACAAAGTTTGCAGATGACACAAAGCTTGGAAATGTAGTAAACAGTGAGGAGGCTACTATCAGGCTTCAAGAGGACATAGACAGATGAGAAATATGGGCAGGCACATAGCAGAGAAGTGTGAAATGATGCATTTTGAAAGGAAGAATGAGGAGAGGCAATATAAACTAAATGGTACAATTTTAAAGGGGTGTAGGAACAGGGAGACCTGGGGGTGTATGTACACAAACCTTTGAAGGTGTCAGGACAAGTGGAGAAGGTTGTTAAAAAAGCCAAAGGGATTCTTGTCTTTATAAATAGAGGCACAGAGGACAAAAGCAAGGAATTTATAAATCACTGGTTCGGCCTCAGCTGGAGTATTGTGTCCAATTCTGGCCACCACACTTTGCAAGGATGTCAAGGCCTTGGAGAGGGTGCAGAGGAGATTGACCAGATGCTCCCAAGGATGAGGGACTTCAGTTATGTGGAGAGCAATGTTCCCATTAAGTTGCGCAGCCGTGCAGCGTTCTGGAGCTCCCGCACAGGCATCTCAATGGCTTTCAAATGGCAAAACCCGCGCATGTGCGATAATTTGAACTGGCTGCACAGCCCGTTAAAGGTGCCGCGCACCCAAAAAACATTTGTGGGTGCATTGGTGGAGAGACGAGAGAATCTGGGATTGTTCTCCTTAGAGCAGAGGAGGTTAAGAGGTATTCCTATCCAAAGACTGAGGTCCACTCAGGCGCTCAAACCATAAAAAGTTTAATGGAAACTAACAGGTTTAAACAAGTAACTACAGGAGAACATCAAGTGTAGGTCTACTCAGTTCGGAGGCTCCACGAGGACTGCTCCGGAGGTCCTGTGGTTGACGTCATGACGCAATCACGTTCTTCCCGCCAGTGGGGGATCACGTGATGAACGGCATGACATCATCGCGTTTACCCGCGCTGTTAAAGTAATCATACTCTGTACAAGTAAACAGTATAAATACAGATACAGACTCAGGCTGTAGCTAACATGTTGTTAAAGGGAATTATATACAAACGATCTGAGTCCTTTAGTGGCTCCGCCACATGCGCCCCCCCAGAATTGTCTTTAACAGCAAAAGTGAGATGGCGAGGAGGCCTGACAAGCCTGGCCGAGCGACTTCTGTAACCCTGAAGTGGAAGCTGATGGACGGTGGTCGAGCTGGCTGGCGGTTGTGGTGGATCTGGCATGGCGACTGTGGGCGTTCGGCCACGTTTTGGCGGTTGAGCGATCTCAACTGGGCGGTCTAGGTCTAAGTGTGCCGGCTTCAACCGGTCAACCGAAATGTGGTCCGGTTTACCTCCGATATCGACCGAAAAGGTTTTATTTCCCAGCTCTATGACGCGGAAGGGACCAGTGTAAGGGGGCTTGAGCGGATCCCGGTGAGCGTCGTGGCGGATAAACACATACTCGGCACTCTTCAGCTCAGCTGGGACATGAGAGCTCTGTAAGCCGTGATGCGACGTAGGCACTGGAGCGAAACATCTCGCCGCCTCCTGGTGGCTGACGAGTTGCTGGGATGCGGACCATGGCTCTGTTGGAGACGGGAGGAAATCCCCTGGTACTCATAGTGGCTGGCCATATACGAGTTCCACCGAGGACGATTGCAAATCTTCTTTGGGCACCGTACGAAGACCTAAAAGGACCCATGGAAGTCTGTCCACCCTTGAAGACTGGCCCGCAGAGCGGCTTTGAGCGACCTGTAGAATCGCTCGCACAGGCCGTTCGCCTGTGGATGATAGGCAGTGGTGCGATGTAGTTTGGAGCCGAGCCCCTGAGCTACAGCGTTCCAGAGCTCAGAGGAAAACTGCGGTTCACGATCGGAAGAGATGTCCGCCGGTACCCCGAAACGAACAATCCAAGAGGAGGTGAAAGCTCTGGCTACGTCTGCCGAAGTGGTGGAAACCAAAGGAACTGCCTCTGGCCATCTAGTGGTGCGGTCTACCATTGTGAGGATGTGTGTAAAACCTTGAGAAGGTGGAAGAGGCCCCACGAGGTCCACATTCACGAGGTTGAGCTGACGCTCCGGAACAGCGAAAATGGCCAATGGAGCTTTTACCTGATGCTGTACCTTGGCCTTTTGGCAGACCATGCAGGTGTTCGCCCAGTCGCGGACATCCATGTGCATACCCCTCCAGATGAATTTTGACGACATCAGCCTTTACGAGGCCTTCATGCCAGGGTGTGACAACCTGTATATGGCGTCGAACACTGTTCAGCACCAGGCGACTGGTACGACAGTGCGGGGAGCTCCCATGGAGAGGTCGCAAAGCAACGTGGTGCCTGCGGCATGGAATTTGACGTCGGCCGCTTGGAAGCTAGAGGGGCTGGTTCTGTATGATTGGACCTCTGGGTCCAAAGCTTGATCCGCAGCCATGAGGGCATAGTCGATTCCGAGGTGGACTGCGTGAACAGTCACACGGGAGAGGCAATCCGCCACCAGGTTGTCTTTACCGGACAAATGCTGGATGTCCGTGGTGAATTCTGAAATGAACGTCAGGTGACGTTGTTGCCCGGCTGACCACGGTTCGGCGGTCTTGGCCATAGCAAACGTTAGTGGCTTGTGGTCTATGAAAGCTGTGAACGGACGTCCCTCTAGCAAGGACCGGAAATGGCGGATGGCTAGAAAAAGGGCCAGCAACTCCCGGTCGAAAGTGCTGTACTTTCTTTCGTTTCACCGTAGTTGATGCCTGAAAAACGCCAGCGGTTGCCACGTCCCATTCACCCACTGTTCCTGCACTGCGCCGATTGCGTAGTCCGACGCGTCGGTGGTAAGGGCAATGGTGGCACCTGGAAGCGGGTGCGCCAACATAGTTGCATTGGCCAAGGCGCCTTTGGTGTCGATGAGCGCCCGGTCCATCTCGGCCATCCAACTGATCGGATCCTTACCGGACTTGGCCTTGAGGGCTTCGTACAAGGGCTGCATAAGCAGGGCCATCTTAGGGACGAACCGCTGATAAAAATTGACCATCCTGAGGAACTCTTGTAGGGCCTTGACGGTCTGCAGGCGCGGGAAAGATGTAACCGCCTTGACCTTCGGCTGTAAGGGAATTGCGCCGTCTGATGTGATGCGGTGGCCCAAGAAATCAATCCGCTGCAGGCCGAACTGGCACTTGGCCGGGTTGATAATCAAACCATGCTGACTGAGGCGTGTAAATAGGGTGCGCAAATGGCAGAAGTGCTCCTCTTTGCTAGGGCTGGCGATGAGGATGTCGTCGAGGTAGATGAAGAGGAATTTTAGGTCCCGAAGGAGGGAGTCCATCAAGCGCTGGAAAGCCTGTGCAGCGTTCTTCAAGCCAAACGGCATCCGCAGAAATTCAAACAGGCCGAATGGGGTGATGATTGCGGTCTTCGAGACGTTTTGCGGGTGCACGGGGACCTGGTGGTAACCACGGACGAAGTCGACTTTTGAAAAAAAATTATTTCCCGCCAAATGGGCCGAGAAATCTTGAATATGCGGGATCGGGTACCGATCAGGAGAAGTGGCGTCGTTCAGGCGTCAGTAGTCGCCGCATGGCCGCCATCTGCCACCGGGTTTCAGAACAATGTGGAGAGGCGAAGACCAGGGACTATTCGACCGGCGAATAATCCCCAGCCGCTCCATCATGTCGAACTCCGCTTTCGCAGCCGCGAGCTTGCCGGGTTCGTGTCGCCGGGCCCTTGCGTAAACCGGGGGGCCATTAGTGGTGATGTGATGTTCTACACCATGTTTCATGGCCGAGGAGGAGAAATTGGGACCGGTCAGATCTGGGAACTCTCCGAGGAGGCGAGCGAAGTCATCTGGAGGTGGGAACGCACAGGAGAGAGTACGCGGCACGGCATTACCTGCTCCCTGTCCCCACTTGGGTCCCCAAGCCCCACACTTCACCCTCTCCCTCCTCCCTGATACCAGCCACCTCTGGTGCTCTGCTCACTGCTCAAGTCCCGCAGCATGTTCCCTGAAACTCCCTAATCCCCTCCCCACCCTCACTATCCTCTCAATGCTCACCTTTCCCTGACCCTGAGTCTTCACTACTTATTCTGCTGCCAAGTACATAGTGCCCCTGAGTATTCACTGGCACCAGGTACCACCTGATTACTAACGGGCCCTGTACACCCCCTGTGCTTAGGAGCCACTCAGACCCCAAACCCCAGTTTCTCGCACCCACACATGTTACACCAGCTCCCACCCAGTCTGTCCCCACCTGATCCTAGCATCCTCCTCTGACCCAGGATATATTGGCCGACACCTTCCCTTGCCCAAATCACCAAAGTGGTGGCATAATGCTCATCTCCAAATCCCACCTTGACCCCACAACCCAGCTTTTACCCCATGAGCTATCATGAAACTCAAACATCCACAATTAATTACTGCTCCCCCACCCAGAGAATGGAGGTTCAAGACAGCTGCTGGTCAGGAGTTTTGGCAGAGTATATACCCACAGCTGGACTTCAACAGGATTTGCAAGGGAGTGTGGGCGAATTTTAAATGTCCAGAATGGATTGAACTGGATTTCAAAATGACTCATAAGCGGATTTTTACCATGATGGTCTTGTGCAAGATTGGATGAGTGGAAGCGGCAAGTTGCCCAATGTGTGGGACACGGGATGAGACTCTGTCCCATTTATTGGTGTTACGTCCGTAGTTAAATGACTTTAAGTACTATGTTCAACAGTTGTGTGAAGCTTTTTTGCTGGGTGGGGACCGAAGAGCGAGAATGGGAATCCTGTGGGACTCAATTTTGAGATGGGGATTGCAGGAGAGTCTGCCCGAGTCTAGCGGAGCGGCAATTAATTTAATGTTCAGTTTGGCTAGATTCGTGATTATGCAAAGACGGAACGCTCTTTTTTAAGGGGAGGAGAATCAATCTAAAAGAGTATTTTAAATATAAGCTAAAACATCATTATAAGGCTATGTGGATGTTTTATTCAGAAAGGAATTTAAGGACAGTATTTTACAACCAATTTTTAAAGTACAATCGATTAATATATGTTATAGGAGACAAATTAAACTTCAGGTTTTGATGTTAAAATGTGGTGCCAGATGGCTGTGCAGAGCGGCGGAATTGATTTGTATCATACAATGAAATGATCACGATGTTGTAAATGTTCTTTATGTTTAATAAAGTATATTAATTTTAAAAAAGTGGGTAGCACTCTCTCCTCTCAGTCCAAAGGTCGTGGGTTCAAGCCCCACTCTGAGACTTGAGCGCATGAATCCAGGCTGAAACTCCAGTGCGGTACTGAGGGAGGGCTGCACTGTCAGATGTGTTGGCTTTTGGATGAGGCATTAGACCGAGGCCCTGTCGTCTCTCTCAGGTGGTTGTAAAAGATCCCATTGCACTATTTAAAGGGCAAGGCAGTTCTCTATTTATTGCCCAATATTTATCATAGAATCATAGGAGGTGACCATTCAGCCCATTGTCTGTGTGCCGGCTCTTTGAAATCTCGAATATTACAGTTGTCAAATTGGGCCAACTCTCCCCCTTTCTCCAGTATAAAGCTTGGAAAAGCAGGACGCATTTTACTTCCTTTGGAGATTTCCGCATTTATTTCTTCCATCCAATCCTGTGGCATTGCCCTCGTTTGAGTCAAGATGGCGCCCGAGACGGTCTGGTGCTAGCGCACTCTCCCTGTTTCAGGCGGCCCGCTCTCGCCGCTCGCTCCCGCAACCGGAGCGAGGTGTTCGGCGAGTCGGGAGGAGGTAGCGCAGCGCATCGGAACGAAGCAGCAGCCACGTCGACCCGCTAGGGCACGTCGGCCGGCTGCTCCTCAACGGGAAGGCATTCCTGGGAGGAGCGGAGCCGAGCATGGCAGCCAGAGGCTGGACCAGAAGCAGGAGAAGCAGGCCCGGGCCGTCGGACCGTGCAGCCGGCGACGGTGAGGTGGAGGCCGCGGCGACCGGAGGATGTGTTCGGCGAGTTGGGCGGAGGCAGCGCAGTGCATCGGGATGCAGAAACAGCCACAACGACTCGCAGTCTGACTGGGAGGAGGGGAGCTGGGAATGGTGGCCAGAGGGTGAGCGGGAGAAGCAGGCCACCACACATGGAGCCGAGCCGGCAACAGTGAGGAGGAGGCCGCGGGGATGAGGAGACGGAGCGGCTGAGGGACATCGTGCTCCCACAGCCACTGGATGCCAAAGAATTGACTTTCTGAACACGGCGCTGTAAAAATAGTTGACGTGTCCCGACGGGGAGTAAGCATTCCATTGTACTAGTACATATGGCAAATAAAATTGAATTATTATTACAATCTTCTCATACATGATTCCTATTGCTTTCTCCTCTACCTCCTGATCCTCCTCCCACACCATGTCCCTCACTATCGCTTCCAGCAACCAACCTGGAATCACCTCGTATAATACACCTTTCACAGATATAATCCCAGCTTTTATAAAAGCTTGATTAAATAAAACCTCTCCTTTGATGTTGACCCACCTGTTCAAAAATAAGGGCTGGTCTAAAAATTCCTCAGCCCCCTTGGGCATAAACTGCACACTTTTAAAAAATTGGGCCCAAGTCTTTACAACCCCCTTATAAAACCAAGGGAGAAGTTTAATCAATTTCAAAAACACATTATTGTATTCCATATACAATATCCCCTGCTCTCCTATCCCACTTCGTTTAAAAAAATGCTCCAAACAACTCTTCCAAAAACTTGTATTTGACTTCTGAAGAAATCTCTTCACCCATTTGATTCTAAAGGATTTTTTCTTCAAATCAATATCTGGGAAATTGAGTCCTCCCTGATTTCTCCGTCCAATGATGGTATTGTAAGCTACCAAGGCTGGTTTCCCTTCCCATAAGAACCTCACACAAGCCTCTCCCGGATGGACTTTTCCGCCCACTCAGGAATATCCTCCACTGTCAATAAGTACCATAGCTTAGATAGCAGGAGGGCAGACACCACTGTCGCACTTCCTTGCACTTTCAACCACCTTCTTTCCCATCTTCCCAAAATCTTTTAAATTTTCATAACATTCGGTTCCCAATTTAATCGATCCACTTCATCCCTGTCTTTCTTGCACCCCATATGCACCCCCAGAATTCCAAAACCTCCACCACCTTAAAGGGAGTTTCCCCAAACCATTCCCCCCTACCCCTCCCTGCAACCAGGCATAAGAACATAAGAACATAAGAAATAGGAGCAGGAGTAGGCCAATCGGCCCCTCGAGCCTGCTCCACCATTCAATAAGATCATGGCTGATCTGATCCTAACCTCAAATCTTCTATCACTCTGCATCCACCCGAACCCATGTGATCTCCCGGGAGAGGCGAAAAACCAGATAAAGACCCAATGGCCAATTTGGGAGAAAAAAATCTGGGAAATTCCTCTCCGACCCATCTAGGCGATCGAAATTCTTCCAGGAGATCACTCTGTCCCTATATTTTCTACAGTACTTACCTTCTGTAAAGGCAATCTCCACCCCAGCCAGGAACAGGAATAAAACCATCTCCTGAAATCTAACACAGAATTAGAACACAGTAGGAGCAGAACCAGGCTACACGGCCCCTGGGCCCACTCCACTACCCACAGGGCCATGACTATTCCGAACCTAGACTCATGTCCAATTTCCTGCCCGCTCCCCGTAACCCTTAATTCCCTTTACTTCTAGGAAACTATCTATTTCTGTTTTAAATTTATTTAATGATGTAGCTTCCACAGCTTTCTGGGGCAGCAAATTCCACAAACCTACCACCCTCTGAGTGAAGAAGTTTCTCCTCATCTCAGTTTTGAAAGAGCAGCCCCTTATTCTAAGATTATGCCCCCTAGTTCTAGTTTCACCCTTCATTGGGAACATCCTCACCGCATCCACCCGATCAAGCCCCTTCACAATCTTATATGTTTCAATAAGATCGCCTCTCATTCTTCTGAACTCCAATGAGTAGAGTCCCAATCTACTCAACCTCTCCTCATATGACCACCCCCTCATCCCCGGGATTAACTGAGTGAACCTTCTTTGTACTGACTCGAGAGCAAGTATGTCTTTTCTTAAGTATGGACACCAAAACTGTATGCAGTATTCCAGGTGCGGTCTCACCAATACCTTGTACAACTGCAGCAATACCTCCCTGTTTTTATATTCCATCCCCCTAGCAATAAAAGCCAACATTCCATTGGCCTTCTTGATCACTTGCTGCACCACACCTGCATACTAACTTTTTGAGTTTCGTGCACCAGGACCCCCAGATCCCTTTGTACTACAGTACTTTCCAGTTTCTTGCCATTAAGATAATAACTTGCTCTATGATTTTTCCTGCCAAAGTGCATAACCTCACACTTTCCAGTATTGTATTCCATCTGCCAAATCTCTGCCCACTTACTTAGCCTGTCTATGTCCCTTTGCAGGTTTTTTATGTCCTCCTCACTCACTACTTTCCGTCCCATCTTTGTATCATCTGCAAACTTTGATATGTTACACTCGGTCCCCTCCTCCAAATCGTTAATATAGATTGTAAAGAGTTGGGGACCCAGCACTGACCCCTGCGGAACACCACTAGTTACTGGTTGCCAATCTGAGAACGAACCATTTATCCCAACTCTCTGCTTTCTGTTAGAGAGCCAATCCTCCACCCACGCCAGAATATTACCCCCAATCCCGTGATTTTTTATCTTGAGCAATAATCTTTTGTGTGGCACCTTGTCAAATGCCTTTTGGAAGTCTAAATACACTACATCCACTGGTTCCCCTTTATCCACCCTGTATGTTACTTCCTCAAAAAACTCCAGCAAATTTGTCAAACATGATTTCCCCTTCATGAAACCATGCTGAGTTTGTCCTATTAAATTATGTTTATCCAAATGTCCCGTTACTGTCTCCTTAATAATGGGCTCTAACATTTTACCAACCACAGATGTTAGGCTAACAGGTCTATAGTTTCCAGCCTTCTGCCTACTACCCTTTTTAAATAAGGGTGTTACATTAGCAGTTTTCCAATCTGCCGGGACCTTTGCTGAGTCCAGTGAGTTTTGGAAAATTATTACCAATGCATCCACAATCCCTACCGCTACTTCCCTCAAGACCCTAGGATGCAAGCCATCAGGTCCAGGGGATTTATCCGCCTTGAGTCCCATTATTTTACCAAGTACCACTTCCTTAGTGATTTTAATCGTATTTAGTTCCTCCCCGCCTAGAGCCCCCTGTTTGTCCAGTGTTGGGATATTCTTAGTGTCCTCTACTGTAAAGACTGATACTAAATAATTGTTCAGTGTTTTTGCCATCTCCATGTTTCCCACCATTAATTTCCTGGTCTCATCCTCTCAGGGACCAACATTTACTTTAGCCACTCTTTTTCTTTTTATATAACTATAGAAACTTTTACTGTCTGTTTTTATATTTTTTGCTAATTTACTTTCATAATCTATCTTCCCTTTCTTAATCAATCTTTTAGTTATTTTTTGCTGTCTTTTAAAGACTTCCCAATCTTCCATCCTCCCACTAGATTTGGCATTGGGACTTATTATAATTCACTCTGGCTCCTGAAGCTCTACAATATTCCTCCACTCCATCCATAGCTATCCTCACTGACTCCCCATTTCTCAATGTTAAGGTTGTGTCATCTGCATATTGGTGCATCACTGACACCAGCCCAGAACTGAGGACCACAATTCCAACTACACCTTGTTTCTTTCGCATCATGTAACCTAATGGTTCTGCTACCAATATGTACAACAATGGGGACAGGGGACAACCCTTTCTCACTGATCTCTGTATCGGAAAGTACTTGGATTAAAAAACCATTATATTTAACACAGCTAAATATGTTTGAATAAAAAATCCTTATCCACTGAATGAAATTTTCCTTGAAACCAAATGCTTCCAAAACCTTCAATAAAAACTCATGAGAGACCCTATCAAAGGCTTTCTCTTGATCTATCTTTAATACATAAGCCTCCTTCCCACTCTCTTCCATGAGCTCTATCGCATCTCGGATTGAGACCACAGAGTCTGCGATGTCCTGGCCGATGATTCCATAGGACTGAGAGGGCCAAACTATCTGTGGTAACACCTCCTTCAAACGATTTGCCATAACCCTCGCCAAGATCTTATAATCCACATTTAATAATGTGATGGGCCTCCAATACTTCAGATCCCGTCTATCCCCTTTATTTTTATATAAGCTAAGCTTATGATACCTCTCCTCATAGATGGGGCCAGGCTTCCCTCAATTTTAATTTCCTTAAAAACTTCTAAGAGCAATGGACTAAAAATCTCGCAAAATTCTTTATAAAATTCTGCACTTAGTCCATCGGACCCTGGGCTTTCCCCCCCCTCATTCCACTTATTGCTACTTTTATTTCCGCTAATCCTACTTCTTTTTCACACATGCTTCTCTCATCCTCCTTTAAACCCTCTTCAATAAAAGCAGTAACCTTCTCCATCGCCAAATTGGAAATGTCTTCTTTTGTATATAACTCTTGATAAAAGCTGCTAGCCACCTCTAAAATCTCCCCACTTTCATGAATGATCTCCTCCCCAACCTTCAACTCTTCAATTATTGATAATCTCTGTCGCAGCTTCTCTTGCTCTAGAAAATATCGAGTGCATCTTTCACCCTCCAATGCATCTCTAGCCTTTGCACGGAGAATGGCCCCCTTGTATTTTTCAGCTTGCGATAATTCCCACTCTTCCTTTAGCACCCGTAACTTAAGTCTCAGCTCCCTTATCCCTCCGTCAACTGCTTTACAGACATCCGTAAACCTTTTGTTTATATTCCCTTCTCGACGCCAGTTAGCTGCCGCCCTCTTTTTCCCATAACGAACCGAAAAAACTTTTACCTCATATTTGAAATTGTCCCACCAAACTCTTCTTTCTTTCAAGAACAAAGGTTCCTTCCGAGCATTCTTTATTATATTTATAATCCCTTCTTTATAAGCAATTTCTTTCAGGTATTGATTGTTTAAAATCCATACCCCTGAACTGATCTTAACTCTGCTGTTCCTAATTCTAAGAACCAAAGCCGAGTGATCACTAAAAAATACTTTTTTATAATAAATCTCCATCACCTCAGAACTTAACCCTTCCCATATTAAGACAAAATCTATTTGGTTCTGTTTTAAAACATCACCCACCCAACCTGCTCTGGATAACTCCCTTTTTATGGGGTTCCAGTCCCTCCATAAGTCACTCAAATTTAAATTTGCCATCATTTTTACAATCATCCCTCTGGAGTTATCATCCTTAAAGGTCATCTGGGCTGAAATGTCCATCCAAGATAAAAATACATTAAAATCCCCCACTGTACAAGGATTTTCCACCTCTGCCGCTTCAGTGAATAACCCTCGAAAAAACTTTCGACGCTTGCAATGGTCGTTCGGTGCATAGATATTAAAGAGATCGCAATTAAATCCCTCCATTTTTACCCGTGGCCGTAAAAATCTCCCCACAGTGTCCTTGTCCACCAAGGCAACGTTCTCTTTTATGGATGGACTCACCAAAACAGCCACTCCTCTACGGTTATTGTTTGCACAACTTGCAAACACCTCTCCCTTCCAAACCTTCTGAACTCTTTCTAGAATATCCTCATCCCAAAAGGTTTCTTGCAGACACAACAAGTCTGAACCTTTAAAATCCTGCAACAACTGCTGCAATTTCTTCTCACCCCTCAGTCCGTTCACATTAATCAAGACGATTGTAATCATGGCCCCAAAGAAGGGAAGTATGCCCAATAATCTCCCCATCATTTAATCTCTGGCTCTTCCCTCCTCTCATGCTCCTCAACTTTTCGGGCAGCTGTTGCTTTTTCCTGCAGCCTCCGACTCTTTTTCACCTCCTGTTTCAACTTTCCCTGCTGTTTCAGCCTTTTCCTTGCATTAAGTTTGGGCCCAGGAGCTGCCCTTCCTCCCTCCTTCTGCCCCTCACTAACCTTTCCCTTTCCACATGATGCCACCCCACCCCCGACTTCCATGTCTCTGTTCCCCTCTAGTTCCTCACACTGAAGCTCTTCTGCAACCCCCTGTGCCTGCTCCCCGTCAGATACATAATCCTGCTCCCCATCAGATACTTCATCTCCCATAGAGGGTCTTCCTGCTATCGCAGTTTCTCCCACTGTGCCGCTCCCTTCGACCACATCTCCACCTCTGACCCTTGCACCCTGTTCCCTCTCTCCATGGGACAATGGTGCATCTAAATTGTTCCCTTCTGATGTCTCTATCTCGCCGATCCCATCCTGCTGTCCCTTTAAGGCTCCTGCCTCTTGCACCCTCTTCCCGTCCTGCCCCCTCCCGCTCACCCAGCTATCCGACTCCCCACCTCTCCCCGGAGCACCCACATCCACCACACACCCCGCTCCCACCTCCTCTCCCCCCGCAGACACCAGACTCCCCAGGGGGAGCTGAACAGCACTAAGGCTCGAGTCTGCACTCGACCCTCGCTGCCCACTGCTGTCTTTGTTCCCCTCCACAGCAGTCAGTGTGTTTTCCGCCATCTCCATCCCGTTCTCCGCTCCGGCATCCTCTGCCTCTTCCTGTGCTCCTTTCTCCTTCATTTTACCGGCTGTGTCCTCCGACTGCACTGCTCCTCCGGCCGTTCCACTCTCATCTCCTGCTCCTTCTCCCATCTCCTCATCACTCATATCGCTCCCTTCTGCCACACACTCACAGCGGGTGGGGCCTTTGTGACACAACCCACAGCTCTCCGCCTTGCAGCTCCGAGCGATGTGTCCCGACTCACCGCAATTGTAACAATACAGGTCTGGACAGTTTCTTACGAGATGGTCATGTCCAAGACAATAATAGCACACTTTTACTTGGTTATCATGCAGCACACGAAAGTACTGCACTCCTTCCAGTGTCTCGAACTTCATACAGTACGGCAATGACCTCACCCCCTCTGGGAACCGTACCTTTATATACCGGGTTCCGTCTGCTACCCATGTTCCCAGATAGTACATCCTCTTTATTGCAGAACAGATTTTAATGTCCCATGACTCCAACTTTTTGCTTCGCACTTCGTCCTTGATGTAAAATGGCAAGTTTAAAAATGAAACCACCACCTCCTCTGAATATAGCAGAGTCACCTCCAAGAACTTCTCACCAACTTTCAGACTGAGTAACAGTCTTTCCACCTCCTCACAGCCACTGACCGTCACCTCGAATCCCACATTCGGCTTAGGTCGGCAGGCAAAGCAGCTTCCCTCGCCACAGTCCTCATGAACCGCCTGGATAATATCCCAGGCTCGAATCTTCTTATCCTCACACTGCACCACCACCGTGTTTTCTTTACCAAACCTCCTGGGGTCCCGGCCCAAATCTTTGGGCCTTTTTTTTCCTTTCCTACCACAGTTTCTTCCCTAATTAAATTCCTCTCTGGAACACTTTCTTCTGAGGGGCCCGGCACTCTGGACCCCTCAGCAGCCATCTGGCTGTTTTTGTGGGCCAAAAAGGCCCTAAAACCTGAAAACAAAACCACAAAACCCACCACCAACTTTTTACAAAACTCCCTCCAACTCCCAGCTGCAATCAGGCAACCAGTAACACCTGCTCACTCCTAGCCCCTCCCACCTAGAGAGTGCGACCCACTGAGCCACAGCTGACCCTTAGAGCTGTGGTTCCAATCTAGCCTCTGAGAGTCGGACAAGGGTTAGCTTTGAGTGGCTGATGAGAACAGCTACAGTTTCTCATGCAGTGTGTGGGGTGAGGTAGAGGTTTGAAGGGAAAAAGAAGCCGATACAATGTGAAGAAAGCCTGCACAGTGACTCCTCCAGCATTGTCACAAAAGTGACTCTCCCCCTGCCCGTGGGGTTGTAGGAGAGTGGGGGAGGGGATTGTTGTGAGTAATGATGCTGCAGGTATGAGGAGAGAGTAGTTGAGGTGAGAGGTAAGATTCTTACCGTGACAACTCCGCTGAGGACATGTAAATATTTTTTGTATTGCAGCCATGTCCTGTGAGCTAAGCTGGCATTAATCTCCTCTGCTACCTTTCCCCTCTATTGGCGGAGGTGTTGCCTGGAGGACACCACGGGGGAGAAATTTAGTAGGTTGCGCCAGCCATTAGCGCCTTAAGAGGGCACTAAGTGGGTCGCAAGCCAGCTGGCGCCCAGGCGCGGCAATGCCCACGCCTCCCGCTAAATTCCGCGGGACGTTAGTGGTGGCGCTAACGGTTAGCGAAGCGCCGCTGCTGATGATGTCATCGGTGTGCGCAGCACCCCGCTGATGCCCCAGCCATGATATTTGGCAGCGCCCCCTGATTTACCACCAGACGCTATGTCCGACGGGTTTTGGGGGGCCTACCTGCGGCCGGGGAGGCGCAAATTAAAGGCGAGGTGCGGGGCGGCCATTTTTGTTGTTGGCCGCCTGCCAGCACCTGCCTGTGCTCCCGTCCCCGGCCTCCTGAACCCCCCCACTGCGGAGTGCCAGCTGCGTTCCAAGAGCCCGGCACTTCTCCTCGGTGCCGGGCGCTTTTGCCTGTGCTCCCGATCCTCGGGGGCCCGGCTGGGCCTCAGATTGCGTTGCACAAGGCCCCTCCCCTTTAAGAAGGGGAGAAAGGCCTGCAATACCGCAGTGCGACGTGCCATAGTGTGTGGCGCTGCGGCACGTAGCGCCACGATATTCACTCGCAGCGCCGTAAGAGGGATTTGGGGCGCCTCCAGTGGCGCCGCGCTTCCCTTTGGTGCGCAACAACTCAATTTCCGGTGCAGGGGCGCGAATGTTTCCGGGGTGCTACTGTTAGCGCCCTGGCGAGGCTGGCGCCCCAAACGGGGCTATATTCAATTTCTCCCCCCACCTGTCCACCGCCCAGACCAGGGCCTCCAGTGCAACATCGGAGAACCTGATAGCTGATCTGCAGGTCTGGCAGCCATTTCTGTGATAACAATTGCTCCCTGGTATCTGCGGGCAGAGTGTGCTTCCACTTTAATAGGTGCAGGCCGCCTTTCAGTGATGTGAAAGACACCTGATTTCCCACCTTCCCAAGTAGGCACGCAGCCAATGAATAGCATGGGTCGTGCTGGCTGTACACCTGTGTCAAAATCAGTGACTACACTTCAAAAGCACTTCATTGTCTGTAAAGCACTTTAGCATGTCCTGAGGTTTCAAAAAGCGCTATATAAATGCAAGTCTTTCTTTTATCTCTTCACTTAGTGTCAGCTGCAAACTTCGATATACTCTATTTCGTCATCCAAGTCATTAATAAATATGGTGAAAAGTTGAGGCCCCAGACCAGTTCCCTGAGGAACACCACTTGTCACAATTTCCAACCCAAGTCAAAAGCCATTCTCTCTCATTTTGCTAATAATCTCACGTGAGGAACCTTATCGAATGCCTTCTAGAAGTCTATGTAGACATCTTCCATAGACATGCCCTTATTTACCTTATTTGTAACCTGCTCAAAAAATTCAACATCTTTACTCAGACATGACACCCATAACAAAGCCATGCTGGCTCTCTCTGATCAGCTGATATTTGTTCAAGTGCTCAGTCGCTCTGTCCCTAATGACAGATGCTAGTGGCTTCCCCACAACTGACGTTAAACTGACAGGCCTTTAGTTACCTGATTTCTCTCTCTCGCCCTTCTTAAATGATGGAGTGAGGTTTGAAAATTTCCAATCTAACAGCACAATTCCAAAATAAAGAGAGATTTGAAAGTATATGACTAATGCTTCTGCTAGTTGCTCGCCTACTTCTTTAATGCCCTGGGGTGGAAACCAGATCAGATCTGGAGATTTATCTACTTTAAGTTCCAATATTTTCTCCATTGCCATTTCTAACTTGTATTGAATCCAATGAGTTCCTCCCATTTATTTTTAGTTTCCATTCTATTACTAGTGTTTTATCCTCTTCCTCTGCTGTGAAAACAGATACAAAATACTCCTTTAATAAATGTGCCATTACCTTTTGCCTATTACCGTATCACCTGCGTCTCTTATTAATGGGCCCACATCCCCGCTGTCCTGGCCAATATTTATCCCATAATCAACATCACTAAATAAATCAGATTATCTGCTCATTATCACATTGCTGTTTGTGGGAGCTTGCTGTGCGCAAATTGGCTGCCACGTTTCCTACATTACAACAGTGACTACACTTCAAGAGCACTTCATTGGCTGTAAACGCTTTGGGACATCCGGTGGTCATGAAAGGCGCTATAGAAATGCAAATCTTTCTTTTCTTATATTTATAAATACTTTATCTATTAGCTTTTATATTACTTGCAATTTCTTTTCGTATTCCTTTTCGTAGTTCTTAATATTTCTTTGTGTCCCTTTATTGTTTTCCCTATTTCTCCACTGGATTACCACTTTGTTGTAAGCCACTTCTTTTAGCTTTATACTGTGACCTACCTCAGGTGTTGACCGTGGTTGCTTGACTTTACAAGTGGAACCGTTGCTCTTTAGGGGTAATTATTCCATTATATTGTACTAAATACTTTGACTACCTCCCACAGGTAGGTTTACCCGTCAACACCTCGTCCCAGTTTAACGTGTTCAGTTTACATTCCTTCAAAGTCAGCCTCACTTAGGTTTAAAACCTTGGTTTGTGTGTGATCTTTCTCCATCGAACTTAATGTCAAACTCTATCATCTTAGGGTCACTGTTGGTGAGATGCTCCCTTACTAACAGAGTATTAATTAATTCTGGCTCGTTACTCATTACTAAATCTTAAATGGCCTGTTCCCCTTGTTGGTCCTAAAACAGAAAACTGTCCTGTACATAGGAATTAATTGCCATGGGGTGGCACATCCACGTGGAACGTTGTCACTGATTGTGATAATAAGCTCCCAGCAGCATCACTGAATGCACATATGGAAAGCCTCAGATCAGGACAGAAACTGGAGTGTAACCAGTGTAACCAGTGCAGGGTAAAAATCCGGTGGGAACAGGTCCCGTCCCAGAATCCACACACAACAGTACCAGCACAACAATGAATCTCGCCAACAATGGCAAGTGAATGATTTTAGGGTTGTAATCTCTGAGGCTTGCTCCTTTAACCTTAAGTCATAATATTACAAGATTCTGCAGGGGATGACAGGGTAGATGCTGAGAGGTTGTTTCTCCCTGGCTGGAGAGTCTAGAACTAGGAGGCATAGTCTCAGGATAAGGGGTCGGCCATTTAACACTGAGATGAGGAGGAATTTCTTCACTCATAGGGCTGTGAATCTTTGGAATTCTCTGCCCCAGAGGTCTGTGAATGCTCAGTCATTGAGTATATTGAGTGATACCCGCCCTCCTATATACCTCAGAGACATGGACCATGTACAGCAGGCACCACCAATTCTGCCTCCGCAAGAACCTGTAAATCCATTGGCAGGATAGGCGCATCAAAGTCAGTGTTCTCACTCTGGCCAACATCCTCAGCATCGAAGCTTTGACCACGCTCGATCAGCTCTGATGGACGGGCCACATCATCCGCATGCCTGATACGAGACTCCCAAAACAAGCACTCTACCCGGAGCTCTGACACGGCAAGAGAGCCCCAGGTGGGCACAGGAAACACTTCAAGGACACCCTCAATGCCCCCTTGAAAAAGTGTAATATCCCCATCGACACCTGGGAATCCCTGGCCCAAGACCGCACAAAGAGTAGGAGAAGCATCCGGGAAGGCGCCAAACAACTCGAGTCTCTTCGCCGGGAGCAAGCAGAAGCCAAGCGCAAATAGCGGAAGGAACGCACGTCAACCCAAGCACCCCACCCACCCATCCCTTCAACCCCCATCTGCCCCACCTGTGACAGAGACTGTAGGTCCCGCATTAGACTCATCAGTCACCTGAGAACTAATTTTTAGTGTGGGAGCAAGTCATCCTCGGTTCTGAGGGACTGCCTAAGAAGAAGAAGATATTCAAGGCTGAGACAAATTTGGGGAATCAAGCGATATGGAAATCGGGCAGGAAAGTGGAGTTGAGGTCGATGATCAGCCATGACCTTATTGAATGGCGGAGCAGGCTCGAGGGGCCGTGCGGCGGAGCAGGCTCGAGGGGCCGTGCGGCGGAGCAGGCTCGAGGGGCCGTGCGGCGGAGCAGGCTCGAGGGGCCGTGCGGCGGAGCAGGCTCGAGGGGCCGTGCGGCGGAGCAGGCTCGAGGGGCCGTGCGGTGGAGCAGGCTCGAGGGGCCGTGCGGCGGAGCAGGCTCGAGGGGCCGTGCGGCGGAGCAGGCTCGAGGGGCCGTGCGGCGGAGTAGGCTCGAGGGGCCGTATGGCCGACTCCTGCTCTTATTTCTTATGCTCTTATTACATTCTTACTGTGTCCTGAGAAGTCCACTGTGCTCTCATGCCAGCTCATCTCGTTTCTGTCCTAAAGTGGTCTGAATTTGATCTAGTTTAGTTTGCCAATGATTTCATTCTTGCCCCCCGCCCCCCCTTCTTTGAGTTCTCCCTTGGTTTCTATAAGCCTTTGAGTTGCCTCAGCACATTTTCCTTCTCCATCATTGCCTCTTTCCATGCATTAGCTAATTTTGGCTTTGTAATCTCTTTTGGTGAACTCGTGCTTAATCTATTTACAGTCACTTTAGTTTTGGGCTATTTGTTGCTTCATCTCCTGTTGTAGTTCTGCTTCTAATTACACATTTTTCACTTCCTTATCAGATCACTGTTCTTCCATTGCCTGCAAGTCTGTTTCCCTTTGCACCCTTCCTGTTTGAATTCCTGAGGCTCTGTGTAGTGGCGCTTCGTAATTTCCAAACATGCAGCCACTGAGCTTTGAGGCTTTAACAACGTGTTGACGCGTGTCGAAATAAAACATTCCAAACCATAACTTTGTCTTTAAACTGTTTACTGTAACACCTTACAAACAGAATTACAAAGCAAAACACGTTTAAACGAACACGGTCAAAAACTGTATTGCTCCAGCCCTCAAAGCTTCTGCCTCCTCCAGCCTCGTGGTGCTTGAGCTGTAAAATGGCTGGATACCATGTGACAAGCTTAAGGACTGTACCATTGTAGCAAGAATAAAGGGGGTATCTCAGACTATACTATTGGAACAAGAAAATAGGGGGTTTCTCAATACAATAAGTCAGCCAGGTAAATTAACTGTATTATACTATTTAACCAATATTTTAAAGTATTTTCTTTCTTAAACTTTCATGACTCTTACATTCCGGCCCCTAATTGACTAGGCACATGAAGCATATCAATTATTCAAACATTCTTAAGAGTCATAAACTAATGAGTTCAACATATTTACAATACAAATGTCCCCTTTTTTTTTTGATCGGGAACCTTTCACGCTGCTTCTTGTAGCAGGCAGAGCTTTGTGATCGGTCTTTCCAGGGTACTGGTCTTGGTTTGCAAACAAACGCGACGAACAACGCCTCTGGAGTCTGGCATGGTCTTAATTATTTTTCTCATCAACCAAGAATTTCTGGGGGCTGAATCATCCACGATTAAGACGATGTCTCCGACAATGAAGTTCCTCTTTACTTTGGACCATTTTTGACGCTCCTGTAGCAGAGGTAAGTATTCTCTTGTCCATCTGGTCCAGAAAAGGTCTGACATATACTGAACTTGCCTCCACTTCCGATGTGTATACAGATCTTCTCTTTTGAAGACTCCCGGGGGCATGACTGGCTGTGTTTTCAACAACAACAGGTGGTTCGGGGTCAGGGCTTCAAGGTCATTGGGATCATCGAGATGTCTTAGTTATCGGTCGGTCATTAATGATGGCTTCAACCTCACACAGAACGGTTTGAAGTCCCTCGTCATCAAGCGTTTGCAGCTTCAGTACAGAACCGAGTAGTTTTCTTACGGTGCGTATCTGTCTTTCCCAGACACCTCCGTGGTGGGATGCAGCCGGTGGATTGAAGATCCACTTAATTCCTGTTTGCATCATGGCTTTCTGTATTTTGAGCTGATTCCAACCTTCAATAGCTTCCCGTAGTTCTCTCTCTGCTCCGACAAAATTAGTGCCATTATCAGAACGCATAACGGACACCTGTCCTCTTCTACAGACAAAGCGCCTCAGGGCATTAATACAGGAATCAGTGTCAAGCGTGTGTGCCACCTCAATATGAACTGCTCTGATGGTCAAACAAGTGAAAAGCACACCATATTTCTTGACAAGGCTCCGTCCTCGCTTTACCTCGAAAGGCCCAAAATAGTCCACCCCTACGTTTGTAAATGGGGGCTTGTCTGGTAACAAACGGTCTTCAGGCAGGTCTGCCATTTTCTGCTCCCTAGCTCTAGCGTGTAACCGTCTGCAAACAATGCATTCAGAGAGTATTTTTCTTATTACAGAATTAGCTCCTGGAATCCAGTATCTTTGTCTTAGCTTCGCAAGCACGTGGTTCCTCCCACTGTGTCCAATACTCTGGTGTATATGCTGAAGAATGAGAGTAGCAACCCGGAGGTCCTTAGAAAGGATAGCAGGATGCTTGGCCTCCTCTGGCATAACAGATTTGTTTAGTCGCCCTCCCACTCTCAGTACTCCATCTTGGAGTGTATTGTCCAGCTTGTAGATATGACTACCTTTCTTGATCGGAGTATTTCAATGTAAAGCTTCGATTTCTTCTGGATATCTTTGTCTTTGGCTGAAGCAAACTACCTCCATCTCAGCCTTGGCCAAATCCTCCACGGTCAATGAATTCCTACCCAATGTGGTTTTGTGCTGGTGCATATACTGCTTTAGAAGCATTCTCTGCTTATCAGGGTTACTTTCAGACTGACTGATAGTGGCTCGATACTTTTTTCTCTTACCACTCAGGTGTAGCAGCAACTCTTTCAACCTTAGAAACCATGCAACTGCTTTCCTCAACTGGTGCCATCCTGAGAAATGGTTAACAAGCTTGTTCACTGTGTCAAAGTTCTCTTTCGTAGTTATGAGATTTGCTGTGACTGATCTCTTGACTTCGACGTCGTCTTCAGCAATCTGACTTGGCCTATCTGGTCTTTCTGGCCATGATCTCTCTGTTTCCAGCAGATAACTTGGGCCTTGTATCCAAGTTTCACTCCTCATGAAGTTTTCAGCCTTCAACACCCGTAAGTCTTGATCTGCTGGGTTTAATGAGGTGTTTACATACCTCCATTGAGATGGTTGTGTAGCTTCTCTAATGGATGAGATTCTGTTTGCTACGAAGGTCTTGAAGCGTATCTTCTCATTCTCTATATACTTCAGCACTGTAGTGCTATCCGTCCAGAAGACAGATTCTTCTAGTGGGAGCTGTAACCCTTTCCGCATCACCTTGTCAACTTTAACTGCAACAACCGCTGCCGTCAACTCCAGTCTCGGGATGGTGACCTGCTTCAGCGGAGCCACCCTGGATTTCCCCATGAGGAAGGCACAATGTTTCTGGCCCTGTTGATTTGTCAGCAAGAGGTAAGTAGCCGTGCCATAGCTGTCCTCACTGGCGTCCGAGAAATGATGTAGTTGAGCCGTCTTTGTAACTCCAAAACTCACAGGCTTGATGCATCTACTGACGATGAAGCTAGAAAGTTGTTGCAAATCTGTCAACCATCTGAGCCATCTCTGAGCTTGACCTTCTGGGATATCTTCATCCCATCCTCTCTTGTCTGTACACAGCTCTCGTAGGATCAGCTTCACCGGCAGAATGAGTGGTGCCAGGAATCCAAGAGGGTCGTAGATGGAACTGACCATGGAGAGAATCCCTCGTCTTGTGGATGGTCTTTCGTTCACCATTATTCTGAAGTTGAACGTGTCTGACTCAATGCACCATTGTTCACCAAGAGCTCTCTCGATAGGAAGGACATCGTGGCTCAGGTCCAGATCTTTGACTTCAGTGGCTCTTTCCTTTTCTGGGATAGAAGCTAGAACTGCTCTGCTGTTGCTTATCCACTTAGTCAGATGGAATCCTCCATTCGAACACAGAGTTCTAAGGTCTCTTGACAGTGCAATGGCATCGTCTTCTGTTGACACGGACTTCAGACAGTCATCGACATAAAAGTTTCTGAAGATTGTCTCCACAGCCTCTGATGGTGCTTTGCCTTTGCCATCTTCTGCAATTTTTCTGAGAGCGTAGCTTGCACAGCTGGGAGATGATGTGGCTCCGAACAAGTGTACAGCCATTCTACATTCCACCATAGCTTGACTAACGTCGCCATCTGGCCACCAAAGGAAACGCAGAAGATCAGCATCTTCATCAGGGACTCTGACTTGGTAGAACATTGATTCTATATCTGCCATCATGGCAACGAGCTCTTGTCTAAACCTCGTCAAGATGCCAATGAGGGTATTAGTAAGATCAGGACCTTGAAGCAGCTGTTCATTCAGTGTAGTTCCTCTGAATGAGGCGGTGCAGTCAAACACTACACGGATCTTTTTCTTCTTTGGGTGATACACCCCGTGATGAGGAATGTACCAGACCCTTCCATCTTCTCTGTTCAACTGTTCCTCGGGCACTTTTACAGCATAGCCTTTCACTATGATGTTTCTCATGAAGCCTTTGTAGTCTTCGTGAAAGTCGGGGTTCTTGTTCAGCTTTCTCTTTAGACTGATGGCGCGCTGCTCTGCTATGCAGCGATTATTCGGCATCTTCGCAGTCTGTCTTCTCAGTGGCAAACCAATGTGATAGTGGCCATCAATGAACTGTGTAGACCTTGTCATCAAATCCATGAACTGATGGTCTTCTTGTGACATCTCTGTCTTTTCCTCACAGCTGCGTTCTGAGAAGTCTGCGTTGAACTGCTGTATCAACAGCTCTTCAATGCTTGCGATAGAGATGCGATTAACTGTGACATTTTGTCGTTCCTCCTTTTTCAACTTGTTGCCATCATCTCTCCTTACCGGTCCATTGACTACCCATCCAAGGGCTGTCCTGACGGCGTAGGGTCCGTCATCCTTGCTGTTTATCACCTGCCATAGCTCCATAGTTTTGTAGGCATTGGTTCCAATTAATAGGCCAATTTCTGCTTCAATGTATGGGAGACGCACCTTTTCCAGGTAAGGCAATCTCTCCACATCCTTCTGCAGGGCTAAGTTCCCTATTTTAACAGGAATCTCCCTCTGTGTGAAAACATTAGGCAGGTCTATGAAGTCCTTCTCTTCGAGTCCACACACTTCTAAGTCTGACAGGATATAACTTTGCATTGACTTCTCATGACCCATGGTGCGTAATAGGATTTCTGTTCTTCTGCCTCTAACGTTCAGCTGTTGCATGAGTGTTTCTGTGCAGAACGTTGCTGAACTACCTGGATCCATGAAGGCGTAAGTCTCCACAAACTTCTCACTCCTCTTAGACTTGATCTTTACAGGTACGATGGCAAGAATACAATCACTGTCACCGGCCCCAGTGAATCCACAAGTCTCTGGTTCTAGCGACACCAGAGCACTTGAAACAACCTTCTCATCGGTATTGTTTTCTTCACTCTTCTTAGAGACTTGTTCTTCTTTATGGATATGCAGCAGACTGGGATGTTTCCGAGTGCACTCTCTGCATGTTGTTCTTTGCTTACAGTTTCTACTCAGGTGCCCCTGAGAGAGACATCCAAAACATAGGCCATTGTACTTCAAAAATTCAATTCTGTCTTTATGTGGCTGTGCTTTAATGTCACTGCAGAAATCCAATGTGTGATTCTTCTGGCAGAATAAACATGGCTTCTGAAAGGCATTAGCAGGTGTCACTGTGCTGCACTTTTTGGGAGATGAGTTCTGAGACCTTTCTTCCCCAGCTTGAGTGATGATAGTTGCAAAGCTGCTTCCCTTGGAACCACCTTTCCTGAGAGTCTTTGATTCAGCAGGCTTGACTTTCACTCTTCCATCAATAGTTGGGCTGACATCCTTGATGTTTCCGAACAATGGGTCCATAGCAACTTTAGCCTGTTTGTCTATGAAATTCACTAAGTCTGCAAACCTGGCTCTACTTTTCCGTCTCTCCATTATCTTAAAGGCTTTTCCTCTCCATTGTTCTCTCATCCTGTAAGGAAGCTTAGAGATGATGATTCTCATATTCGTAGGATTGTCCATCTCTTCCATGAATTCAACATCCTCCATGGTGTTGCAACATCCTATGAGAAAAAGAACATATGTGTTCAATGCCTCCCCGTCCTCCGATATGATCTGTGGCCACTTGATAGCCTTTTCAATATATGCAGTGGCTATCTTCAGCTCATTGCCATAGTGCTCCTGCAGCAACTTCCTGGCTTCTATGTATCCCCGGTCCGGTCTCATGTGTTCACAGCTTCTGACCAGGTCTTGTGGTTTACCACTGGTGTACTGTCCCAGGTAGTACAACTTATCACTGCTGCTCTCTGCTTTGTAGTCAATGGCTTGTTCGAAGGATCTGATGAAGGGCTTATACTTGAGTGGGTCATCTTGGAACACTGGTATGTCTCTTTGAGGGAGTCAAAACAGATTCTGTTGTTTTACAAGCAGCTCTGTAATTTCATTCTGACATTGCATCACTCGGTATAGGCTTCTCTCTGTGTCTTCAGGCCTCTGGTGGTCATCAGCAGGGTCTAGTCTAGACCGTCTGATGTCTGGGGTAGCATCACGTGCTCCTATTAGTGGAAAGGCCTCTCTTCCATGCTGTAATGCCGGGAGATGTTCTTCAGACTCTCTTTTAACCTTTGAAGGTGCCCTGTATCCAACTCTGTGTGACACCATTGACTGGCAGTAGTTGTTCATGCCATCCTGTGAGCCTTCATAATCTTCAAACACTCTCAACTTGGCATTTGAGATTGCAATTGCTGTTTTTAGTTCCAGCTGTTCTTTCTTAGCCTTCAGTTGGGCCTGCAGTTGGGCCTCTTGGGCCTGCATTTGGGCCTGCAGTTGGGCCTCTTCCCGTTCAAGAGCTCGCTTCTCCAATAACGATGCTGCGTGTGCCATCAACGCTGCCCATTCAACCTCAACTTTCATGCGCTGCGACGAGCATGTGGTAGAAGCGACTGACCTGTGTCCAGAAACAGAGCTACCTTCTTTTCAACTTTTGCTCAGTCTAGCTGAAGTCTCTGAAATGCTATCATCTGGTCCGACTTCATCGTCATCTTTATCTTTCTCTGCTGTATCAGCATCTTGACGAGTCTTTAACATCCACTCTTCTGTGGCCTTGACATAGTCCTTAATGTTAGATGATTTAAGATCAAACCAGTTGTGCTGATCAGCGTTTCCCTCATCTTCAGACAAAAGTGCTAATACATCTTCATTGAGTACAGTAAATTCTTCAAACAACTTGGAGAAATCATAATGCATTATGTCCTCAACTGTCTTAATATTAGCATTATCTTCCATGAGACAATCAATTATCTTCATTTTTCCAGTTATCTGAGCTAATTTAGCCCTCCTTGCACTTATGCTTCTATTTAACTTCTCTTCCATTGCTTTTGGGGTGAGCTTTACTTCCCTCTTTTGGCCAACAATCCTTCGTACAGCCTGGGGGAAGCTCCTCACAGCTCCATAAGGCCTCGTCCATTTTACCCGCAGCTCTTATTTAGCTTCTCAATAGAATGAACAAGGCAAGTAACAGTCACTGTACCTTCGCTTTCTTATATTGCCGTCTGGCTCCGTGTCCATTCCTGTATACGTTCGCCGACAATTCCGTCCTTTCCTTCTTAGGGAGCTAGTTTTTGACTAATGTAGTGGCGCTTCGTAATTTCCAAACATGCAGCCACTGAGCTTTGAGGCTTTAACAACGAGCAGACGCGTGTCGAAATAAAACGTTCCAAACCATAACTATGTCTTTAAACTGTTTACTGTAACACCTTACAAACAGAATTATAAAGCAAAACACGTTTAAACGAACATGGTCAAAAACTGTATTGCTCCAGCCATCAAAGATTCTGCCTCCTCCAGCCTCGTGGTGCTTGAGCTGTAAAATGGCTGGCTACCATGTGACAAGCTTAAGGACTGTACCATTGTAGCAAGAATAAAGGGGGTATCTCAGACTATACTATTGGAACAAGAAAATAGGGGGTTTCTCAATACAATGGCCCAGAAATTCCAGAACGGGGCTTGCAGCGCATGCAAGCCCCGTATTTACACTTACCCCGCGCTACTGACGATCAGCTCCAGGGACGCCTGGACTTGGTGAATGAAAAAGAAGAATCCCGGGCAGCGTATGACGTCACGCCGCCCAGGAGTGCAGCCAGCGCGAAGCCAGGAGCGTGCAGTGCAAGTGAGACACGCCCCTTGAGGTCTCAGTTTCACTGGACACGCCCCCAATGTTTCTGTCAAGCTGCTAGGCATTTTTACATGCAAAGCAGCAGTTTAAATAGGTTTTTGGAAGTTTTTTGAAGATTTTGGTAACTTTTATAAACTTTTAAAAATGTTTACATTATTTTGAGTAATCTGAAGTAGTTTTAAAGAGAATTAAAGCAATTTAAAGACTTTTAAAAGCCCTAAAAGAATTTTTTAAATTCCATTTATTTATTTAGCAATGTCGTCGTCATACGTGTCTTCACACTGTTCCCTTTGGGGAACTGTATGAAGTGGTGGAAGGATTTATGGCCATGATTAACGCTCATTCCGTGACCGTAACCATCTTTGAACCAGCCATTAGGGCGGTTAGTCCTATGGCGGGAGGGTTTTACGGGCTCCCATAAGCTATACAAGGAGGGGGGGCCACCCACACCCACGGACGCAAATATCCCACTGGATGTCAACCCAGAATTTAGAGCCGGAGCTCCGACTCCACTTGCCGGGACTGTCTGGAGCGGGGTTCGAAACCCTACCCTGATCTGGCCCAGCGGCGGGGATCCTTCCGCTATGACAAAGGCCCAATCCGATTAGCAACGTGAAATGGCAGCATAGGGCTCCAGTCACGGGGAGGGAAAAGGCGCAGGAAACGTATGGGTGTCACCTTTTGTGCGGAGTGGGCCTTTTGCGTAGCAGTAAGCATCCCCGCCGCTGGGCCAGAAGGAGTAGGGTTTTGAACCCCACTCCAGACAGTCCCGGCAAGTGGAGTCGGAGCTCCAACTTTAAATTCTGGGTGGACATCCAGCGGGATACTTGCGTCCGTGGGTGTTGGTGGCCCCCCCCCCCTCAGATGGGCTGTGGGAGCCCGTAAAACCCTCCCGCCATAGGACTAACCACCCTAATGGCTGGTTCAAAGATGGTTACGGTCACGGAATGAGCGTTAATCACGGCCATAAATCCTTCCACCACTTCATACAGTTCCCCAAAGGGAACAGTGTGAGGATACGTACGATGATGACCTCTTGCGCAATGCACCTCCTTGGACCCTCAGTCGCAGATGCGAGGGGGCAAGTCGTGCAATTGTTAAATTTTTCATTTTATTGACATGTAAAATGTTGGCCCAGTAATTCCCTTCCAACTGCGCGAGTACGGTCGGGGTACTTACGCATCTGGCCGGATGAAATGCCGGTTTTCAGCATGCACAGTGCTTTTGGGGAAAACCGGCATTTCCTGTCCTCTGAACGAAGGGGTTCAGAGGCAGAACGCGTGCGACTGCACAGGCAGCGCGTGCGCAGTATAATTCGCCGCTTTCATTACTGCTTTCAGTGAGGTCAAGTCCTTACAACTTACACATGAAAAAAGCATGGGTACAGTTGCTCCAGAGGCTGCGGAGGAAGATATTTCTTATTGTGGAGCTTCTGAAAGTATGTATGTCTGTATATATTCCTTTGCGTGTTATGTATATATTCCTTTACTTATGTGTATGAATGTATTATTTAATTATGACTTTCAGAGAAAGTAACTTATTGGAAAATCATAATTAAAAACATACATTCATACACATTAGTAAAGGAATATAAAACATACATACATATACGTAAAGGAATATATGTGGACATACATACATAACTCATTCTCACATTCCATTCACACAGCCACAATTGCTCCTTCTACCTCCCGTTCTGAAAACCCTTTTAAAAAAAAAAAAATTTAAACTTTAAAACTTACTTAAAATTTCTTAAAATAACTTCCCTCCCTTTCCCAAACAAAAATATTGCATTTCAGAAGCTCCACGATAAAATGTTTCTTCCCCCGCAGCCAATGAACCACTTTACACTTGCTTTTTTGAAGTGTAACTTCTGAGGACTTACCCTCACGGATTTCATGAATGAAATCTACAAAGTTCACTGCGCAAGCGCTGCCTGTGCAGTCGCACGCGCTCGAGGTCTGGAAATGCCGGCGTTCCCCGCATGCGCTGTTCATGCTGAACGCCGGCATTTCCAACGGCCAGATGCGTGAGTACCCCGAGCGCACTCACGCCTTTGGCCGCGAATTTCTGGCCCAATAAGTCAGCCAGGTAAATTAACTGTATTATACTATTTAACCAATATTTTGAAGTATTTTCTTTCTTAAACTTTCATGACTCTTACACTCTGTCTTGGGTTTCTTGTCTTTTGTAGTTCAGGAGGTACAACAGTGTAACAACAGAGACCATCTGGGGTTTGGTTTTCATTGCTGCTAACCTCTCCACGAGCTCCTGCTGCCCATCCAAGGATTTTCCATAGTTTAGTCCATCCTTCTGTAGCAGGTGAGGGTGTCTGGTGATTGGGTGATATCGTACAATATCGGACAAATCTCTGTAATCCTCAGGATTAAGGTGGGCTATGGTCCTGTCATGATAACCTTTTATCATTCCAAATCTGGGACCAGCTATGGCATTTTGTTTTAGGGCCACTATCCCTTTACTTCAAATCCAACTCACACATTTGGATTCCACAATTATCATCCACATCTAAGGTTTATAAGATTTAGCCCAACTTTGAACCATTTTATATCACCCAGTCCAAGGTACACAAACAGTTACACAATCAAAACCAATCATAGGGATGACGTGTACAACTGAGTGAGGCGATTCACTGCTAATTGCCGGAGTTATCTCGGGAGACGTTAGATATAGAGGTGCATCGATTAATGTGTATATTATAATGCAGTTAACACTATCACAAGGTTAAGTATTGGGAATCATTGAAAGTACTTTGCAGAGTTAATGGGAGGGCCCCCATTTGCATGGGGCAGGCAGGTGAAGTACCATCTGAGGCAGGTCTGTTGGCCCATACCTGCAGAAATTTGGTGGGTGTCCACTCGTGGGGAGGTATTGTCCAGGGAACCCAATCCAGAGCAGGAGGGATGATCAATTCTTTTTTCCAAAACAGTTTCTTCTTCTTCACGGTCCTGGCCGTATTTTCAGTGTTGATCCTACGTGAGCCCATCCCTAGTTGCCCTGAGAAGGTGGTGGTGGGCCTTTCCCTTGGACCACTGCATTTCTTGTGGTGGTGGTGCAGCCACAATCCTGCATCTGGCAGCCCACCACTGCAGGATGGGTGCGGTTAGAAATGATGGTCTCGATATGACACGAGACCGGCGTGTTGTGGGCACCTGCTGGGCATCCCCAGGCATTCCGCTGGCAAAGAGGATTACAATCTCAGACCACAGTGTCACTGGCATCGGCCTTCGGGTAGGTCCTGGGAGGGAGGGAGGAGCTGATTGGGAGAAAAGGGAGTGATTGTGAATAGGATGGAGGCGATCGGGAGGAATGGAGGGGTCGAACGGGAGTGGGGGAGTGAGGGTGAGGGCAATCAGGAGAGAGCTGGTAACGGTCTTCGGTGCTGCTGTGGAGGCGGGAGGCACACTCCTGCACCTCCCAGCTCCACATTCAGGTAAGTACTTTATTAAAAAACTCATCTTTTAGGTGAGCGGCTGTCGTGGTCCCCTTAAGGACCACTGGTTAGGCTGCATGTAGACCTGGTCTGGCGCCGGAAGCGTTCAGGGTAGATCTTGTGATGCGATCCTGCAACAACTGTTAGGCCCCTTATTTTCACATGGAAAGGGTCGAACGCAAGATTCAGACTCGCGGCCTGATTGGCTCATTTTCTATTTTCACCAATATGGCCATAGTGGATACCTAGGTCACCGTTTTGTGCCTGTAAAACGAGCGTGGTGTCAACCTGGTACGGTCACATCGTGGTTCTGTTACTGAACTAGTAATCTAAAGAAAAGATCCGGAGGCATGAATTCAAATCCCATCACGGCAGCTGGGGAATTTAAATTCAGTTAATTAAATAAATCTGGAAAAAAAAGCTCGTATCAGTAATGGTGACCATGAAACTACCTGATTTTCGTAAAAACCCATTTGATATTCGAGCAAGTTGCACAGGAACAGGAGGAGGCCATTCAGCCGCTCGAGTCTGTTACACAGGAAGAGGAGGAGGCCATTCAGCCGCTCGAGCCTGTTACACAGGAACAGGAGGAGGCCATTCAGTCCCTCGAGCCTGTTACACAGGAAGAGGAGGAGGCCATTCAGCCCCTCGAGCCTGTTACACAGGAAGAGGAGGAGGCCATTCAGCCCCTTGAGCCTGTTACACAGGAACAGGAGGAGGCCATTCAGTCCCTCGAGCCTGTTACACAGGAACAGGAGGAGGCCATTCAGCCCCTCGAGCCTGTTACACAGGAACAGGAGGAGGCCATTCAGCCCCTCGAGCCTGTTACACAGGAACAGGAGGAGGCCATTCAGCCCCTCGTACCTGTTGCACAGGAACAGGAGGAGGCCATTCAGCCCCTTGAACCTGTTACATTGGAACAGGAGGAGGCCATTCAGCCCCTCGAGCCTGTTACACAGGAACAGGTGGAGGCCATTCTGCCCCTCGAGCCTGTTACACAGGAACAGGAGGAGGCCATTCAGCCCCTCGAGCCTGTTACACAGGGACAGGAGGAGGCCATTCAGCCCCTCGAACCTGTTACATTGGAACAGGAGGAGGCCATTCAGCCCCTCGAGCCTGTTACACAGGAAGAGGAGGAGGCCATTCAGCCCCTCGAGCCTGTTACACAGGGACAGGAGGAGGCCATTCAGCCCCTCGAGCCTGTTACACAGGAACAGGAGGAGGCCATTCAGCCCCTCGAGCCCATTACACAGGGACAGGAGGAGGCCATTCAGCCCCTCGAGCCTGTTTCACAGGAAAAGGAGGAGGCCATTCAGCCCCTCGAACCTGTTACACAGGAACAGGAGGAGGCCATTCAGCCCCTCGAGCCTGTTACACAGGAACAGGAGGAGGCCATTCAGCCCCTCGAACCTGTTGCACAGTAACAGGAGGAGGCCATTTAGCCCCTCGAACCTGTTACATTGGAACAGGAGGAGGCCATTCAGCCCCTCGAGCCTGTTACACAGGAACAGGAAGAGGCCATTCAGCCCCTCGAGCCTGTTACACAGGAACAGGAGGAGGCCATTCAGCAGCTCGAGCCTGTTACACAGGAACAGGAGGAGGCCATTCAGCCCCTCGAGCCTGTTACACAGGAACAGGAGGAGGCCATTCAGCCCCTCGAACCTGTTACATTGGAACAGGAGGAGGCCATTCAGCCCCTCAAGCCTGTTACACAGGAAGAGGAGGAGGCCATTCATCCCCTCGAGCCTGTTACACAGGAACAGGAGGAGGCCATTCAGCCCCTCGAGCCTGTTACACAGGAACAGGAGGAGGACATTCAGCCCCTCGAGCCTGTTACACAGGAACAGGAGGAGGCCAGTCAGCCCCTTGAGCCTGTTACACAGGAAAAGGAGGAGGCCATTCAGCCCCTTTAGCCTGTTACACAGGAACAGGAGGATGCCATTCAGCCCCTCGAGCCTGTTACACAGGAAGAGGAAGAGGCCATTCTGCCCCTCGAGCCTATTACACAGTAACATAGAAACATACAAACATAGAAGATAGGAGCAGGAGTAGGCCATTCGGCCCCTTGAGCCTGCTCCGCCATTCAATGAGATCATGGCTGATCGTCCAAATTCAGTACCCTGTTCCTGCCTTCTCTCCATATCCCTTAATCCCCCTAGCCTTAAGAAATATATCCAACTCCTTCTTGAATATATTTGATGAATTGGCCTCTACTGCCTTCTTTGGTAGATGTTGTGGCGTAAAAATTGAGTGGGGTTAGCGCCCATTTTGAGGCGCTAGAGGGCCTAGCGCCGCAAGTACAGCCGATTGAGAAATTCACTTGGGCGCTGCCATTGGCGTTAGCCGGTTGCGCTGCGCCGGCACCGATGACGTCATCGGTGTGCGCAGCATCCCGGTTGCCGTGGCAACACGCCCGAACGCCGAAATTGAGTTGCGGCCGCCTCGCCCGTGGCAGCCGCAACCAACGATTTTTCAAAAGTTCGCTACAGGTCTTAGCACCGGCGCATTAAGGTCGCGCGGCGGCCGGCCGCTTTCCCGGCGGCCGCCTGCCCGCACCTCCCTCCCCGGACTCCTCCAACACCCCCCCGCAGCACAGATGCGTGTGGGCCGTGAGCCCGGCACTTGTCCGAGGTGCCGGGCTCATTTTTCTCCACAGATCAACGGCCAGCGGTCGGGTGCAGGCAGCTCCTCCTTAACGGAAGGAGGAGGCCTGCACTTCCCCAGCCTGCCACACCGCATCGGGTGCCGCAGCGGCGGATTAGCGCCGCAATGCGGCAGTCAGCGCCCATTGCGAGGCGCTGACACCCTCCAGTAGCGCCGGCAGCCGTCTGGGTGCGGCGCTACTGAATTTTTGGCGCGCGCAGGGGGACTTAGCGCCGGCGCTAAATTTCCGGCGCTAAAGCCCTGGCGCGGCGCCAACTCAATTTCTAGGCCTGTGTATTTTGAATCTGGATTAGAATTGTCCCACATGGGATACCGTAGTGGTGATTTGCAATGCACTATGGGAAATGTAGTGCATTGAGTGAAGAAGGTGTTTCGAGAGACTGGTCCTGGCTCACATCAAAGCCAGTGTTCCCGCATCTCTCAACCAACACCAGTTTGCCTATCGTGCAAACAGATCAACAGAGGATGCAATCACAACTGCTCTACACTCTGCACTGAATCACTTAGATGGTAAAGAGACCTACATCAGAATGCTGTTCATAGACTACAGCTCAGCATTCAACACTATCGTCTGCAACAAGCTGGCCACCAAACTCCACACTCTAGGCCTGATCACTGGATGAGGGAAATGCTGTGGATGTGGCTTACATGGACTTCAGTAAAGCTTTTGACAAAGTCCCGCATAGGAGACTGGTCAAGAAGGTAAGAGCCCATGGGATCCAGGGTGCCTTGGCGCGTTGGATCCTAAACTGGCTGAGTGGCAGGAGGCAGAGGGTGATGGTCGAAGGTTGCTTTTGTGACTGGAAGCCTGTGTCCAGTGGGGTACCTCAGGGATCGGTGCTGGGTCCCTTGTTGTTTGTGATCTACATAAATGATTTGGATGAGAATGTAAAAGGTATGATCAGTAAGTTCGCAGATGACACGAAAATTGGTGGGGTGGTAAATTGCGAGGAGGAAAGCCTCAGGCTACAGGACGATATAAACGGGTTGGTCAGATGGGCGGAAAAGTGGCAAATGGAATTTAACCCTGAAAAGTGCGAGGTGATGCGTTTTGGACGGACAAATAAGGCAAGGGAATACACAATGAGTGGTCGGACCCTAGGAAGTACAGAGGGTCAGAGGGACCTTGGTGTACATGTACATAGATCCCTGAAGGCAGCGGAGCAGGTAGATAAGGTGGTTAAAAAGGCATATGGGATACTTGCCTTCATTAGCCGAGGCATAGAATATAAGAGCAGGGAGGTTATGATGGAGCTGTACAAAACGCTGGTGAGGCCACAGCTGGAGTACTGTGTGCAGTTCTGGTCGCCTCACTATAGGAAGGATGTGATTGCTTTGGAGAGGGTGCAGAGAAGATTCACCAGGATGTTACCTGGGATGGAGCGCCTCAGCTATGAAGAGAGGCTGGACAGGCTGGGGTTGTTTTCCTTGGAGCAGAGAAGGCTGAGGGGGGACCTGATTGAGGTGTACAAAATGATGAGGGGCATAGATAGGGTAGATAAAGAGGAACTTTTCCCCTTAGTGGGGGGGTCAATAACAAGGGGGCATAGATTCAGGGTAAGGGGCAGGAGATTTAGAGGGGATTTGAGGAGGAACTTTTTCACCCAGAGGGTGGTTGGAATGTGGAATTCAATGCCTGAAAGGGTGGCAGAGGCAGGAACCCTCACAACATTCAAGAAGCATTTGGATGAGCACTTGAAATGCCATTGCATACAAGGCTATGGACCAAATGCTGGAAAATGGGATTAGACTGGACAGGGATGGATGGGCGGCGCAGACACGATGGGCCGAAGGGCCTCTTTCTGTGCTGTAAAACTCTATGACTCTATGACTTCCCTCTGCAACTGGACCCTGGACTTCCTAACAAACAGACCCCAGTCTGTCAAATTAGGTAACCACACCTCCCCCCACCTTGACCCTGAACACGGGGGCCCCACAAGGATGTGTGCTGAGCCCCCTCCTCTACTCCCTCTTCACCCACAACTGTGTGGCTGTTCATGGTTCCAACACCATCATCAAGTTTGCGGATGATACCAAGGTAGTAGGCCTGATCACCAACAACGATGAGTCAGCCTACAGGGAGGAGGTCCAGCATCTCGTGAAGTGGTGCGCCGATAACAACCTGGCCCTCAACATCAAGAAAACCAAAGAAATCATTGTGGACTTCAGGAAGTCTAAAGGCGGAAGTCACACCCCCATCCACATCAATGGGGCTGTGGTGGAAAGGGTGGACAGCTTTAAGTTCCTCAGAGTCCACATCACGGAAGACCTCTCCTGGTCCCTCAATACCTCCTCTCTGGTGAAGAAGGCCCAGCAGCGCCTATATTTCCTAGGCTGAAGGGATGTAACCTGTCACCCCTGATCCTCTCTAATTTTTACCGCTGCACAATAGAGAGCATCCTGATGAACTGTATCACAGTATGGTATGGCAGCTGTAGCTACTATGACCGGAAAGCCCTGCAGCGGGTAGTGAAAACTGCCCAACGCATTACCGGCACCCGGCTACCGACCATAGAGCACATATACCAGAAACGCTGTTTACGGAGGTCACGGACCATCATCAAAGACCCTACCCACCCCAGCCACAGTCTGTTCGCCCTCTGTGGTAAACCACTGTATTGTATATTGCCACCTCTGGGTGGCGCTGTGTATGGAGGCATGCCTCAGCTGACTCCACCCACCACTGTGTGGGTTTCGTTCAGACTTGTTCAGTCACTCACGAAGAAGCATGGTCTCTTCTTAGCTAATAAAAGCCTTATTCATCTCTTCTTTCGACTCATCATCTCTTCTTCGACTCATCACCTTTTATGAAGTAATTGATAAGCGTATCAATTTTATTTGCTAAAAGTTAAATGGCGACACCTGAGGAGCAACAACAGCAACGGATACAGCAGACATTGCTGAGAGCCCTCAGACCACCACGCCTGGACCTCGACCCTCAAGATGTGGGTGCATCAGCCAAGTTTGAACACTGGCTGAGCTGCTTTGAATCCTTCCTCGCAATCTCACAGGTTACAGAGGAGGATCACAAACTGAAAATTTTGACCGCCCAGGTGAGCCATCAAGTATATATGCTAATCCGGGACTCTAATACGTACGTGGCGGCCCTCGAGCTACTAAAAGGGCAATATACGCGCCCAGTGAACACAATTTACGCCCGACACCTCTTGGGATCCCGCAGGCAGCAACCGGGAGAATCGGTAGGGGCATTTGCACGGGCGCTACTGGCACTCTGCAGAGACTGCGATTGTAAAGCGGTAACGGCTGTGGAGCACGCGCAGGGACTCGCCTGTGATGCCTTCGTCAGGGGCCTCCAGTCAGACCACACCCGGCAGAGACTGCTAGAAAGCAAGGAACCCGACCTGAAGACGGCCATTGCCCTTGCGCTCTCGTTAGAGGAGGCCCACCGAAACCTCGAGGCATACCCCCGTAACGGCGCCGAGACATGGCAATCGAAACCGTGGGACACGGGACCGCCGCCCCCGGCACCAACCGCTGCAGCGACCCAACCGAGACAGCAGCCTCCGGTAAGAACTGCTTCGATGCCCAGTAACCAGGCCCAAAAATGCTATTTCTGTGGCCAGTTAAAACATCCCAGAGCGCACTGCCCAGCTAAGACAGCTACCTGCTCGGGCTGCGGGAAGAAAGGCCATTACGCTAACGCCTGCAAGGGGAAGCCAGCCAGCAGCGCAGCGTGCGGGCCGTGGGAGCAGCCATCTTATCCGCCATTTTGTGTACCCCCGGCCGCATGGCATCCGCCGCCATCGTATCCAACGCACTCAACCGCCATTTCGTCACCGGAACCGACCACCGTCTCGGCGGATGACTATAGTGACTCACTAAGCCACATACTGGCCTCCGTGACGCTGGATCAAGGCCACCCTCACCATCTATCCAGCTCCATGATGGATATCGCGGTAAACGGCCACGCCACCAGTTGCCTGATCGACAGCGGGAGCACAGAGAGTTTCGTCCACCCCGACACGGTACGTAGCCACTCCCTCACGATTCTGCCAACGCACCATCGCATTTCTATGGCGTCCAAGTCCCAGTCAATGGACATCAGCGGCTACTGTGTGGTGACCCTGTCAGTAGGGGGCACTGAATATCAAAAATTTAAACTGCTAGTCCTGCCCCGTCTTTGCGCTGCCGTCCTGCTAGGGTTGGATTTTCAGTGCCACCTTAAGAGTGTCACACTAGCATACGGTGGACCCCTCCCCCCACTCACAGTCTGCAACCAACAACTTTTAAATCGCCCGCTGCAAACCACCTGCAGCCTTTCCACATTAAAAGTCCCCCCCCCTCCCCTGTTCGCTAACCTCACCCGCGACTGTAAACCCATCGCTACCAAAAGCAGGCGGTACAGTGCCGGGGACAGAGCTTTTATCAGCTCTGAGGTGGAGCGGCTCTTGAAGGAGGGCATTATCGAAGGTAGCACTAGCCCCTGGCGAGCCCAGGTTGTAGTCGTTAAAACCACTGCAAAACGCCGCATGGTAATCGACTACAGCCAAACCATAAACCGGTACACCCAGCTGGACGCGTACCCCCTCCCTCGCATATCTGATATGGTCAATCAGATTGCGCAATACAAAGTATTCTCCACCATCGACCTTAAGTCAGCGTACCACCAGCTGCCCATCCGCCATGAGGACCGCCAGTATACTGCCTTCGAGGCAAACGGCCGCCTCTACCACTTCCTTAGGGTCCCCTTCGGCGTCACCAACGGGGTTTCGGTCTTCCAAAGGGAGATGGACCGAATGGTTGACCAGAACGCGCTGCGGGCAACCTTCCCCTATTTGGATAACGTCACCATCTGCGGCCACGACCAGCAGGACCACGACGTTAATCTAGCAAATTTCCTCCGTACGGCCCAACGGCTGAACCTAACGTACAATAAGGAAAAATGTATGTTTCACACCAAGCGCCTGGCCATCCTCGGCTGCGTGGTGGAGAACGGAGTCATCGGGCCCGACCCCGACAGAATGCGCCCCCTAATGGAGCTACCCCTTCCCCACTGCCAAAAAGCACTGAAGAGATGCCTGGGGTTTTTCTCCTACTACGCCCAGTGGGTGCCCCTCTATGCAGACAAAGCCAGGCCCCTCATCAAAGCCACCTCCTTCCCCCTGACACCAGAGGCGTGTGCAGCCTTCACTCTTATCAAGAACGATATCGCGAAGGCCGCAATGCACGCGGTGGATGAGTCCATCCCCTTCCAAGTGGAGAGCGATGCCTCCGACTTCGCCCTAGCCGCGACCCTTAACCAGGCGGGCAGACCCGTGGCCTTTTTCTCAAGGACCCTCCAGGGCCCCGAGACGAGACACTCCTCCGTCGAAAAGGAGGCCCAGGCTATTGTAGAAGCGGTGCGTCACTGGAGGCATTACCTGGCCGGGAAACGATTTACCCTGCTCACTGACCAGCGTTCAGTAGCTTTTATGTTTAATAATAAGCAGAGGGGTAAAATCAAGAACGACAAGATCTTGAGGTGGAGAATCGAACTCTCCACCTACAATTATGATATCTTGTATCGGCCAGGGAAACTCAATGAGCCCCCAGATGCCCTATCACGTGGTACATGCGCCAACGCGCAGAGTGATAGGCTGCAGTCCCTCCACAATGACCTCTGCCACCCGGGGGTCACCAGGTTTTTCCATTTTATCAAATCCCGTAACCTGCCCTACTCCATCGAGGAGGTCAGGACCATGACCAAGAGCTGCCAAATCTGCGCCGAGTGCAAACCGCACTTCTATAGGCCGGACAGAGCAAGCCTGATCAAGGCCACCCGCCCCTTCGAACGCCTGAGCGTCGATTTTAAAGGGCCCCTCCCCTCCGCTGACCGCAATGTGTACTTCCTCAACATAGTTGATGAGTACTCCCGTTTCCCCTTTGCCATCCCTTGCCCAGACATGACCAGTACCACGGTCATCAAGTGTCTGAATGACATCTTCGCTCTGTTCGGGTTCCCCAGCTATATACATAGCGACAGGGGCTCATCGTTCATGAGCGACGAACTTCGGCAGTACCTGCTAACAAGAGGTATTGCCACGAGCAGGACCACCAGTTACAACCCCCGGGGGAACGGCCAGGTGGAAAGGGAGAACGCGACGGTTTGGAAGGCAGTCCTCTTAGCACTAAAATCTAAGGGCCTTCCGACCTCCCGCTGGCAGGAGGTCCTCCCTGCAGCGCTTCACTCCATTCGGTCACTGCTTTGTACTGCCACTAATGCGACCCCTCATGAGAAAATGTTCGTTTTCCCCCGGAAGTCTACATCGGGAACCTCGCTACCGGCATGGTTGACTTCTCCTGGGCCCGTCCTACTGCGGAGGCACGTGAGGACGCATAAAACGGACCCCCTGGTCGAGCGGGTGCACCTCCTACACGCCAACCCCCAGTATGCCTGGGTGACATACCCAGACGGGCGGGAGGACACGGTCTCCATACGAGATCTCGCACCCTCGGGTACCCCTGAATTACCACCGTTATCCCCCTTACCACCGTTATCCCCCTTACCACTGTTATCCCCCACCACCCCTCCCAACCCAACCCCTGCAGACGGCATGCCAAAGCCCCAGGAATCTTCGCCAACCACCCAGACACCAGACCCGACGTCGGATGCTGCAACACCACCGCCGCCACCACGACGATCAGGACGTCAGACAAGGCCTCCTGATAGACTTAACTTGCAGTACCCTTCACCCCGCCGGACTTCACATTAAACAAGGGGTGAATGTGGTAAACCACTGTATTGTATATTGCCACCTCTGGGTGGCGCTGTGTATGGAGGCATGCCTCAGCTGACTCCACCCACCACTGTGTGGGTTTCGTTCAGACTTGTTCAGTCACTCACGAAGAAGCATGGTCTCTTCTTAGCTAATAAAAGCCTTATTCATCTCTTCTTTCGACTCATCATCTCTTCTTCGACTCATCACCTTTTATGAAGTAATTGATAAGCGTATCACCCTCCTGCCATCTGGGAGACGCTACAGATGCATTCGCACCCGTACGACCAGATTTAGGAACAGCTTCTTTCCCAGGGCTGTCATCCTACTGAACTCCACAAATAAACTCTAAAGCCTGCACATCTGCCAATGCACTTTATTATGGTTATGTTTATGTTAATGTATTACAAGCCAAATGTATGTTGAATGTTTAAATGTCTTAATCTAAATGTACACTCTCGGGAGCCGCAAGCCTACATTTCGTTGTACTGCACTTGTGCACTAACAATGACAATAAAGTTGATTATGATTATGATTGTAAATAAAATGGCCGTTAACTAAACTCTCCACCCCGGAGTCCTTCTTCATTGTTATATCGGTAAGGGTATAAAACCCCTTGAGACACAACAAAACTGGTGATGAGGATGACGGACTTGTGCATCACTTTGCACTGGAATCGGCGATGTTTAAAGTAAGATGTTCCTGTCTTTTCTTAATGGCGCGCCCGCAGTTTAGTGCTGATGCAATCGCCTCGTAAAGGTGGCGGTTCGTGTGTTACACAAATAAGAGGGGGGAGAGTAACGATACAGTGAAACGACGTGGAGGAAAAGGACTGTAAAAAATTTTTTTTAAAGTGGAGGAAAAGGACTGTAAAGATAAAAAAAAGATAACAAAATGGCTATGCTAACCGGAGCGTTTGGACCATTTGATGAAATGGCGGAGCAATGGAGTGCTTATACAGAGCGTTTCGGATTTTTCGTGACTGCAAATGGCATTAAAGATGACGTGAAAGTGGCGACGTTCCTCAGTGTGATTGGAGCAAAAACATTTGGCTTGTTACGGAGTTTGATGCACCCGGATAAGCCCGGCGCTAAGACATATGATCCGGTTGTGTAAGTTTTGGAAACAGATTTCACACCCAAGCCGCTGCTGATTGCTGAGAGGTTCAGGTTTCACAAACAAAACCAAGGGGAGGGTGAGTCCATAGCCGAATATGTTGCAGTGCTAAAGAAGCTAACTGAGCATTGTGAGTTTGGTGAAACTCTAAATGACACTGTCCGTGATAGGTTTGTGTGTGGATTAAGATGTGAAGCAACACAGAAGCGCTTGCTCACGACTGACAAACTGACGCTTAAATCAGCAGTGGAGCTCACTGTGTCTATGGAGTTAGCAGCTAAAGATGCACAGCTGTTGGGGGCTGCAACAAGAGTGCACAGGGTAGCAGCTACACCGGATAAGCGTGCAAGGGGCACCAGAGAGTGTTACAGATGTGGAAAGTCAGGTCATCAGGCATCTGACTGCTGGTGTAAAGACCTGACCTGTCAGAAATGTGAAAAGAAAGGACACATTGAACGTGTGTGTAAAGGGCAAAGCAAACAATCCTACACAGAGACACACAAAAACAAACAAGGAAACACATCCAACTGGCGTTCTAAAAAGAAAAACCTACACATGGTGAAACAAGAACAGGAAGACGGTGACACAGACTCTGATGGGGAGCTGAATCTCCATGTGTTAACGGTGAATGGAGGCTCATCAGGCTATGGAGTCACTCCACTACTAGAGGGAATACTGGTCAAAATGGAGCTGGGGATACGGGGGCCGCTGTCTCCTTGATTTCAGAGAAGCTATTCAAAGAAAAACTGAACCACCTATCACTGACGCCGGCCAAGCTCATCTTAAAGAACTACACTGGGGAAACAGTCCCAATGCTGGGTAAGACGGAGGTCAAGGTGGAGCTTAATGGACAAACCATGATGCTGCCAGTTTACGTGGTCAAGGGTGACTATCCATCCCTGATGGGCAGGCTATGGTTGGAGAAAATTCATCTGGATTGGAAAAAAGTGAATGCGGTGTCAGTCGAAGAGGCGGGGCTAGCGGCAGTGTTGACAAAGCATGCGGCTGTCTTTGACGGAGAATTGGGGAGTATGAAGGGAATTACGGTCAAACTCAAGGTGAAGCCTGACAGCCAGCCATGATTCCTGAAGGCCAGGAACGTTCCCTACGCCCTCAGACCAAAGGTGGAGGCTGACCTGGAGCGTCTGGTCAAGATAGGGGTCCTGGTGCCGGTTTCGCACAGTGAGTGGGCCACGCCCGTGGTACCAGTGATGAAGAGTGACGGTGCGGTTCGCTTATGTGGAGATTTCAAAGTAACAGTGAATCCTGTGCTCTCATCTGAACAGTACCCCCTCCCCATCATTGAAGATCTTTTCGCGGGTCTAGCAGGCGGTCAGAAGTTTAGCAAGATTGATCTATGCCAAGCCTACTTGCAGATGCATGTAGAAGAGGACTCACAGAAGTACTTCACCATCACCACCCACAAGGGCCTCTACAGGTACTGCCGCCTACCCTTTGGTATAACGTCAGCACCAGCATTGTTTCAGCGGGCTATGGACCAGATCTTAAGCGGCATTCCAGGGGTACAATGTTATCTCGACGATATCCTTGTCACAGGAAAGGATGACAACGAGCATCTGCAGAACCTGACGAAGACACTGGGAAGACTTGAAGAATATGGCTTACGCGTTCACAAGGACAAACGCGAATTTTTCAAGCCATCAGTGGAGTACCTAGGCCATGTCATCAATGCGGATGGCCTACACACAGCACCATCGAAAGTGAAAGCCATTGCCGACGCTCCTGCACCTACAAATGTCAGCCAGCTGCGGTCATTCTTAGGTCTCCTGAACTATTACGGAAAGTTTATTCCACAGCTGGCATCACTGTTGAAGCCATTACATGAGTTGCTGTGTCGGCAGCATGGTGGCATAGTGGTTAGCACTGTTGCCTCACAGCGCCAGGGACCCAGTTTCAAATCCGGCCTCGGGTGACTGTCTGTGTGGAGTTTGCCCATTCTCCCCGTGTTTGCGTGGGTTTTCTCCGGGTGCTCCGGTTTCCTCCCACAGTCCAAAGATGTGCGGGTTAGTTTGATTGGCCATGATAAAAATTGGCCCTTAGTGTTACGGGGGATTAAATATGCGGGGTTACGGGGATAGGGCTTGGGTGGGATGGCTGTCGGTGTAGGGACCGGGTGCTAGGGTTTGGATGATCAGCCATGATCTCGTTGAATGGCGGAGCAGGCTCGAAGGGCCGAATGGCCTACTCCTGCTCCTATCTTCTATGTTTCTATGTCAGGGCAAGGCCTGGGCATGGACGAAGGAGTGCAAAGCTGCATTCAAGAAAGCCAAAGCAGCTTTGACTGACCCCAGAGTGTTGACGCACATTGACCCGTCATTGCAGATTCAGCTGGCCTGTGACGCGTCGCCTTATGGCGTCGGCGCCGTCGTGTCCCACATCTTTCCCTCAGGTGAAGAGAAGCCGATTGCATTCACGTCAAGGTCCCTGAGCAAGGTGGAGGTGAAATACCTGCAGATCGAAAAAGAGGCTTTGGGCATCATCTTTGGAATCAAAAAGTTCCATCACTACTTGTTCAGAAGGAAATTCACCTTGCTGTCGGACCATCGTCCTCTGACATCGATCTTTAGTCCACACACAGGAATACCCTCCCTGGCAGTGTGCAGGATGCAGCACTGGGCGCTGATGTTAAGCGCTCACAATTACAGCATCAAATACCGGAGGTCAGCAGCACATGGCAATGCGGACGGATTGTCAAGACTTCCGCTGCCTGTACCCTCTGAAGGCTGTGAGCAGAAGATTTTCTACTTTGACATGGTGAGGAATGCCCTTGTCACGGCCCGGCAGGTCAAGAAAGAGACCAGAGTGGACCCTACGCTATCCAAGGTGCTGGATCGGGTGATGCGAGGAGACGGATCACGGGTGTCAGATGCACCACCTGAGCTCCGACCTTACCTGTCAAGAGGGAAGGAGTTGTATGACACATCAGGATGCCTCCTTTGGGGCATGCGAGTGATCATACCACCAAAGCTGCGGAAACATGTCCTGAACGAGCTGCACTCAGGACATTGTGGTATTGTCCGGATGAAGGAGCTGGCATGAAGCTACTTCTGGTGGCCCGGTCTGGATCATGAAATTGAAGTTAAAGCAAAATCATGCCCATCATGCGAGACAACCAGGGATACGCCAAGAGCAGCGCCACTGCATCCATAGGAATGGCCGGCGACACCGTGGCAACGGATCCATCTGGACTTCGCGGGACCAGTGGAAGGAGCGATGTTCCTGGTCGCAGCGGACTCCCATTCCAAATGGCCGGAGGTTGCAGTAATGTCCATTACCACTATGGAGAAAACCATCGAGACTCTGAGAGAGATGTTCGGGCGATTTGGTCTGCCGGAGCAGATCGTAACCGACAATGGAACACAGTTCACACCCCAGGAGATGGAAGAGTTCCTCGAGCAATGGAATCCAGCACACGTTCTCCGCGCCTTTTCATCCATCCACGAATGGATTGGCAGAGAGATTTGTCAGAACGCTGAAACGCGCCTTGAAAGCGGCAAGAAGTGATGCTCCTCTAAAGCAGCGCCTGAATGCTTTCTTGCTGAAATATCGAAACACGCCTCATGCTACGACTGGAGCATCTCCTGCTTACCTACTCATGGGAAGGCAGCTACGGACACGCCTTGACCTGCTGAGGCCAATGTCCGCAGAAGCAGTGGTGCACGCCAATCAGCAGGATCAAGTCAGCAGACGAGCTCAGAGGTCCAAAGAACGATACTTTCTGGTGGGGTGCAAGGTCCTCGTGTGTAACTACACCACCCCGGAGCAGTGGGTCCCGGCTACGGTCATTCAAAAGATGGGCACCGTTTCATACTGAGTCCGCACCGGAGACGACCGAACATGGAGACGGCATGTAGACCAGTTACTGCCAAGACAGTCGCCACAGGTAACCCAAGAAACAGAGGATCAAGGACCTGCTGGGGGCTCCAGCAGGGACTGGTCGTCCGACCCTGAGACGGTGGTACCATCCACTCTTGTGCCATCAAGGGAGGAAGCCACGCCTGCAGGGTCGCGGGAGAGCCAGCCAGAGCCTGCTCCTGAGACTAGGCGTTACCCCCAAAGAGAAAGGCAGCCTTTGAGCGCCTTAGTTACAATTAGTGCTAAACTGTGTGCATGGGGCAGAATAATCCCCAGGGTTAGTGGAATGTAGAGGCAGTCTACCCTCTCTTCCAAAGTTATAGTCATTTTCAGTTATTCTGTTTTGTGGACATTCTATTTTAAGGGGGAGGAAATATGTTGTGTATTTTGAATGTGTATTAGAATTGTCCCACATGGGATACCGTAGTGGTGATTTGCAATGCACTATGGGAAATGTAGTGCATTGAGTGAAGAAGCACATTGTAAATAAAATGGCCGTTAACTAAACTCTCCACCCTGGAGTCCTTCTTCATTGTTATTTAGGTAAGGGTATAAAACCCCTTGAGGCACAACAGTAGAGAATTCCACAGGTTCACCACTCTCTGGGTGAAGAAATTCCTCCTCCTCTCTGTCCTAAATGGCCTACCCCTTATCCTTAGACTGTGACCCCTGGTTCTGGACTCCCCGACCATTGGGAACATCCTTCCAGCATCTAATCTGTCTAGTCCTGTTAGAATTTTATAAGTTTCGATGAGATCCCCTCTCACTCTCCTAAACTCTAGCGAGTACAAGCCCAATCGATCCAATCTCTCCTCATACGTCATTCCTGCCATCCCAGGTATCAGCCTGGTGAATCTTCGCTGCACTCCTTCCATGGCAAGAACACCCTTCCTCAGATAAGGCGACCAAAACTGCACACAATACTCCAGATGTGGTCACACCAAGGCCCTGTACAACTGCAGCAATCCTTGTTCCTGTACTCAAACCCTCTCGCTACGAAGGCCAACATACCATTTGTCTTCTTAACTGCCTGCTGCGCCTGCATGCTTAATTTCAGCGACTGGTGCACAAGGACGCCCAGGTCTCGTTGCACTTCCCCTTCTCCCAATCTGTTGCCATTCAGCCCCTCCAACCTGTTAAACATGAACAGGAGGAGGCCATTCAGCCCCTCCAACCTGTTACACAGGAACAGGAGGAGGCCATTCAGCCCCTCCTACCTGTTACACAGGAACAGGAGGAGGCCATCCAGCCCCATCGAGCCAGTTACACAGTAACTGGAGGAGGCCATTCAGTCCCTCCAGCCTATTACACAGGAACAGGAGGAGGCCATTCAGCCCCTTGAGCCTGTTACACAGGAACAGGAGGAGGCCATTCAGTCCCTCCTGCCTATTACACAGGAACAGGAGGAGGACATTCAGCCCCTCGAGCCTGTTAGACAGGAACAGGAGGAGGCCATTCAGCCCCTCCAGCCTGTTACACAGGAACAGGAGGAGACCAGTCAGCCCCTCGAGCCTGTTACACAAGAACAGGAGGAGACCATTCAGCCCCTTGAGCCTGTTACACAGGAACAGGAGGAGGCCATTCAGCCCTTCGAGCCTGCTCCACCATTCAATCAGATCATGGGTGATCTGTACCTCTACTTAATTAACCCGTCATTGCCCCCGGTCACAGCCCTGACCTCTCGCCCCCACCCCCGGTCACAGCCCTGACCTCTCACCCCCCACCCCTGGTCACAGCCCTGACCTCTTAGCCCCCGCCCCTCCCCCGGTCACAGCCCTGACCTCTTGCCCCCACTCCCGGTCACAGCCCTGACCTCTCACCCCTGCCCCCAGTCACAGCACTGACCTCTCACCCCCGCTCCCGGTCACAGCCCTGACCTCTCACCCCCCCGGTCACAGCCCTGACCTCGCACCCTCCTGGTCACAGCCCTGACCTCTCACCCCCCCACCCCCCAGTCACAGCCCTGACCTCTCACCCCCCTCCTGGTCACAGCCCTGACCTCTGACCCCTGCCCCGGTCACAGCCCTGACCTCCCCCCCCCCCACCCCGGTCACAGCCCTGACCTCTCACCGCCCCCCTGGTCACAGCCCTGACCTCTCACCCCCGCCCCCGGTCACAGCCCAGACCTCTCGCCCCCCCCCGTTCACAGCCCTGACCTCTCACCCCCCCCACCCCGGTCACAGCCCTGACCTCTCCCCCCCACCCCCCGGTCACAGCCCTGACCTCTCGCCCCCTCCCCCACCGATCGTGGCCCCGAGTGTCCCCCACTAGCTGCCAGGGTCCGTCCCCATGGGTCCCCGGCTGTGACTCCCTGCTGCTTGTTTGTGCTCCCGCCCACCAGCCAGGCCGCCAGTCAATATTTCACCTCCCTGTTAATATCGGGGCCAATAACAAGGTGCTGGTGATTTATTAAAGGAGCACTTTGTTTCCATTTCCACAGTAGAGTAATTGTCAAAAATACCAGCCATAGAAGGGATATTTTTCTCTTAAAGGTGCAAATGATGCAGTCCTTCTCCAGTCTCCTAGCCTGGAACGTGTCACAGAGGGTCACTCGGCGCGGTTACAGTGCACCATGCGGAACGCCAGAGTGAACAACACCGATGTCCACTGGTTCTGCTTCTTAATCCAGAAAGACTGTAGCCCTGTTGGAGGGGCAGGGCTTGGGTCCACATCGTCTTTCGGATGAGACGTTAAACCGAGGCCCCGTCTGCTCTCTCGGGTGGACATAAAAGATCCCACGGCCACTATTTTGAAGAAGAGCAGGGGAGTTCTCTCCAGTGTCCTGGGGCCAATATTTATCCCTCAACTAACATCACTAAAACAGATTATCAGGTCATTATCACATTGCTGTTTGTGGGAGCTTGCTGTGCGCAAATTGGCTGCCACGTTTCCCACATTACAACAGTGATTACACTTCAAAAGTACTTCATTGGCTGTAAAGCACATTGGGACGTCCAGTGGTCATGAAAGGCGCTATATAAATGCAAGTCTTTCTTTCTGTCTTTCTTTCCCTCCAGTCGGCCCCAGTTCCCACCACTCCCCGTGCCCGCCACGTGGAAGATGGCAGTAGGCCGGAGGTAGCAGTGGTGAAGACCCTGGGGCCAGGGAATGCAGGGAGAGAGCCTCCTCTTCCTCCAGTCTTGCCCCCACACCCTTCCCTGTGTAGAGCTCAGTGTGCTGAGACCTAAACGGCTGGAGCCCTGTTGATCTTTGGGGAACTTCTGCCCCTTTAAATGCCTGGCCGCCTCTTCTATTACCGCAGTTCTCACATCGCTTTGAATTCTGAGGAAGACTTTCCCACTATTATCAGTACAGGGAAGATAATTCCAGTCTGAGAGAAGTAAGCTTGTGTTAGAAGCTGTTGTTCAGTGTGAGATCAACATTGCATTTCCTGTTATATCAGTTCACCTGTCCTGCTGATATCAGCACACCCTGCCCCTCAGCAAGTTTATTGTTTGACCTGAATCAGTAACAATCTAACCCACTGGCTCAGTCTTACAATCTGTTCTCTCTGTTTAACCTGATCTGTACTGCCTGGACTGTCCCTTTAAACACCAGGACACTTTGCAACTTTCAGACCGGTTTTTAAGTTATTGATATTTTTCCCTTAAAGGTGCAAATGATTCAGTCCTTCTCCAGTCTCTGAGCCTGGAACGTGTCACAGAGGGTCACTCGGCGCGGTTACAGTGCACCATGCGGAACGCCAGAGTGAGCGACACCGATGTCCACTGGTACCGCCGGCAACTAGAATGGAATTATAAGGAGTGGGTTTTAACACATGGGACAAGTGGCAGCACACACAGGCGCACAGGTTCCACTGACCGTCTCCAGCCTTCCAGAGACACCTCCAATAACAGCTTCATTCTGACAATCACAAACGTGCAGCCCAGTGACACTGCCGTCTATTACTGCTCAGTGTGGGGAAGGATCTACGGGAGTGGAACCCTGCTCAATGTAACCAGTAAGTACAGTTTACATTACAATAGCCTGAACGTAATAACCCCTCACACATGAATGAATTGGAGATCAGTATCTGATAAAGCGGTAGGAGGTGAAGTAAAGTGGTCTGGGCCATGGATTAGCTGGGGGCAAGAAGCTGAGCTCAGGTCGAGTAATTCACCAAAGTTCGACATCTCTGGGCTTAGCCTGAGTGGGTGTCTGGGGAGGTTCGAGGCGTGTAGGGGTTTGCTGAGCTGAAGAGGAAGTTTTGTCTTCGCCGAGTCCTAATGCTGGACAGGCATTTGGAGAGAATGGAACAGCCTTGGAATCAATGGAGGAGGTGGAGAGGCAGAGCCGAGTGTTGCTGTAGATGTAAATGTTGACCCTGCTTCTGGATGATGTTGCTGAGGGTGAAATGATGAAGAGGAGGAACCCAAGGATGGTGCCCTGGGGCCCAGCAGAGATGGTCATTCAGACATCGGAGGAGACACCACTGGTGGTGATATAAAGCTAATGGTGTGACCAGCAACAACAACAACTTGTATTTATATAGCGCCTTTAACGTAGTAAAATGTCCCAGGGGGCTTCACTGGAACGTTATTAAACAACATGTGACTCCGAGCCACATAAGGAGATATTAGGACAGATGATGAGGTAGATTTTAAGATGCGTTTTAAAGGAGGAAAGAGAGGTAGAGAGTCGCAGAGGTTTAGGGAAGGACTTACAGAGCTTAGTGTCTCGGCAGCTGAAGGCACGGCTGCCAATGGTTGAGCGATTAACATTGGGGATGATCAAGAGACCAGAATTGGAGGAGCGCAGATATCTGGGAGGGGGTGTTGTGGGGCTGAAGGAGATTACAGAGATAGGGAGGGGGCGAGGCCATGGAGGGATTTGAAAACAAGGATGAGAATTTTGAAATCGAGGCGTTGCTTAACCAGGAGCCAATGTAGGTCAGAGGTGATGGGTTAATAGGACTTGGTGCGAGTTGGGACAGGACAGCCGAGGTTTTGATGACCTCTAGTTTACCGAGGGTAGAAAGTGGGAGGCTGGGCAGGAGTGTGTTGGAATAGTCAAGTCTCGAGGTAACAAAGGCATGAATGAGGGTTTCAGCAGCAGATGAGCTGAGGCAGGGGCGGAGCCGGGCGATGTTACGGAGGTGGAAATGGGCGGTCTTAGTGATGCCACGAATATGTGGTCGGAAGCTCATCACGGGGCCAAATATGACACCAAGGTTGCGAACAGTCTGGTTCAGCCTCAGACAGTTGCCAGGGAGAGGGATGGAGTCAGTGACTAGGGAACGGTGATTGTGGCGGGGTCCGAAGACAACGGCTTCTGTCTTCCCAATATTTAGTTGGAGGAATTTTCTCTCATCCAGAACTGGATGTTGGACAAGCAGTCTGAGAGTTTAGATACAGTGGAGGGGTCGAGAGAGATGGTGGTGAGGTGGAGCTGGGTGTCGTCAGCTTATTTGTGGAAACTGACGCTGTGTTTTCGGATGATGTCCCCAATGGAGCAGGAGTGGAACCATGAGAGACCAGTGCCACGGAGGTGGACTATTGAACAGAGACTTTTAAGAACATAAGAAATAGGAGCTGGAGTCGGCCAATTGGCCCCTCGAGCCTGCTCCGCCATTCAATAAGATCATGGCTGATCTGATCTTGGCCTCAGCAAGATTTCCCTACTTTTATACTCCACCCCGCTTGCAATAAAAGCCAAAATTCAATTTGCCTTCCTAATTACTTGCTGTACCTGCATGCTAAGTTTTTGTGTTTCATGTACAAGGACCCCCAGATCCCTCTGTACCACAGCATTTTGTCGTCTCTCTCCATTTAAATAATAATTTGCTTGTTTATTTTTCTTTCCAAAGTGGATAACCTCACATTTCCCACATTATACACCATCTGCCAAGTTTTTGCCCACTCACTTAACCTATCTATGTCCCATTGAAGATTCTTTGTATCCTCTTCATAACTTACTTTTCCACCTACCTTTGTATCATCAGCAAATTTGGCTACTTTACACTCGGTCCCTTCATCCAAGTCATTAATATAGATTGTAAACAGTTGAGGCCCCAGCACTGATCCCTGTGGCACCCCACTAGTTACAGTTTGCCAAACTGAAAATGACCCATTTATCCCGCCTCTCTGTTTCCTGTTAGTTAGCCAATCCTCCATCCATGCTAATATATTAAACATAGAAACATAGAAGATAGGAGCAGGATTAGGCCATTCGGCCCCTCGACCCTGCTCCACCATTCAATGACATCATGGCTGATCATCCAAATTCAGTACCCTGTCCCTGCTTTCTCCCCATATCCCTTGATCCCTTTAGCCTTAAGAAATACATCTAACTCCTTCTTGAATATATTTAATAAGTTGGCCTCTACTGCCTTCTTTGGTAGAGAATTCCACAGGTTCACCACTCTCTGGATGAAGCAATTCCTCTGCATCTGAATCCTAAATGGCTTACCCCTTATCCTTAGACTGTGACCCCTGGTTCTGGACTCCCCGACCATCGGGAACATCCTTGCTGCATCTAGTCTGTATAGTCCTGTTAGAATTTTATAAGTTTCAATGAGATCCCCTCTCATTCTACTAAACACTATCCAATATAAGCCTAATCAACCCAATCTCTCTTCATACATCATTCCTGCCATCCCAGGTATCAGCCTGGTGAATCTTCGCTGCACTCCCTCCATGGCAAGAACATCCTTCCTCAGATAAGGTGACCAAAACTGCACACAATACTCAAGGTGTGGTCTCACCAAGGCCCTGTACAACTGCAGCAAGACATCCTGGCTCCTGTGCTCGAATCCTCTCGCTATGAAGGCCAACATACCATTTGCCTTCTTAACCGTCTGCTGCACCTGCATGCTTACCTTCAGCGACTGGTGCACAAGGACACCCAGGTCTCGTTGCACTTCCCCTTTTCCCAATCTATTGCCGTTCAGATAATAATCTGCCTTCCTGTTTTTGCCACCAGAGTGGATAACCTCGCATTTATCCACATTGGGCAGATGCATGGCAGATGCAGTATAATCACCCAACCTGTCCAAATCATACTGGAGTTTCTCTGCATCCTCCTCACAGCACACACGCCCACCCAGCTTTGTGTCATCTGCAAACTTGGAAATATGACATCTAGTTCCATCATCTAGATCATTAAAATATATTGTGAATAGCTGGGGTCCTAGCACCCAACCCTGTGGTACCCCACTAGTCACTGCCTGCCACTTGGAAAAGGACCCGTTTATTCCAACTCTTTGCTCCCTGTCTGCCAAACAGTTTTCTATCCAAGTCAGTACCTTACCCCCAATCCCATGTGCCTTAATTTTGCACACCAATCTCTTATGCGGGACCTTATCGAAAGCCTTCTGAAAGTCCAAATACACCACATCCACTGGTTCTCCCTTATCTATTTTACCAGTTACATCCTCAAAAAATTCCAGTAGATTAGTCAAGCCTGATTTACCTTTTGTAACTCCATGTTGACTTTGGCCAATCCTGTCACTGTTTTTCAAGTGATCTGCCATTACGTCTTTTATAATAGACTCTAGCACTTTCCCCACTACCGATGTCAGGCTTACCGGTCTATAATTCCCTGTTTTCTCTCTACCACCCTTTTTAAATAGTGGGGTTACATTAGCTACCCTCCAATCCATGGGAACTATTCCAGAGTCTATAGAATTTTTGAAGATGACCAGCAATGCATCAACTATTCTAGGGCCACTTCCTTAAGTACCCTTGGATGTAGATTATCAGGCCCTGGGGATTTATCAGCCTTCAATCCCATCAATTTTCCCAACCCCATTTCCTTACAAATACTGATTTCATTCAATTCCTCCCTCTCATTAGAACCTCTGTTCCCCGACATCTCTGGAAGGTTATTTGTGTCCTCGTTTGTGAAGACAGAACTAAAGTATGTATTTAATTGGTCAGCCATTTCTTTGTTCCCCCTTATAATTTCCCTGATTCTGACTGCAAGGGACCTATGCTTGACTTCACCAATCTTTTTCTCTTCACATATCTATAGAAGCTTTTACACTGAGTTTTTATTTTCCCTGCAAGCTTACTCTCATATTCTATTTTCCCTCTCTTAATTAATCCCTTTGTCCTCCTTTGCTGAATCCTAAACTGCTCCCAATCCTCAGTTTTGCTGCTTTTCCTGGCCAATTTATACGTCCTCTCCTTGGATCTTATGCTATCCCTAATTTCCCTTGTTAGCCACGGTTGAGTCACCTTTTTTTGTTTTATTTTTACGCCAAAGTTCATCCATGTGATCTTTAAATGTTTGCCATTGCCTATCCACCGTCAACCCTTTAAGTAACATTCCCCAATCCATCCTAGCCAACTTGCGCCTCATACCATCATAGTTTCCTTTATTTAAATTCAGTACCCTAGTCTCTGAGCCAACTACTTGACTCTCCAAATTAATGAATAATTCTATCATATTATGATCGCTCCTCCCCTAGGGGCCTCTTACAACAACATTACTAATTAATCCTTTCTCCTTACATAATACCCAGTCTAAGATGGCCTGATCTCTAGTTGGTTCCTCGACATATTGGTCCAGGAAACCATCCCGTCTACACTCTAGGAATTCCTCCTCCACAGTTATTGTTACTAATTTGGTTAGCCCAATCTATGTGTCATTTAAAGTCACCCATGATAACTGCTGTGCCCTTATTGCACGCATCTCTAATTTCCCATTTAATGCCATTCCCAATGACAGCATTACTGTTTGGGGGTCTGTATACAGCTCCCACTAACGTTTTCTGCCATTTGCTATTTCTCAGCTCTACCCATACAGATTCCATATCTTCAGAGCTAATATTCTTCCTTACTATTGTCTTAATCTCCACTTTAACCAGCAATGCCACCCCACATCCATTTCCTTTTTGCCTGTCCTTCCTGAATATTGAATACCCCTGGATGTTGAATTCCCAGCCTTGGTCACCCAGAAGCCATATCTCCGTAATTCCAATTACATCACATCCATGTACACCTATTTTCACAGCTAATTCATCCACCTTATTATGAATGCTCCTTGCATTAAGACGCAAAGCCTTCAGGCTTGTTTTTTTAACACTCTTAGGCCTAGAAATTCAGTTGCTTGCGCCAGCCGGTAGCGCCTTAGGAGGAGGAGATGTTGGGCGCTAGGCGGCTAGCGGCCGGGCGCAGCGCGATCTGCGCCTCTCCCCAACTTCACTCACGATTTAGCGGCGGCGCAAAGTCTTTGCGCGCGCTCAGCTGCGCGTGCAGATCCTGACGTCATTTCCTCGTGCAACGCCCTTTGTGTGCCCCAAACCGGAAATTCAGTCGCGACGCCCTATTGTGCGCCTGGCGCCCCTAGCGACTGGTAGAGGGGAACGGTTCTCAGTCGATGCGGGGCGCGGGGGGCGCAAATTAAAGGGCACTCCTCCTGCAGTAGAAAAGGCTGCCATTTCGCAGCACTCCTTCTTGGGAGACGGATCTTTGCAGAGAGACCAAGGTAGAGAGCTTTCTGCTTTGGCTCAACACTCGGACAGGTACTTGTGGCTTCAGGCCACAGCTTTCCACTTGTCTTTGCCTTCAGTGTCATATCATTGTTTGCAAACATATAATGGGGGCTGCAATGGGTGCAAACGCTGGCCTTCTCCATTGCATCCAAAGGGCTCACAGACGCCATGAGAGAGTGGCAGTCCTGGCTAGATGGAGAGGGGGCAACAGGCGTCGGGAAAGGAGGCCTTACCCACCCAGGGTATACCGCCAGCAGTTCTCCTATCTGAACATGTCTGATGAGCAGTGTGTTCAGAGGCTGCGATTCCGAAGGGAGGTGGTCACAGAGATCTGCCACCTGCTTGGCGGTGATCTGCAGCCACATCTGAGGAGCAGGACGTCTCTGTCGGTGGCAGTGAAGGTGACGGTGGCTCTCAACTTCTATGCCACCGGCTCCTTCCAATCCACTACTGGGGACATTTCCAACATCTCCCAGTTCGCCGTGCATTGCTGCATCCGCCAGGTGACCAATGCCCTTTTCAAAAGGAGACGTCAGTTCGTCTCCTTCTCCATGGCCCTTGTCAAGCAGCAACAGCATGCAATGGGCTTTGCAGCATTCGCGGGCTTCCCCATGGTGCAGGGTGCCATTGACTGCACGCATGTGGCTTTGCGGGCACCTCTGGAGAATGCCGAGGATTACCGCAACCGGAAGGGCTACCATTCCCTCAACGTTCAGCTGGTGTGTGACCACAGGCAGCTCATCCTAGCTGTCAATGCCCGCTTTCCAGGCAGCAGCCACGATGCCTTCATCCTGCACCAGACTTCTGTGGCAGACATGTTCCAGGCCCAGCCTCACCCACGAGGATGGCTTGTCGGGGACAAAGGCTATCCTTTGTGTACCTGGCTGATGACCCCGCTCCATGCGCCCAGCACCCCTGCCAAAGAGGGATACAACGACAGCCATCAAGCGACCAGGAACATCATTGAGCAAACAATCGGCGTCCTGAAGCAACGGTTCCGCTGTCTGGATCGTTCTGGTGGAGCCCTACAATATTCGCCGGAGCGAGTCTCCCATTTCGTGGTCGTGTGCTGCATGCTGCACAACCTGGCTATCCGCAGGACTCAGCCACTGCCACCAGAGATTGGAGGACCACCTGAGGAGGAGGAGGAGGAGGAGGAGGAGGACCAGCACAGGAGGGAGGCAGAAAGTGCAAGGGCCGCCCGTCGGCGGCTTATTGAACGTCGGTTCTAGGCCCCCTCTCAGGGAATGGCTTGTGCCAATGTCACCAGATGAATGTAGCCACTCCACAAGCCCTCAGCCGAGCAGGGCAACCAGGACTTGCAAAAAAAAGCATGCACAGTGCGATTTAAGAACATTTATTTTTTGGAAACCTCTGCCCTTCCCACATTACAACCTCATGGAGAGAAGCCCCCTCCAAAAACATAAAACGAACAGTCTCGGCCTTACAAAACAAAGAAAGACACCAGTCTCGGCCTTACAAAACAAAGAAAGACACCAGTCTCGGCCTTACAAAACCACAACTACACCAGTCTCGGCCTTTCAACAAACACAAAGCATTTGGCCAGACCTTCTACTTTTTGCCCTGCGAGGGCGATGCCTTTCGCATCCGTGACTGGCCCCTGCCCGCCCTGCAGCTCCTCCTCAATGGGACCCCAGTGGCTGCAGCAAGGCTGGGGGAAGGCTGCTGAGGGTCAAATGGCGAGACGCCAGATGCCCTTGGGGGTCGGCCTGCACCAGCTCTGGCCCTGGAGGGTCCGGCTGCTGATTGCTCCAACTCTGCTTGGGCGGCAGCAGTCTGTCCAGCGGCTCGTGGCAGCTGCAATGGCGGAGTGGCAGTGTCGGCTGCAGGAATGGTGCCAACCTGACAGATCGCAGGTGCTCCCTGGTTGCCTGAGACATTGGCACTCACACGGGCCAGCACTGCAGCATGCGCAACAAACAGCTGAAGAACAGACTGCTGGGCTGCTGCTGCGCGGCGAGTGCCCTGGCGATGCCTGACCGATCCAGCGAGGGTGGCAGCAGTTAGTGCCCGTGTGGCCCTGGTCTGTGTCCGCATGACACCAGCCAGTGAATGAACGGCACGACTGAGCACTTGGCTCAAAGCCGCCTGTGCTGCCGCGAAGTCCTGCAGACTCCTGGCCTGTGCTGCACTGAATTGTTGCAGACTCCTGGCCTGTGCTGCTCCGAATTCCTGCACACTCCTTGACAGAGACTCAATGGAGTCAGGCATCCTTGCCACTGCAGCCATGAGCTCAGTGTGCCTGCGCTCAGCCTGGACGGCCATTTCCTCCAGGAGCCGCAACTCCTCTGCGCTCACCATCGCAGGACTGGAGGCCGCACTCACCCTCTGGGGAGAAGTCCGCCGAGCTTCCCCACCCCTCCCGGGTTGCTGCAGGCCGCTGGGCCCCGGAGCTTCACTCTCCTCCGACCCTTCCCCCCGGCTCCCCTCCAGGGAAGACGTGTCCCCTTCATCGCCATGGGCTGGCGCGGCTGAGGGTGGCACTGATGGGCCGGCTTCCTCTTCCTCCTCCTCGAATTCGGAATCGCTGACAGTGGCAGCTTGAGGGCCCGCCTCCTCACCTGGCGATTCACCATCTGAAAGCAGGGAGGCACAAGAGTTGCTTTAGAGTGAGGACAGGGCGGCAGCGAGGGAGGCATGAGTGCTGCCATGCACTGCATTGGTCGGTCAGTGGCAAAGGATGCTGATCTGAGGCGCAAGTGGAAAGAGAGAGGTCAAAAAGGTGATGCCCTTACCATTGGTGCCCAGAACAGGGTCGGCATCTCCACTGGTGACGGGGCCAATCAGCCGTCCTGCCATAATGCGCTCCACACGCTGGTCGAGGTCGGAGAGCTCTTTGACGTCAGGACGGCCTCCCCCGGTCTCACGCTGCTTCCTCCAGTTGTGCGCCACCTTGGCCTGCAAGAGAAAGGACGGCCTCTAAGTACAGTGTGAAGCCCTGATCTTGTCTGCACTGCCTCCCATGGTGGACTGGCCCTGACAGTGTGAAGCCCTGATCTTGTCTGCACTGCCTCCCATGGTGGACTGGCCCTGACAGTGTGAAGCCCTGATCTTGGCTGTACTGCCTCCCATGGTTGAATAGCTTGTACAGTGTGTAAAGTGCTGAATGTGCAAGTGGTTTTCATGACAGTCCCATAGCTGCTGGATGAGGGCTGGCCCTTAGGGCTTTCAGGTCCCTTTGCCCATAAACTGAGGTGCACATGCAGGGATGAGGAGGACACTGGAAAGGGTACTCACCCTGACAACCCGAGTGAGGTCATTGAACTTTTTCCGGCATTGCACAGGAGACCTGGCAACCACGCTGTTGGAAGACACCCTGTTTGAGACCTCCCTCCAGGCTTTCCGGTAGGTGCTGGGCAGCGGCCTCCTGCCACCTTCTGGGAACAGAACATGGCGCCTGCACTCCACTCCGCCAACCAGCACCCTCAGGTCACCCTCGCTGAAGCGCTGCGCTCTCTCCCTGGCCTTCTCCATAGCCCTGGGCATTGTGCAGATGAAGCAGAAGTGGTCAGGCCTAGCTTGAGGGCTGCAGTGTGCAGGGCGTTGCAGGCAAACAAACCCACCCTCCCCCTTTAAGAGCTGACCGGCGCCAGATTGTCTGCTGTCAATCAACAACTCTCCGCACCTGCGCTGTGCCCGGCCTCGGGGGTATCGCTCAGGACCGCCGGCTTAGTGCCTAAAGATAGTCATGCACCGCCTGTTTTAGCGCAGCAGCAACCTCTTGGGGCGATGCGACTGAATATCGGCGAAGGTGGCGCGAACTTGCGCCGGGCGCAAACTTCAGCGGCCGCCCGACTTTAGCGCCCCGAACGTGGCTATACTGAATTTCTAGGCCTTTGACCTTTAAGAATTATTATTTACTGTGGCCCTGTTTGATTAACACCCTTTATTTCTCTGCCTTCCACTTTTGCTTTTCTTCTTCCTGTCTTTTGATTCTATCCTTGCTTCCCTTTCCTCTGTCTCCCTGCACAGGTTCCCAACACCCTGCCATTTTAGTTTAAACGCTCCCCAACAGCACTAGCAAACACTCCCCCTAGGACATCAGTCCCGGTCCTGCCCAGGTGCAAACCATCCAGTTTGTACTGGTCGCACCTCCCCCAGAACCAGTTCCAATGTCCCAGGAATTTGAATCCCTCCCCCTTGCACCGTTCCTCTAGCCACGTAGTCATCTGAAATATCCTTCTATTTCTACTCTGACTAGCACGTGGCACTGGTAGCAATCCTGAAATTACTACCTTTGAGTACCTATTTTTTAATTTACCTCCTAACTCCCTCTATTCAGCTTTTAGGACCTCAAATTGCTGGAGTTTTTTGAGGAAGTAACATACAGGGTGGATAAAGGGGAACCAGTGGATGTAGTGTATTTAGACTTCCAAAAGGCATTTGACAAGGTGCCACACAAAAGATTATTGCTCAAGATAAAAAATCACGGGATTGGGGGTAATATTCTGGCGTGGGTGGAGGATTGGCTCTCTAACAGAAAGCAGAGAGTTGGGATAAATGGTTCGTTCTCAGATTGGCAACCAGTAACTAGTAGTGTTCCGCAGGGGTCAGTGCTGGGTCCCTAACTCTTTACAAGCTATATTAACGATTTGGAGGAGGGGACCGAGTGTAACATATCAAAGTTTGCAGATGATACAAAGATGGGACGGAAAGTAGTGAGTGAGGAGGACATAAAAAACCTGCAAAGGGACATAGACAGGCTAAGTAAGTGGGCAGAGATTTGGCAGATGGAATACAATACTGGAAAGTGTGAGGTTATGCACTTTGGCAGGAAAAATCATAGAGCAAGTTATTATCTTAATGGCAAGAAACTGGAAAGTACTGTAGTACAAAGGGATCTGGAGGTCCTGGTGCACGAAACTCAAAAAGTTAGTATGCAGGTGCAGCAAGTGATCAAGAAGGCCAATGGAATGTGGGCTTTTATTGCTAGCGGGATGGAATATAAAAACAGGGAGGTATTGCTGCAGTTGTACAAGGTATTGGTGAGACCGCACCTGGAATACTGCATACAGTTTTGGTGTCCATACTTAAGAAAAGACATACTTGCTCTCGAGTCAGCACAAAGAAGGTTCACTCGGTTAATCCCGGGGATGAGGGGGTGGTCATATGAGGAGGGGTTGAGTAGATTGGGACTCTACTCATTGGAGTTCAGAAGAATGAGAGGCGATCTTATTGAAACATATAAGATTGTGAAGGGGCTTGATCGGGTGGATGCGGTGAGGATGTTCCCAATGATGGGTGAAACTAGAACTAGGGGGCATAATCTTAAAATAAGGGGCTGCTCTTTCAAAACTGAGATGAGGAGAAACTTCTTCACTCAGAGGGTGGTAGGTTTGTGGAATTTGCTGCCCTAGAAAGCTGTGGAAGCTACATCATTAAATAAATTTAAAACAGAAATAGATAGTTTCCTAGAAGTAAAGGGAATTAAGGGTTATGGGGAGTGGGCAGGAAATTGGACATGAGTCTAGGTTCGGAATGGTCATGGCCCTGTGGGTAGTGGAGTGGGCCCAGGGGCCATGTAGCCTGGTTCTGCTCCTACTGTGTTCTAATTCTGTGTTAGATTTCAGGAGATGGTTTTATTTCTGTTCCTGGCTGGGGTGGAGATCGCCTTTACAGAAGGTAAGTACTGTAGAAAATATAGGGACAGAGTGATCTCCTGGAAGAATTTCGATCGCCTAGATGGGTCGGAGAGGAATTTCCCAGATTTTTTTCTCCCAAATTGGCCATTGGGTCTTTATCTGGTTTTTCGCCTCTCCCGGGAGATCACATGGGTTCGGGTGGATGCAGAGTGATAAAAGATTTGAGGTTAGGATCAGATCAGCCATGATCTTATTGAATGGTGGAGCAGGCTCGAGGGGCCGATTGGCCTACTCCTGCTCCTATTTCTTATGTGCTTATCCTGTTTTTTACCTATATCGTCGGTACTGTAGGGGGTTTTGCTCTGCCCAATTACAGGGGTCTTTAGTGCCTGTTAATGTATTGGGCCTCTGTCTCCTTTATACCCTTGCAGCTTGTGTTAGCCTGCAGGTCGGGTGTTACTAAACACCCTCTAAGGAGATAGAGAACAACAGCTTATAGAGGAGGACTAGAATACGGTGACGACCCGCACAGTTTATACCTAATCTGCGGGGTACTCCTGAGCCCCAGGGCTCCTATAGTCCTCTCTCTTTTTCCCTAGCCTGCTGTTCCCTTGTTTGGCGGGTTCGAAGCGCCCTAATGCCCCTATCTGGTTCTAACTCCAGAATTTGGATGGAGAACGATGCACTTTAAATCGACACTCGGAGACAAGTAGTCCTTGGAAAAAACAGGTGACAACCAATTTTATTTGGTTCTACCACAAACGTAATAAACACACACACTCTATAACTATAAATAAAATATGGGAGAGAACGGACATAACGAAAATGTTTTACACTGTTTTAACTTTACCAAGTCCAATCCCACCAACCCACTTTCCTACCTAGACTAGACTGACAGTTGCAGGCCCTTGGATTATACTCACAGCCTATTTTGAGTGCAGTTGTTGGGTTGTTGCTGTTGTTGGTTGGTTTGTGCTTGATGGAAAAGGCTCCCGAAATAGCGGGAGTGAATGCCGTCTTCCACAGCCACTTCGGTCGTTGGTGTCTTCTTGTTGATGTCCCCGGGACGGGAGTCGGTGTACGTTGCGGTTTCTTGCGGTGATGTTGCGCCGTCTGGTAGCAGAGTAAACTTTCAGTATGCCGATTGAGTCTGGGGCCTGATGGTGGATCTTCTCATCAGCGTGGTTGGAGTTCTTTAGATGGTAGTTTGCCCCAGCTTGTCTCTCCCTCAGCTTCTTAACTTGCTCTCCTGCTCTTTCTTCTGGTCACCTAATAATCTCTTGGTTCTGTATTTTATACCCAATTCCATTTCTGCCTCTTCGTGCCCAATTAAATTGGTGTTTACAAGTGTGAGGGCAGGGGTATTGTTTTGAGTGCACATCGGCTCCTCCAAGTCTGCTGTCCCATTGTGTCAGCCCTGGGACTTGATTATTTTGGGCCACCTCTTAACTGTAGTGATCCCAAAACTATTGCCCCTAGTCCGAGTTGATTAAGGTGATGATGGCCTGTACGCATAGCTCGATTAGGGGTGAGTCACGTATTCAAACCAGGGCCGGGCAGTCCCCATTGGCCGGGGATTTCCTTGCTTCAGGCCCGACTCAGTCCCCTGATTGGCCTTTGAGAATGCACTTTGTTTCGATTGGCCGACATCTATGGCTCGCTTCTGAGCCACAGTCCCCTGTATTCAGATATCCCAGCCTGCTTTTTGGGACCACTGCATCGGCCGAAAATGTTGGTTTTAAACTGTATAGGGCAATCCAATTTTGGTCACCTTGCCCTTAGAGGGCTCCAATAAAACGTGGTTGTGGATTTTCAAACCCTACAGTACCTATATGCACCACGACAACTGGTTGTTCATCCTCCTCCTCCAGAATGCCCTGCAGCCACCCCGAGACATCCTTGACCCTTGCACCAGGGAGGCAACATACCATCCTGGAGTCTCGTTTGTGGCTGCAGAAATGCCTATCTATTCCCGTTACAATAGAATCCCCTATCACTATAGCTCGCCCACTCTTTTTCCTCCTGTCCTGTGCAGCAGAACCACCCTTGGTGCCAGGAATTTGGCTGCTGCTGCCTTCCCCTGATAAGCCATCTCCCTCAACAATATCAATAGTGGTATACCTGTTTGAGGGGGGATGGCCACAGGGGACACCTTTACTACCTGCCTGCACCTACTACTCTGCCTGGTGGTCACCCATTCCCTTCCTGCCTGTGCACCCTTTACCTGTGGTGTGACCAAATCCCTAAATGTGCTATCCACGATGTCCTCAGCATCGTGAATACTCCAGTATGTATCCATTCGCAGCACCAGCGCCGCAATGTGGTCTGTCAGTAGCTGCAACTGGACACACTTCCCTCACACATGTTCGTCAGGGACACAGGAAGTGTCCCTGATTTCCCACATAGTGCAGTAGGAGCATGCCACGGGGCCGAGCTGTCCTGCCATCCCTCAACAATATCAATAGTGGTATACCTGTTTGAGGGGGGATGGCCACAGGGGACACCTTTACTACCTGCCTGCACCTACTACTCTGCCTGGTGGTCACCCATTCCCTTCCTGCCTGTGCACCCTTTACCTGTGGTGTGACCAAATCCCTAAATGTGCTATCCACGATGTCCTCAGCATCGTGAATACTCCAGTATGTATCCATTCGCAGCACCAGCGCCGCAATGTGGTCTGTCAGTAGCTGCAACTGGACACACTTCCCTCACACATGTTCGTCAGGGACACAGGAAGTGTCCCTGATTTCCCACATAGTGCAGTAGGAGCATGCCACGGGGCCGAGCTGTCCTGCCATGACTTACCCATTAATTAATTTAAGTTAAATTAAATCAAATCAATACCACTAATTACACTACAATTAAATGATATACTCAAGGGCTCCTGGTTACTAGCACTCCCCGATACACAACAGAGACCTTAGAAACTATAACCACAAAAATTAGGACCTTCTAAATTTTA
>NC_140989.1:9805775-10103275 GCF_052327205.1 Somniosus microcephalus
GCAGCTTCCTCTGAGGAGTCTTGAGGCTCATGCTCTTCCTCCTGGCTAGTGGGGACGGGTGCTTGCGATGGTCCTGTGGGGGAGTAAAGAAAAGAGTCAGAGATGTCATGCCAAGGTTACATGCACATTACATATTGCAGATGATCATAGGTCCATCTGTTAGAGCTTCCGAATCATTATCAGCGACTCGTGCAATGTCAATGAGAGAGATGGAAAACGATTCTGTCACCAGCTTGCTGTGATGCGCCTGTCTGTCCGTCCCCCACTTGCGCATCGTCCTCCACTCCCACGATCTCCAGGACTGCCTCCTCCCAGGGGGTGAGCTGGGCTACTGAGGGTGGCACTCCTCCTGTCCTCACTCTTTCCATCTTATTATGAGCTCTCTTTTCCTGCAATGAGGGAGACAAGTGGAGTTTGAGTGAGAATGATGGAGTGAGTGTAGAGAATCCATAGCATAGATAGTTAGAAGGAGACAAAGATGGAGTGAGGTGGCAAGACCAAGGGCCCTCCCTGTGTGTTGTCAGTTGTTTTCATAGCATCACAGTGATAGGGAGAGTGAGGGCTGCATAGTCGAATAGTTATGTGATTGTGAGCATAGAGAGAGAGGGAATGGGTAAGGGTGCATGGGTGTCAGTGTCAAGTGGGATGTGGAGGAGGAGATTGCTAAAGCTGAGTGCTGGTGAGGAGAGGCAATGGGGATCAGATTGAGGGTGTTGGGAAATTCATACTCACTTTTCCAGTGCACAGAAGGTCATGAAACCTCTTCCTGCACTGATGCCAGGTTCTGCGGGTTACTGGTAATGAATTGACCTCCTCTGCCACCTGGATCCACACAGCCTTGGTCTGCTGGGGAGGCTTCTTCCTCCCTGAAGAAGGGAAGAGCACCTCTTTATGAGCTCTTGCTCCCTCAACTAAAGCCTGCAAGGCAACGTCATCAAACCTGGGAGCAGACCTCGGTCTCTGGCTGGTCATTCTGCCTCCAGGTCCCTGTAGCATGAAAGGCTAAAAGGTTGGCAGTCTGCAGAAGAAGCAAGGCTTGTTGCAGACCTTAAATACAGCAGCAATGATGACGTCATCGGAGGCGACTTTCAAACTGGAAAAACTCATTGGCCACGGGTTCCCACACGTTGGAACTCAATTGGCCAATCAAGTTAAAATCGCATCAATCTCCCACATCGATTTAGATTCGTGTGGATAACATGAAATGCGAATTGCACGACCCCATCCCACCCCTGAATTAAAATCCAGCCCATGGTGTCTCTATTAAGAGCGGGAAAAAGTGTGTGTGTGAAGATTTGTGACAAATGTTGCAGTTGAGTGAAGTTGCGATTGCCACAGGCAGTCATTGCAAAATGTTTCTACTGGTTGCGTAGAATCTATTTTTGTATTAGGCTATTATTATCCTTCTGTCAGAGAGAGGCACTGAGAGAAGGAGACTGTGCAGAAGCACTGAGGCCCCACATGAATAGAACCCTTAAAAATATCAGCACAAAAGGTCCAACTGAATAATGTAAGTACTAGGAAAGATGAGAAACTCAAGACACAAACTCAAAAGAGAACTTGTGGCTCTGCAACCAGAGGTATTGGAGAGATGTCCAATAGGACTCGGGGGCTGGTTATGGGCCAGCTTCAATATTCTGGGAATTATTTGTTTTGTGAATTTATGATGTTAGAAACCTTGTTGTTTAGGTCTAAATATTTGGGTAGCTGAGGAAATGACAAAGGTACCCACAGAAATGGGACAAATTTGTCTCATCAATTCACTGGTTTATTCTGTGGTAGCCATTGGTTCATGAATGGTAGTGTTGAAACAAACCAAGCATTTTACTTGAGCATCAGTGACTTTTCCTGCCGATCCATAAATGGAACTGGTTTTCAATTGGTTTGCATTTAATTGATGGGATATTTGAGGCAGTGAGCATGGTTAGCTTGTGAAGGAATAAGCAATATACCTATTCAGAAAAATACACCATTCTATGAAAGAATTCTGACTTTATTAAAACATGACAAACTAGATCTCGAAATCTGGAAGCCTCAACAATGGAGAAGCTGTGAACAGCATTCAGGCTATTGAGATAAGATAAGTAGTTGACACTGAATTAATAGCCTTGTTGAAACAGGAAGTTGGAGGCTCCTGACATCTGGATCTTTGGAAAAAAGACAATGGTACACCCTTTTAAGGTGTCCTAAATTACACTTTGGAAAGAAACACAGAAAATTAAGAAACATATGCCTTCATAAAAATGACATCAAATGATATACAGGAGACACGATTCTGTGTTGCAACCAGCTGAGGTAACTAAGAATTGCATAGATCACCCTGGTTGAGGTGTTTTAATTTATACGGCATAAAAAGACACAAAGAGAAGACCTTGGTAAAAATGACATCAAATAGATGCACCTGCTGATTACACCGTTTTTTATGGTGAGCTTTGAACACCCGAGGCAGAGGCATAATTCTTATTGCTACCAGCTGATCTAACTGTAAGAATAGCAGGGGTCAGCAGAAAAATGACTAGAGATGATTAGCTTACATCAGCAGAAAACTTCAAAGGAAATACAACTGAGAATAGATATAAATATTGAACTTTCAAATGGGATGAGAGATTCGCTGTAAAGGAGCAAAGCGATTCTCGGCTTCAGAGGCAGACTCTGTAAGTCTACATCTCTTTGTACCTCGGGTATCAAAGGTATTTGATTTTGGTGGATATCCTGGCATAAACTAAGAACTGTAAAACTAGCGAAGTTAAGATTTGAGAATAGGATCTCTGATAATAGAATTGTAAGCTTTTTGTATTTGGAACTGTTAATGTTGCGATTGAAACACCTACTGTAATTACATGTCGGTTCTTTAATAAATCTATATATTTTTAGAATTGTCTCACAAAATACTCCTGCATCAAACTTGCAAAATCAATCTCTGTACACTCTTTGGTGAGGAGTTGCAGAATTCTGGGGGAGTTTTCTGGACCCTCATAATATCTGGAAGGTTACAGTCTAGCTAAACTTATTAAAAGTGCTATCTGGAGGACGGTAACATCTTCAGGTTGTTCCTTTCCTTTAGGAAGAGATAGTCTGGACCTTTAGGCCCAATTAAGCATCTTTAGGATTGGGCTACCTTAAACTTTAGTTGAAAGTGAACGTCTGCAGAATAAGCCTGATCTGGGGTAGCCCTAAAGGGGCGAGGACTAGTAATAATCCTTTCAAGCTTAAACCCAATCATTATTTGATGACACTTTTGAGGTGTAATACTTCTGACAAGTGTGCATTAAATATAATTAAACCAGTGGGTCTTCCGTGGCATTGCTCCTGGTCTGTTGGATGACGTGCTGTTTTACAACAACAGAAATGTTAGACCGTTGGGTGCACAATGCATTATTCTGCTGCCGTGGTGGAGATTGAATCACTAAGGATGAGAAGTCGCTCAGTGAAGAGGCTGAGGGAGGAATGGAGGGAGGATATCTCTGTGAGAAACTTGTGGTGGGGTTTGGGGAGGGTGGGTGGTAGAAAACAGACAACAGTGGTGGAACAATTAGCTGCTTAAAAGAGAAGGTACCAGAGGAGTAGGAGATATCGATGTGTGACCATTTTGTCAAGGTGACCACAGGCCTCACCCTTTATGCCTTTAGCTCTCCCAGGCTAGCACAAGGACCATGTGCAGTGTCACCCTCTTTGCTGCCCTGGGTGTTGCCGAACAGGGGACTGATGCATTGGTCAGCAGGGCCAAGATTCTCACCTCCTTTCCCAGACACAGAAACAGCAGCGTCACCGGGCTCGCCAGTTTCACTGCACTGCAGGATTCTGAAAGTCCATGGAACACTGACAGCACCCATAAGGCCGATAGGCAAATGCAGTAGTCTATATGATCAGAAAAGGATTCTACTCCATCGGTGTGTAGCTACTGAGTGATATCAATGCCATGTCAGGCGGGACAACACCCCTTCCCAGGCAGCAGTCCCTGCTCTTTTACTTTAAGACAATTATCTATGGCAGGATTATTTGAAGGTGAAGGCATGTCTTTACTCTCAGTCCCTCTCCCTCCTTTCACAATCTTTGCCCTCGTCTGCCTCCCTACCAGCCTCTGCATTTGCTGCATCATCTTCTGTTATTTCCACCACCTACAGTATGATGCCACCAGCGAGCACATCATCTCCTTCTCTCCTCTCTCCACTTTCCTTCTTGTTCACTGATCCACCAGCCCAATTTCCAGCTGCCCTTGACTGGCACCTTCCTGTGTAAGTGCAGGAGATCCGACACCTATCCATTCAACTCCTCCCACAACATCGTTCAGAGCCTCAAACACTCCGAGGATGTGAGATGCAGTTTATGTGTTCCTCCTCTATTCCAGGATACTGAATTCACTGCTCACACTGTGCTTTCCTTTACACAGATTAGGTGACTGTTTTACCTGAGACCTCTATTCTATCTGCAGACTGTCTCCCTGTGGTTTTCTGCCTTTATTTCCTCTCCTATCCTCACTCCCTTTGGCTCACCAAAGGTGTCTGTGCTTCCCTGGGCTCGACCCTACGCTCTGGAATTGCCTCCCTCGACCTCTCTGCCTCTTTCTCCTTTTTTAGGACCCGCTTAAAACCCGTCTCTTTGACCAAGCTTTTGGTTAACGCTCTTAATACCTCCTTTGGCTTGCTGTCCATTTGTCCTTATACCTCTGTCAAGCACCTTGGATGTTTTTCGATATTAAAGGCTCTATATAAACACAAGCTGTTGACCTCTCCACCTTTAACCTCTGATACTGTTCCAAATGATTGCAACGTAAGCTTCAGAGTCAATATCTTAACTTTATCCTGGAAACTCTTTAACCCTCTGGTCTGAATATTGATTTTAGTAACCTCAGACTTTAGCTATATTCCCCCATTGTCTATGTGGTAGAGGGTGCCGGTGATGTGGGGTGGGTCTTTTAGTGTCAGAGGGCAGGAGAGGCGGGTTGGCCTTTGGGGTGCAGAGCCTAGGGAAGATTTCCCCGTTCCTGTGCCTGGGCGTATTGAACCGCCTGGGCACAACGTGTAGAGAAAGATGGGTTGAGGAGGAGTGTAGGTCCGTAAGGAAACCTGCCTGATGTTCCCTCCATTCATTTAATGGACAGGAGATTGGGTGGGTTCCCTCATGGGCGTGTGCTTCTCTCTCCCCTCGATTCAATATCCCAGGCATTGCAATACATCCAGGGGCAGAAACAGTGAGATCTATCTCCTTGGTCAGAAGACTCAGCTGTTGGTGCAGTTTGCGGCCTTGGTGATGGTCTGTCTTTCCCCTCTACGGGACAGGCTGATCTACTGTATCTACCCAGTATTTTCTATTTTAATCGTGGACCTGATCTACAGACTTTATCTGTCTTTCTTCTCAACTTGCTCAATTTCCTTGCTTCCTCCCTCATGTGGGCCTCTCGCTCCTTTACCGATTCACGTGATCTTTGTATCTTTAATGCTTTCAACTTTTTTAATGCTTCTTCCGGTTGCCTAACTAAGATGATCTTTTTTACATCATCTAACAATCTCCTGCTTTTCATTTCAGCAGCTTACGGATCATTCAACCTATTAACGCCATCTTTGTGCTTGGAGTTTCTCCTCCTGTTCTGATTCTGTTGAAATGCTCGCTGATCTTTCAGCTGTCCGTTCTGAAGCTGAACAAATCATTAAAAACAGCATCAAAGGTCAGCAAAGCAATTAATGCTAACAAAGCACTGGGATTTATTTCTAGGGGTATCGAATTCAAAAGTAGAGAAGTTACAATAAACTAGTATAGGACCTGGTCAGGCCACACTTGGAGAACTGCGCACAGTTCAGGTCTCCACACTATAAAAGAACACAGAAGCACTGGAGAAAGTGCGAAGAAGATTTACAAGGATAGTACCGGAACGGAGAGATTACAGCTAGCGGGAAAGATTGAACAGCTGGGGGCTTTTTTTCTTTAGGTGACCTGATAGAGGGCTTTAAAATTCTGAATGGGAAGGACAGGGTAGATGTGGAGAGATGTTTCCACTTGTGGGAGAATCCAAAACCAGGGGCCATAAATACAAGATAGTTACTAATAAATCCAATGGGGAAATGAGGAGGAATTTCTTTACTCAGAGGCTGGTTAGGATGTGGAACTCACTACCACAGGAAGTGGTTGAGGCGAATAGCTCAGTTACTTTTAAAAGGAAACTAGAGGAGTACATGAGAGAAAAGGGAGGAGAAAGATCTGCTGAAAGGCTGAGATGAGGTGGATAGAATGGGAGGAGTCTCCTGTGGAGTATAAAGACCAGCACAGACTAGTTGGGCCGAATGGCCAGTTTCTGGGCGGTATATTCGATGTCATTCGAGGTAATATTTGCTGACAATCTGCTGCAAGTTGGTAAGAGCAATCATCCTGTCAGTTAATTCCCGCCAGCCCATTGCACCAGTCTATTTAGGGAAGGGGCTCCAAGATGTGACAGAGGACGGAGTTCCTTCCCTCACTTTATCCAAGGTGAGTGTCAGTGCAGTCACAGTAATTCTGGCCCGGTGTGGTCAAGGAGCGACTGTTGTGCAGCAGCTTTGAAGCTTTAAAGCCCTTCCTTTATGCTGCAGGTGAGAATGCACCTATTTAAATGTCTGCTAGAGTTCTTTGAACAAGTGTCGGCTGTGAACGTTGTGTAAATGCTCCTTTAGAGAGTCCGTTCTGTGGGCAGGAACTTGCACTGAACGGATAATATACGCCGATCGCAGTGCAATCAGCAGATGCACTTGTATCACATCATCCACTCCCAAGGTGCTTGCAGACAGGGTTTCCATGCTATAAGGTTCAGTTAACCTTTACCAGATTATTTTAAGCAGGAGAAGGTTTTATAAAATGTTGTGATTTAAGTTGTATTATTATTGGTTCTTTTAAATATTAACAGGTCCATTGGCTGATCCGGTCCTTATTCAGTATCCAACAGTCAGCAAGGTGCCAGAGGGTGAAGCCATCCAGTTACAATGTGCCATGTACAATGCCAGTGTGAGTGACACTGATGTCCACTGGCACTACCAGCGACCTGGGAACAACAGTGAGTGGGTGATGAGCCAGTTTGTGAATGGCACCATTACCAGATCCCGGGGTTTCCCCGACCGTTTCCAACCTTCCAGGAACGTCACCAGTAACAGTTACATTCTGACCATCGTGAATGTGTCCCTCAGTGATACTGCTGTCTACAGCTGTGGTGTGTGGAGCTACATCTATGGAGCAGGGACCCAGCTCAATGTAACCGGTAAGTCAATGTTAGCTAACACTGGCAGGGTCTCAGTAACAGCACCGTATTGAGTATAAGAACACGGAAGCTATGGGATGAGACAAGGCCATTTGGACACTGAGCCCTGTCCTTCCAACAACAATGCCCAGTTTGTCCAGTCACAGACGCGCCTCCATTCATTTCCTTTAAGTTGGCAGATAACCACAGGGAACACTTGTAAAGAGATGTCCTCCCTGATGTGCCTCAATAAATCCGAGACTTGATGTTAGCGAAACAAAACAAGGCTTTTATTGACTTAGAAGGTAACACACAGAGGAGAATGTATCTTCCATCCAGAGGTCTGCCGTACTGGATGTGCTGCAGGCTGGGCCAGCTTACATAGGAGCCAGGTATGGGCGGAGCCCTACACACAGTACAATACAATGGAAATGAAACTGAAACCAACCACAGTCACAGGCAGAGAAATACTGATGAGTGATGAATGGAATATTTCATCACATTCACCCCTTCTATAGATTTAGTCTGTTCGGGGGTTTGATAGTCCTCTGCGACCGACGTGGCTGTTGTGGTGCCGCGGGTGTCAGCTGGGTGTCCCCGGTGGCCTCCTGGGTCTCTGCCGGGGGTGCCGCCAGGGTTGTTGAAGGGGTAGTTGGTGGGGGTACCGTTGGTCGATGTTCTTCCGGGGGTGATGAAAGAGTAGTGGGTGGGTAAGAGTTGCTGTGGTCGTTGTTGCTGCTGTTGTCGTGGTTGTTGTCGTTACCGGCTGGGGCGACGTCTTTTATGGATACGGTGTCCTCCCTTCCATTGGCGTGCTGGACATATGCGTATTGGGGGTTGGCGTGGAGTAGGTGCACTGACTCCATGAGAGGGTCCGTCTTGTGGCCCCTCACATGCCTTTGCACGAATACCGGACCTGGGGTGGAGAGCCATGACGGCATGGATACGCCTGAGGTGGATTTCTGGGGAAAGACAAACATTCGCTCGTGAGGCGTGGCATTAGTGGCAGTACACAATAGCGACTGTATCGAATGGAGCACATCTGGGAGGACTTCCTGCCAGCGGGAGATAGGGAGGCCTTTGGCCCTTAGAGCTAGAGTGACTGCTTTCCATACTGTCCCATTCTCTCGCTCCACTTGACCGTTACCCCGGGGGTTGTAGCTGGTGGTACGGCTCGTGGCGATCCCCCTGGACAGCATGTACTGGCATAGCTCTTCACTCATGAAGGACGCCCCCCTACCCGTATGGATGTAGCTCGGCATACCGAACAGGCAGAACAGGCTGTTGAGTCATTTAATGACCGTGGCGCTGTTCATGTCTGGGCAGGGGAAGGCGAATGGGAAACGAGAGTATTCGTCCACAATGTTCAGGAAGTAAACATTGCGGTCGACGGAGGGGAGGGGGGCCTTGAAATCTAAGCTGAGCTGCTCAAAAGGCCGTGTAGCTTTGATTAAGTGGGCACTATCTGGGCGGTAGAACCGAGGCTTGCACTCAGCACAAGTGCGGCCGTTCCTGGTCAGAGACCGAACTTCCTCAATCGAGTAGGGTAAGTTGCGGGACTTTATGAAGTGGAACAGCCGCGTGACCCCTGGGTGGCAGAGGTCGTTGTGGAGGGTTTGTAGCCAATCCCCGGTGGCGCTGGCACACATCCCTCATGAGAGGGCGTCGGGGGATTCATTAAGGGCCCCTGGCCGGTAAATGATGTCATAATCGAAGGTGGAGAGCTCGATCCGCCACCTAAGAATCTTATCATTTTTAATCTTCCCCCTCTGTTTATTATTGAACATAAACGCTACCGATCGCTGGTCGGTAAGTAGGGTGAAGCGTTTGCCGGCTAGGTAGTGGCGCCAGTGGCGCACTGCCTCCACAATGGCTTGGGCCTCCTTTTCTACGGAGGAGTGTCTGATCTCGGGCCCTTGGAGGGTCCTCGAGAAGAAAGCTACGGGCCGCCCCGCCTGGTTGAGGGTGGCCGGCAAGGCAAAGTCAGACGCATCACTTTCCACTTGAAAGGGAGTGTTCTCGTCCACTGCCTGTAGCGTGGCCCGCTCAATATCCTGCTTAATGCTTTTGAAGGTGGCATGGGCCTCAGCAGAGAGCGGAAAAGAGGATGCTTTCAAGAGGGGGCGGGCTTTGTCGGAGTAGTTGGGGACCCATTGGGAATAATAAGAAAATAACCCCAGGCACCTTTTCAGGGCTTTGGGAGTGTTGGGCAGGGGCAGCTCCTGTAGGGGGCGCAATCGGTCGGGTCTGGTCCGATTTCCCCATTCTCCACCACGCTGCCTAGTATGCAGAGGCGCGTGGTGTTGAAAACGCACTTGTCCTCGTTGTAGGTGAGGTTGAGTTTTTGTGCGGTTTTCAGGAACCTCTCGATGTTCGAGTCGTGATCCTGCTGGTTGTGACCGCAGATGGTGACGTTGTCGAGGTAGGGGAAAGTTGCCTGCAAGTGGTGGTCATCGACCATGTGGTCCATCTCCCTCTGGAAGACCAAGACCCCATTCGTCACCCCAAAGGGGACTCTGAGGAATTGGTAGAGGCGTCCGTTCGCCTCGAAGGCGGTGTACGGGCGGTCCTCTGGTCTGATAGGTAGCTGGTGGTATGCTGACTTGAGGTCGATGGTGGAGAACACCCGGTATTGGGCGATTTGGTTCACCATTTCTGATATGCGGGGTAGCTGGTAGGCGTCTAGTTGGGTGTACCTGTTGATCGTTTGGCTATAGTCGATCACCATCCGTTTCTTCTCGCTACCCCTTACCACTACCACTTGGGCATGCCACGGGCTGTTGCTGCATTCAATAATGCGCTCTTTCAGGAGCCTGTCTACCTCGGTCGCGATAAACCGCCTGTCCTCCCAGCTGTACCTCCTGCTTTTGGTCGCTATTGGCCGGCAGTTAGGGGTAAGGTTCGCGAATAGCGAAGGCGGCTTTACCTTCAAGGTAGCCAGGCCGCACACTGTGATGGGCGGCTGGGACCCACCGTACTTGAGCGTGATGCTTTGGTGGTTGCACTGGAAATCTAGGCCCAAGATCACGCTCACACATAGATTCTTCATGATTAATACTTTAAAATTATCGTATACAGTTCCGTTAATGGACAATTGTACCGTGCAGTAACCCATGATGGTCGATGTCTGGGTTTTATCAGCCATAGAGATGGTACCCCGAGTAGGGACCACCTTTAGGGAGAGTTGTTGTGCCAGTTCAGGGTGGATAAAACTCTCCGTGCTTCCACTGGCAATTAAACATTTAACCCCGCACCCGTTTACCTCGATGTCCACCATTGATTTGGATAGCGGGTGCGGCCTGGTCTGGTCCACTGTGACCGATGCCACTGTAGGGCCCTGATCGAGACAAGATGGCGTCCACGCTGTCTGCTCATAAGTTGGCGGACCCCACGAGGTCAGGCAAGATGGCGTCCAAGATGGCCGCTCCCACGGCGCACACGCGGCGGTGGCGGGTTTTCCGGTCGGGTTCCCTCTGCACACCTTCCCGAAGTGCCCCTTCTTACCGCACTTATAGCAGGTGGTGCCTTTCGCCGGGCACAGGTTTCTGGTGTGCTTCGGCTGCCCGCAGAAGTAGCAGTTGGGTCCCCGACGCGTCGCGGCTGTCGTAGGGCTTCTGGGGGGAGAGCGGGGCCCCGACGGTGTCGGGCTGCCGGGCGGGGAAGATGCCTTCCAAGATGGCGGCGCCCTTGGTGCACACGTGGCGGCGTGGATGGCGCGGGCTGAAGAGTAGGCGCTCGAGTTTCTCTGGGCCACATCCAGGGATCGTGCTGTGTCCACAGTCTGTTTCAGGTCCAATCCCATTTTTTCCAGCAGTCTCTGCCGGATGTAAGTGGAGCTGAGGCCTGTGATAAAGGCATCACGAACAAGCTCGTCAGTGTACACTGCGGCTTTTACATCTTGGCACTTGCAGTCTTTGCCAAGCGTTTTCAGGGTGCCTAGGAACTCCTCCACCGATTCCCCAGGTCGCTGTGCGCGAGTAGCGAGCAGATGCCTAGCATACACCTCATTCGTAGGCTGCTGGTAATGCGCCTTTAAGATGTCGCAGGCGGCCGGGTACGTGTCGGCGTCTTGGATGAGGGGGTAAACCCGGTGGCTTACCCAATTCCGCAGAATTCCGAGTTTCATACTCACAGAGTCCGTAGCATCTTTGACGGCTGCGGAATTGTCCAGGAAGAATTCCATACACATAAACCAGTGTCCGAAGCATGCCGATGCGTCCGAAGCATGCTGGTCCAAATCCAAACGTTCAGGTTTCAAGAGTTGATCCATTGTGTTGAAAATTAAGTCAATAAAATTGATGTGCCTCAATAAATCCGAGACTGGATGTTAGCGAAACAAAACAAGGCTTTTATTGACTTAGAAGGTAACACACAGAGGAGAATGTATCTTCCATCCAGAGGTCTGCTGTACTGGATGTGCTGCAGGCTGGGCCAGCTTACATAGGAGCCAGGTATGGGCGGAGCCCTACACACAGTACAATACAATGGAAATGAAACTGAAACCAACCACAGTCACAGGCAGAGAAATACTGATGAGTGATGAATGGAATATTTCATCACACTCCCCACAGCAACTGTGCAAAAAAACTACCACAGGGAATTAGTCCAATGCTGTTCAATCTTAAAATAAAATAATGCAAATGTTGGAAATCCGAAATAAAACAGAAAATGCTAGAAATACATAACAGGCCGATGCCCATCTGTACAGAGAAAGGCTGGGCCCGTGTTTTGGGCTTATAGCCTGAATAAACTGGGGAAAAACAGCCCCTTTTAGACTCAACAAAATGAAGTGGGGAACGGGGCAGAGAGAAGAGCTGAACGACAACAGGCGTCACAAATAGGCAGCTGATTGGTTCAGTGACCCGCCAGCAGGTTTATAATAAAGCTGGAAAGAGGTGTAAACAGGAGATGATAGACGGAGACCATCTCCAGGAGGCAACAACGAGGGATTAACACAGGAAAAGGATGTGAAAATAGCTCCATGTGAAAAGGCACAGGGAATATACACAGCAAATAAACTCCAGAATCAAGTGGACGGAGATGGAAAACACGGAAAGAGAAATGGGAGATTAAAAAGATTAAATAGTCTGAATCACATTTCCCCGCCCAGCGCCCATCTCCCTCCTCCCCTTTTCCTACATCCACCTCATTCCAATCTAACCTTGAATGGTTGACATAGTTTCTGCCGCAACCGCTAACTGTGCAAGTGAACTCCAAGCCTCAGGACTTGAACTCCCAGGAAGCTAGAGTTCCTGCCGCCACTGGCGAAGGTGGCCAATCCCTGGCAGCTCGCCAGCGAGAGCCCACTGCCTACCATGCAAGTGAGCTGCCCGGCGTGGGCATGGGACAGGAGGGAGTGCACGGCCACTGTGCTTCGGTCAGTGGAATGGCAGAGGGCAAATCCAGGCCACACTTCCCCAAGATTATGTTCTTTGATGTAATGTTTTCTTGACTAACCTGTTTGAACACCATTCACACCTTTGATTGCTGTGATTATCTCTCTGCCGAGGTGTGATAAATGGCAGTTAGAAAGATTACCTGTAATCATCTGGCATTATTCTCTGACTATATAAGCTGTGTCTTTATGCATCTCTCCACTTCACCTGACGAAGGAGCAGCGCTCCGAAAGCTTGTGATTTCAAATAAAACTGTTGGACCTGGTGTTGTGTGACTTCTTACATTTGTCCACCCCAGTCCAACACCGGCATCTCCACACCAAGATTATGCTGAACTTGGTTGGAACAGGTTCGGAGGTCAAAGATGGAGAGGTCTGAGTGAGAAAGAGAAGAGGTTGAACAGCAAGCGGATTTAGATCATGCCTTTCACGTAAAGTGCTTCCCATGTCACAGAGATATGAGGAAAAGAATGGTTCCCGAGCCAGGGAGGGTTGGGGAACGTGGGCCGGCAGCGAGCCGGAGTTGTGTGGCGGAGCAAGGAGGATCATTCCTGCTCCTTCCGACTCCACAAAAACATCATTTTTGAAGTTCTGGGGCCTTTTTGAGGCCTTTGGTTGAGCGATGTCCTGCGGTCCCTTTAGCTTTGGCCCAAACTGCCATGTAGATCAGGCGAGGGCCTCTGCGCTACTCAATTGGTTGTCTTTGCGCCTGTTTTAGGCCCATAGAATGGACACAACAATGTTACAGTAAGAAATAACAACAGAAACTGCTGGAAAGACTGGCAGGTCAGGCAGCATCGTGGAGAGAGGAACAGAGTTAACGTTTCGGGTCGATGACCCTTGGTCAGAATGTTAAAGTCAGACTCCATTATATCTGATGGACCTGACATTCGAGGCTGTTAACTTGCTGGATATAAAGGCGGCAATTTTAAGCGAACCCGCCCGTTGGACACTGATGGGCTCGGGTGCAATACTGGTTTTAAAACCCGCCCGATTTTACTGTCCATTGAAGAATATTAGGTGGAGAGTAAAACTGACATTCCACCCGATCCCGTCAGTGTCCCGACTGGTCAGTTCGGATACAATTACGCCCAAGGACTCGAATCTAAACTAACTGCTGGTTTTAAGTCAATCTTGGACATTGAGCTTACTGAAGCTGCCGTGTGTGTAACGTTCTGATATTTTACAGAAGAATCATCCGACAATAATTCCTGGATGTCCGATCTCACTTTTATTAGCATGGGCACAATTCTGGGCTTCGTTGTCTTATTCGCCATTGTTCTGGGGTCATTGTTCCTCATAAAACCAAGGATGCGCTTGGCGAGGATCTCAACACAAAGGTAAATACAACTCCAGCTGGTGTCTGATACTGTTGCAGCACAGAGTCAGTATTTGATAATTTGCTGCTTTTGATGAACAAACACACTTCCATTGCACTGCACAGTTCCACTGCAAGTCCTGTGATCTGCTGCTGTTGAGACCATCACATGTCCAGATGCCCAACTGCTGTCCGTTATCTCCAACTCTGTCCTGGCATCGCACTTCCCCCAGCACCGGCCCAGAGACACCCGCTAGTTAGAGTCAAATGGGTGAAGCCCTGAACATCACCCCGCAAGACCCCCTGTAGGAGCCGGCTAATGTGCCACCTACCCCACCTGACCAGCTATCTCCGAGTGCCGGTTTAGTGCCAGCGGCTCACTGGCCGCACGGCGCCTCATGGTGACAAGAACAAGCACTCGGCTCCACCAGTCCGTGTTGGCATTTACCCCCCACACCAAGAAATAGTCTGAGTCACATTTACCCGCCCTGTTCCCATCTCCCTTCATCCCCTTTTCCTTCATCCCCCTCTCCAATCTAATCTCCAATGTTGATATTGTTTCTGCCTCAGCCACAGACCCTGGGAGTGAAGCCCACAGCCTCACAATACTCTGTGTGAACAGATTTCTCCCGCCCGCGGTTCTAAATCACTGACATTTAATCTTCTATCTCCGGCCCCTCATTCTTTGCCACTTAACTACTGGAAACACTCTGCTTCTATCTACCCTGTCCCAGCTTTTCAGTATTTGAAACAACTCGATCATATCGCCCCGTAATCTGCAGTGTTCTAATGAAAACAACAATCTCTCAAGTCCTTCTTTGTATTTATATTTCCTCAACCCAGTGAATCTGTGCTGTTCCCTCGCTGCAGCCTCGCTATCCTTCCTATAGTGGAGCCCAATACTGCACACAGTCCTCGAACTGGAGGCCCACCTGTCAGCGCTTGCCCCCTCTGCCCTCCTCCTGCGGGGTGCCCGCCGCGATCGCTCAGCCTGACGCTCCTCGAGTGCCGGGCTCTTTTGCCGGCAGTCCCGCCCCCCGGTGGTCCAGCAGGGCCCCGGTGTGCGCTGTGCTAGGCCCCTCTCCTTTAATCAGGGGAGGGAGGCCTGTAGTCCCGCGGCCTGACCTGCCGCAGGGTCTTGGCATGTCTCCGCTTCCAGTAGCGCCCCTCCTCCCTCTGGGGGCGCTACTGGGAAAATCGGCCGTGGGGGCGCTAACTTTAGCGCCCCGGTGAAGGTAGCGTCCCACTAACCAATTTTTATCCCGTAGAGTCCTGGCATTCCCACTAGGAATCCCTGGGTTTCTTTGTTATGGAGAAGGAGGAGGATGAGGAGGTGGAATCGGGTAGATTGAAGGGTTTTAGAGTGAAGCATCACAAAAGACATTTGTTCCCTGCACCCAGATACCCAATCACCAGGGCCTTGTGGTAAACCACTGTATTGTATATTGCCACCTCTGGGTGGCGCTGTGTATGGAGGCATGCCTCAGCTGACTCCACCCACCACTGTGTGGGTTTCGTTCAGACTTGTTCAGTCACTCACGAAGAAGCATGGTCTCTTCTTAGCTAATAAAAGCCTTATTCATCTCTTCTTTCGACTCATCATCTCTTCTTCGACTCATCACCTTTTATGAAGTAATTGATAAGCGTATCAATTTTATTAGCTAAAAGTTAAATGGCGACACCTGAGGAGCAACAACAGCAACGGATACAGCAGACATTGCTGAGAGCCCTCAGACCACCACGCCTGGACCTCGACCCTCAAGATGTGGGTGCATCAGCCAAGTTTGAACACTGGCTGAGCTGCTTTGAATCCTTCCTCGCAATCTCACAGGTTACAGAGGAGGATCACAAACTGAAAATTTTGACCGCCCAGGTGAGCCATCAAGTATATATGCTAATCGGGACTCTAATACGTACGTGGCGGCCCTCGAGCTACTAAAAGGGCAATATACGCGCCCAGTGAACACAATTTACGCCCGACACCTCTTGGGATCCCGCAGGCAGCAACCGGGAGAATCGGTAGGGGCATTTGCACGGGCGCTACTGGCACTCTGCAGAGACTGCGATTGTAAAGCGGTAACGGCTGTGGAGCACGCGCAGGGACTCGCCTGTGATGCCTTCGTCAGGGGCCTCCAGTCAGACCACACCCGGCAGAGACTGCTAGAAAGCAAGGAACCCGACCTGAAGACGGCCATTGCCCTTGCGCTCTCGTTAGAGGAGGCCCACCGAAACCTCGAGGCATACCCCCGTAACGGCGCCGAGACATGGCAATCGAAACCGTGGGACACGGGACCGCCGCCCCCGGCACCAACCGCTGCAGCGACCCAACCGAGACAGCAGCCTCCGGTAAGAACTGCTTCGATGCCCAGTAACCAGGCCCAAAAATGCTATTTCTGTGGCCAGTTAAAACATCCCAGAGCGCACTGCCCAGCTAAGACAGCTACCTGCTCGGGCTGCGGGAAGAAAGGCCATTACGCTAACGCCTGCAAGGGGAAGCCAGCCAGCAGCGCAGCGTGCGGGCCGTGGGAGCAGCCATCTTATCCGCCATTTTGTGTACCCCCGGCCGCATGGCATCCGCCGCCATCGTATCCAACGCACTCAACCGCCATTTCGTCACCGGAACCGACCACCGTCTCGGCGGATGACTATAGTGACTCACTAAGCCACATACTGGCCTCCGTGACGCTGGATCAAGGCCACCCTCACCATCTATCCAGCTCCATGATGGATATCGCGGTAAACGGCCACGCCACCAGTTGCCTGATCGACAGCGGGAGCACAGAGAGTTTCGTCCACCCCGACACGGTACGTAGCCACTCCCTCACGATTCTGCCAACGCACCATCGCATTTCTATGGCGTCCAAGTCCCAGTCAATGGACATCAGCGGCTACTGTGTGGTGACCCTGTCAGTAGGGGGCACTGAATATCAAAAATTTAAACTGCTAGTCCTGCCCCGTCTTTGCGCTGCCATCCTGCTAGGGTTGGATTTTCAGTGCCACCTTAAGAGTGTCACACTAGCATACGGTGGACCCCTCCCCCCACTCACAGTCTGCAACCAACAACTTTTAAATCGCCCGCTGCAAACCACCTGCAGCCTTTCCACATTAAAAGTCCCCCCCCCTCCCCTGTTCGCTAACCTCACCCGCGACTGTAAACCCATCGCTACCAAAAGCAGGCGGTACAGTGCCGGGGACAGAGCTTTTATCAGCTCTGAGGTGGAGCGGCTCTTGAAGGAGGGCATTATCGAAGGTAGCACTAGCCCCTGGCGAGCCCAGGTTGTAGTCGTTAAAACCACTGCAAAACGCCGCATGGTAATCGACTACAGCCAAACCATAAACCGGTACACCCAGCTGGACGCGTACCCCCTCCCTCGCATATCTGATATGGTCAATCAGATTGCGCAATACAAAGTATTCTCCACCATCGACCTTAAGTCAGCGTACCACCAGCTGCCCATCCGCCATGAGGACCGCCAGTATACTGCCTTCGAGGCAAACGGCCGCCTCTACCACTTCCTTAGGGTCCCCTTCGGCGTCACCAACGGGGTTTCGGTCTTCCAAAGGGAGATGGACCGAATGGTTGACCAGAACGCGCTGCGGGCAACCTTCCCCTATTTGGATAACGTCACCATCTGCGGCCACGACCAGCAGGACCACGACGTTAATCTAGCAAATTTCCTCCGTACGGCCCAACGGCTGAACCTAACGTACAATAAGGAAAAATGTATGTTTCACACCAAGCGCCTGGCCATCCTCGGCTGCGTGGTGGAGAACGGAGTCATCGGGCCCGACCCCGACAGAATGCGCCCCCTAATGGAGCTACCCCTTCCCCACTGCCAAAAAGCACTGAAGAGATGCCTGGGGTTTTTCTCCTACTACGCCCAGTGGGTGCCCCTCTATGCAGACAAAGCCAGGCCCCTCATCAAAGCCACCTCCTTCCCCCTGACACCAGAGGCGTGTGCAGCCTTCACTCTTATCAAGAACGATATCGCGAAGGCCGCAATGCACGCGGTGGATGAGTCCATCCCCTTCCAAGTGGAGAGCGATGCCTCCGACTTCGCCCTAGCCGCGACCCTTAACCAGGCGGGCAGACCTGTGGCCTTTTTCTCAAGGACCCTCCAGGGCCCCGAGACGAGACACTCCTCCGTCGAAAAGGAGGCCCAGGCTATTGTAGAAGCGGTGCGTCACTGGAGGCATTACCTGGCCGGGAAACGATTTACCCTGCTCACTGACCAGCGTTCAGTAGCTTTTATGTTTAATAATAAGCAGAGGGGTAAAATCAAGAACGACAAGATCTTGAGGTGGAGAATCGAACTCTCCACCTACAATTATGATATCTTGTATCGGCCAGGGAAACTCAATGAGCCCCCAGATGCCCTATCACGTGGTACATGCGCCAACGCACAGAGTGATAGGCTGCAGTCCCTCCACAATGACCTCTGCCACCCGGGGGTCACCAGGTTTTTCCATTTTATCAAATCCCGTAACCTGCCCTACTCCATCGAGGAGGTCAGGACCATGACCAAGAGCTGCCAAATCTGCGCCGAGTGCAAACCGCACTTCTATAGGCCGGACAGAGCAAGCCTGATCAAGGCCACCCGCCCCTTCGAACGCCTGAGCGTCGATTTTAAAGGGCCCCTCCCCTCCGCTGACCGCAATGTGTACTTCCTCAACATAGTTGATGAGTACTCCCGTTTCCCCTTTGCCATCCCTTGCCCAGACATGACCAGTACCACGGTCATCAAGTGTCTGAATGACATCTTCGCTCTGTTCGGGTTCCCCAGCTATATACATAGCGACAGGGGCTCATCGTTCATGAGCGATGAACTTCGGCAGTACCTGCTAACAAGAGGTATCGCCACGAGCAGGACCACCAGTTACAACCCCCGGGGGAACGGCCAGGTGGAAAGGGAGAACGCGACGGTTTGGAAGGCAGTCCTCTTAGCACTAAAATCTAAGGGCCTTCCGACCTCCCGCTGGCAGGAGGTCCTCCCTGCAGCGCTTCACTCCATTCGGTCACTGCTTTGTACTGCCACTAATGCGACCCCTCATGAGAAAATGTTCGTTTTCCCCCAGAAGTCTACATCGGGAACCTCGCTACCGGCATGGTTGACTTCTCCTGGGCCCGTCCTACTGCGGAGGCACGTGAGGACGCATAAAACGGACCCCCTGGTCGAGCGGGTGCACCTCCTACACGCCAACCCCCAGTATGCCTGGGTGACATACCCAGACGGGCGGGAGGACACGGTCTCCATACGAGATCTCGCACCCTCGGGTACCCCTGAATTACCACCGTTATCCCCCTTACCACCGTTATCCCCCTTACCACTGTTATCCCCCACCACCCCTCCCAACCCAACCCCTGCAGACGGCATGCCAAAGCCCCAGGAATCTTCGCCAACCACCCAGACACCAGACCCGACGTCGGATGCTGCAACACCACCGCCGCCACCACGACGATCAGGACGTCAGACAAGGCCTCCTGATAGACTTAACTTGTAGTACCCTTCACCCCGCCGGACTTCACATTAAACAAGGGGTGAATGTGGTAAACCACTGTATTGTATATTGCCACCTCTGGGTGGCGCTGTGTATGGAGGCATGCCTCAGCTGACTCCACCCACCACTGTGTGGGTTTCGTTCAGACTTGTTCAGTCACTCACGAAGAAGCATGGTCTCTTCTTAGCTAATAAAAGCCTTATTCATCTCTTCTTTCGACTCATCATCTCTTCTTCGACTCATCACCTTTTATGAAGTAATTGATAAGCGTATCAGGCCTGCAGACCAAGAGGTTTTATCTGGTCTTCTCTGGATGTCAATGAGCGCTGTGCTTCCCTCCCCAGAGAGTTTTGGGCCGATAGATCACCTGCTAACTGAAGACCTACAGCCCACTTCTACCAGAAACACACTGTAGTACCGAAAGTCACCACTACCTTGAATTTCTCTGTAACTGGCTCCTTGCTCTGTGATGTGCCTCAATTATTCCGAGACTCGAAGTTAGCAGGACAAAAGTAAGGCTTTTATTAACTTAGAACATAACACACGTAAACTAGAGAGATGCCTTCCTTCAGGAGGCTGATGCCCGACTGACTTAGATTACAAAGGAGCCAGGTATGGGCGGAGCCCTGCACACAACCAATTCCAGCACATTCCAATACATAATACATGAGGACTGGGGGAAGGGAAAAGACACAGAAAGCAGGCAGTTACAAGACACAGAAAACAGGCAGTGATGAATGGAATATATTTCATCACATTCACCCCTTCTATAGATTTAGTCTGTTCGGGGGTTTGATAGTCCTCTGCGACCGACGTGGCTGTTGTGGTGCCACGGGTGTCGGCTGGGTGTCCCCGGTAGCCTCCTGGGTCTCTGCCGGGGGTGCCGCCGGGGTTGTTGAAGGGGTAGTTGGTGGGGGTGCCGTTGGTCGATGTTCTTCCGGGGGTGATGAAAGAGTAGTGGGTGGGTAAGGGTTGCTGTGATCGTCGTCGCTGCTATTGCCGTGGTTGTTGTCGATGCCGGCTGGGGCGACATCTTTTATGGACACGGTGTCCTCCCTTCCGTCGGCGTGCCGGACATATGCGTATTGGGGGTTGGCGTGGAGTAGGTGTACTGGCTCCACGAGAGGGTCCGTCTTGTGGCCCCTCACATGCCTTCGCACGAGTACCGGACCTGGGGTGGAGAGCCATGACGGCATGGATACGCCTGAGGTGGATTTCCGAGGAAAGACAAACATTCGTTCATGAGGCGTGGCATTAGTGGCCGTACACAATAGCGACCGTATCGAATGGAGCACATCCGAGAGGACTTCCTGCCAGCGGGAGATAGGGAGGCCCTTGGTCCTTAGAGCCAGAGTGACTGCTTTCCACACTGTCCCGTTCTCTCGCTCCACCTGGCCGTTACCCCGGGGGTTGTAGCTGGTGGTACGGCTCGTGGCGATCCCCTTGGACAGCATGTACTGGCGTAGCTCCTCACTCATGAAGGACGCCCTCCTATCCGTGTGGATATAGCTCGGCATACCGAACAGGCAGAACAGGCTGTTGAGGCATTTAATGACCGTGGCGCTGGTCATGTCTGGGCAGGGGAAGGCGAATGGGAAACGGGAGTATTCGTCCACAATGTTCAGGAAGTAAACGTTGCGGTCGACGGACGGGAGGGGGCCCTTGAAATCTAAGCTGAGCCGCTCGAAGGGCCGTGTAGCTTTGATTAAGTGGGCTCTATCTGGGCGGTAGAACCGAGGCTTGCACTCAGCGCAAGTGCGGCAGTTCCTGGTCAGAGACCGAACTTCCTCAATCGAGTAGGGTAAGTTACGGGACTTTATGAAGTGGAACAGCCGCGTGACCCCTGGGTGGCAGAGGTCGTTGTGGAGGGTCTGTAGCCGATCCTCGGTGGCGCTGGCACACATCCCTCGTGAGAGGGCGTCAGGGGATTCGTTAAGGGCCCCTGGCCGGTAAATGATGTCGTACTCAAAAGTGGAGAGCTCGATCCGCCACCTAAGAATCTTATCATTTTTAATCTTCCCCCTCTGTTTATTGTTGAACATAAACGCTACCGACCGCTGGTCGGTAAGTAGGGTGAAGCGTTTGCCGGCTAGGTAGTGGCGCCAGTGGCGCACTGCCTCCACGATGGCTTGGGCCTCCTTTTCCACGGAGGAGTGTCTGATCTCGGGCCCTTGGAGGGTCCTCGAGAAGAAAGCTACGGGCCGCCCTGCCTGGTTGAGGGTGGCCGCCAAGGCAAAGTCGGACGCATCACTTTCCACTTGAAATGGAGTGTTCTCGTCCACTGCCTGTAGCGTGGCCCGCTCAATATCCTGCTTAATGCTTTTGAAGGTGGCGTGGGCCTCAGCAGAGAGCGGAAAAGAGGATGCTTTCAAGAGGGGGCGGGCTTTGTCGGAGTAGTTGGGGACCCATTGGGAATAGTAAGAAAATAACCCCAGGCACCTTTTCAGGGCTTTGGGAGTGTTGGGCAGGGGCAGCTCCCGTAGGGGGCGCAATTGGTCGGGGTCTGGTCCGATTTCCCCATTCTCCACCACGCTGCCCAGTATGCAGAGGCGCGTGGTGTTGAAAACGCACTTGTCCTCGTTATAGGTGAGGTTGAGTTTTTGTGCGGTTTTCAGGAACCTCTCGAGGTTCGAGTCGTGATCCTGCTGGTTGTGACCGCAGATGGTGACGTTGTCAAGGTAGGGGAAGGTTGCCTGCAAGTGGTGGTCATTGACCATGCGATCCATCTCCCTCTGAAAGACCGAGACCCCGTTCGTCACCCCAAAGGGGACTCTGAGGAATTGGTAGAGGCGTCCGTTCGCCTCGAAGGCGGTGTACGGGCGGTCCTCTGGTCTGATAGGGAGCTGGTGGTACGCTGACTTGAGGTCGATGGTGGAGAACACCCGGTATTGGGCGATTTGGTTCACCATTTCTGATATGCGGGGTAGCGGGTAGGCGTCTAGTAGGGTGTACCTGTTGATCGTTTGACTATAGTCGATCACCATCCATTTCTTCTCGCTACCCCTTACCACTACCACTTGGGCGCGCCACGGGCTGTTGCTGCGTTCAATAATGCGCTCTTTCAGGAGCCTGTCTACCTCGGTCGCGATAAACCGCCTGTCCTCCCAGCTGTACCTCCTGCTTTTGGTCGCTATTGGCCGGCAGTTAGGGGTAAGGTTCGCGAATAGCGAAGGCGGCTTTACCTTCAGGGTAGCCAGACCGCACACTGTGAGGGGCGGCTGGGACCCACCGTACTTGAGCGTGATGCTTTGGTGGTTGCACTGGAAATCCAAACCCAAGATCACGCTCGCACATAGATTCTTCATGATTAATACTTTAAAATTATCATACACAGTTCCGTTAACGCACAATTGTACCGTGCAGTAACCCAGAATGGTCGATGTCTGGGTTTTATCGGCCATAGAGATGGTACCCTGAGCAGGGACCACCTTTAGGGAGAGTTGTTGTGCCAGTTCAGGGTGGATAAAACTCTCCGTGCTTCCACTGTCAATTAAGCATTTAACCCGGCACCCGTTTACCTCGATGTCCACCATTGATTTGGATAGCGGGTGCGGCCTGGTCTGGTCCACTGTGACCGATGCCACTGTAGGGCCCTGATCGAGACAAGATGGCGTCCACGCTGTCTGCTCATAAGATGGCGGACCCCACGAGGTCGGGCGAGATGGCGTCCAAGATGGCCGCTCCCACGGCGCACACGCGGCGGTGGCGGGTTTTCCGGCGGTTGGTTTTCCGGCGGGGTTCCCTCTGCACACCTTCCCGAAGTGCCCCTTCTTACCGCACTTAAAGCAGGTGGTGCCTTTCGCCGGGCACAGGTTTCTGGTGTGCTTTGGCTGCCCGCAGAAGTAGCAGTTGGGTCCTTGACGCATCGCGGCTGTCGTAGGGCTTCTGGGGGGAGAGCTGGGCCCCGCCGGTGTCGGGCTGCCGGGTGGGGAAGATGCCTTCCAAGATGGCGGCGCCCTCGGCGCACACGTGGCGGCGTGGGCGGCGCGGGCTGAAGAGTAGGCGTCCGAGTTTCTCTGGGCCATCTCCAGGGACCGCGCGGTGTCCGCAGCCTGTTTCAGGTCCAACTCCATTTTTTCCAGCAGTCTTTGCCGGATGTGAGTGGAGCTGAGGCCTGTGATAAAGGCATCGCGAACAAGCTCGTCGGTGTACACTGCGGCTTTTACATCTCGGCACTTACAGTCCTTGCCAAGCTTTTTCAGGATGCTTAGGAACTCCTCCACCGATTCCTCAGGTCGCTGTGCACAAGTAGCGAGTAGATGCCTAGCATACACCTCATTCGTAGGCTGCTGGTAATGCACCTTTAAGATGTTGCAGGCGGCCAGGTACGTATCGGCGTCTTGGATGAGGGGGTAAACCCGGTGGCTTACCCAATTCCGTAGCATTCCGAGTCTCATCTTCGCAGTGTCCGTAGCATCTTTGACGGCTGCGGAATTGTCTAGGAAGAATTCCATACAGTCAAACCAGTGTCCGAAGCGTGCTGATGTGTCCGGAGCATGTTGATCCAAATCCAAACGTTCGGGTTTCAGGAGTTGATCCATAGTGTTGAAAATTTAAGTTAATAAAATTGATGTGCCTCAATTATTCCGAGACTCGAAGTTAGCAGGACAAAAGTAAGGCTTTTATTAACTTAGAACATAACACACGTAAACTAGAGAGATGCCTTCCTTCAGGAGGCTGATGCCCGACTGACTTAGATTACAAAGGAGCCAGGTATGGGCGGAGCCCTGCACACAACCAATTCCAGCACATTCCAATACATAATACATGAGGACTGGGGGAAGGGAAAAGACACAGAAAGCAGGCAGTTGCAAGACACAGAAAACAGGCAGTGATGAATGGAATATATTTCATCACACTCTGTACTCTGTCGACATCAGGAAGCCAAGCCCTGCTCACGGGTATTTCCAGCATGTGTCTGAATGCTGAGGAAATGTTTACTGTTAGTAAAGGACGGACAGTCTTCGTGGATCTGAACGAACATTAAAAACATAAAGACATTCTGAGAACTATTTTTTAAACATTATTTTTGGAATTTGAAATGCTGGCTTTGCATAGGTTGCAGTTATACTGCAATGACTGTGAAGTCAAAGTAGTGTGAAAGCACTCGGAGCCAAGGCGAATCCTGAATTCAGGCTGGTTCGGGTGCGGTTGTCCTGCACACGTTGCATTGCTTTGATGCTGAAATCACAATAAGGGAAAGAATCCAACACAAGTTAACTGGGTCAGATTTACCATGATCTGTGTGTTATAAAGAAGGCCGCTCTTTCTCAAAGTATGACAGGCTCTGTGCTTATTGGGTTGAGTATATCAGAGTAAAGTCGCGATCCTGAACTCCCGGTAGAAAGTTGCACAAAGGGAACTCGATTGGAAGACTGGGACTCGTGTTTTCACCTTGTCCCCAACCCAAGCTCCCTTTGTGCTCAGCGCCCCACTGTAGGGGGTTTTTCTCACTCTTTTTTGGGTATGAGAAGTAAGAATCAACCGAGGCTGAAATACTTTTCTAAATGAATTGGTTTATTGACATGAACACACAACAGTTTTACTGATAAAGGTGCTTACAACCTTATCCGGGTCTAACTGGGAATGAAGGGCCCTCGCTCCTTCTCGGAGACCGAGGGTTAATTCTTCATTGCTGTCATCTTTCAACTGCTTCTTGTTCTAACCCCTAGAAATGGCTGTAAAATGGCGGGTTTCTATCCTCTTGCTGGGGTTTATGGCAGTTTCTCAGTTTCCAAGGTCCAGCCAGACAGCTGTCCTTTCTCTAACCTCGGGCTTAGCTTCCCAAAAGCACAGCAAGTTTCTTGAACAACACTTTCCCTTCCACAGCCTGAAGGAACAATATCAAACTTCAACTTGGTCAAGCTTCCCAGCGTGCCTTCTGATTTTGGTCAAGTTTAACAGTTCTGTGTTCTTTCCTCTATTGATAGTGAAATTCTGCTCTTACATAGAAACATAGAAGATAGGAGCAGGAGTAGGCCATTCGGCCCCTCGAGCCTGCTCCGCCATTCAATGTGATCATGGCTGATCATCCAAATTCAGTACCCGGTCCCTGCTTTCTCCCCATACCCCTTGATCCCTTTAGCCTTAAGAAATATATCCAACTCCTTCTTGAATATATTGAATGAATTGGCCTCTACTGCCTTCTGTGGTAGAGAATTCCACAGGTTCCCCACTCTCTGGGTGAAGAAATTCCTCCTCATTTCTGTCCTAACTGGCTTACCCCTTATCCTTAGACTGTGACCCCTGGTTCTGGACTCCCCGACCATCGGGAACATCGCTTCAACAAGTAATCCAGCGTTTCTAGCCCATCCTTTTAATCTTCCTTAAAAGCTGGTATTAAAAGTCCATTTTAAAAAGTCCCAAATGCTTCACCACCAAGATCGTGAGCATTACAGCATTGTACTGTGGGAAAGATGCAGTGAATTAATCTCTTATGTTTATCTGATGTGTGCCATTTATTTAGGACCATTGATGAAGACCAGAACACTGTATATGCAACGGTGAATGGTAAGTAAACCAATTCAATGGTTATTGCAACATGTGCCAGGAATTACTCTCAATCCCAGATGTCCCTTCGTGCTGTTAGTTTCATGATGTCATTAACCTGCTATCAATTAGACCAATTCATTTGTCTGATTGACAAAATGAATCATTCAATGTTGGAAACTCCCATCCCAGGATCCTGTCAGAGTGACGGTGTTAGGAGGCTCCCCCTTGCCTTGTAGCTACAGGTTGAAGTGTCCCCTCAGGGTGGCGATGCTGCAGAGACATTGGCCCCAAAATGCACGAGCCTCCAGGCACAGAAGGCCCAGGACCCAGCACACAGAACCACACTTTTGTAGGTCTGATATTGTCACTTCTCAGGGCAGCTGCTTGGAACAGAGGCGGTGAAGAGGTGACCTTATAGAGGATTTCAAGCTGATGAGAGGGTTTGGATCGAGTAGATGGAGAAAAACGATTCCCTCTGGCGAGTGGGTCAATAACCAGAGGTGACAGATTCAGAATCATTGGAACAGATGTGGAGGGGAGATGAGGAGAGATGTTTTCACTCAGAGAGTTGTTGGGATCGGGAATGCTCGACCTGGAAAGGTGGTGGAAGGTGATTCCATCGATAATTTTAAAGGGAGTTGGGCGGGTTCTGGAGGATGAGGAGCTGACAGGGTGATGGACGGTGGGGCGGGGACTGAGCACCACTGATCTTTCAACGAGCCAGCACAGGCTCGACGGGCCGAATGGCCTCTTTCTGTGCTGTAAGATTCGATGATTCTACGATGAAGGTTATAATGGAGTGCAGCCAATGGAGAGTGGTCCTGGTATCTCCCACCAGCTGCACTCCTGTCATGTGAAACTGCCTCCAGTGATAGCCGAGTGTTATTTGTCATTCACCATCTTTCCCTGTTTAAAGAGCTCAACCTGTGCACGGATCGATTCTGAAGGAACATCATTGTATTTTCTTTCAGATCAGACACGGACCAGCAACCAAACAGCCGCTGCTCCTGATATGGTAAGGGAACGGCTCTCAGTTGCTGTTTGTGCTGAATGTTTAACACACTTCAGGTTTACTGAAATATTCCGAAGCATGAAACACATCTATTGAACAGGAGGAACTTGCTATGAAATATCACCAATCATTCCCTGTAACCAATGTCACGTGTGTTATTCAATAGGAGCTGAAAGAAAATAATCTAAGATCAGAAGTTCACAAATAAATGATTTGCCTTATTTATTATCTGACTACATGTTGAATGTACGGAGATGTCCGCATAGTTACTGTGCCGGGAAATTCTCTCCCACATTGCAAGATCGAGGCCAGAGACATCTTGGGGCCGATTTTCGCCCAATACTCTGAGGCGGCCAATTGGGGATCTTAAGCTGAAAGGCGGGTTTAGCCCGCGGTGAGTTCAAGACTTGGTTAAGGAGTTGTAGCCAGTGCGAGGAACGGCCCCCGGAGGATCCACAAACAGCTGATTGTCACTTCAAGTGCCCGCTAGCGCTGAGGAAAGAGGCTGCCCGGCCTTTTGGTAGCTCGCACCTCAACTAACGCCCTCTCCGAACAGAGACTCGCTATTTGGGAGAAAACACGGCAGTGATGGCGATTTCAAGCACTGCTTAAAGGGAGACTCGCCATTTAAAGGGAGACTCGCCGTTTAAAGGAAGACTCGCCACTTAAAGGGAGACTCGCCGTTTAAAGGAAGACTCGCCACTTAAAGGGAAACTCACAATTTAAAGGGAGACTCGCCATTTAAAGGGAGACTCACCATTTCATGGTCATTGCTGCTGGAGCTGTGAGGAGGATCTCTGAAAAATATCGGGAGTCTTTCTGGGAGACTTTGTCCAGGCTTCACCAACACTCCAGCAACATTTATTCTGGAAATACTCTGAGGACTTCAGCTATAAAGAGTGAGTGCTGTGCTACTCCAGCTTATTGGCCACCTTATAGGAGTTACCAGGAGAAAGGGAGTGCTTGGTCACTGGCCTCTTACTAGGGGTCTCCAGGGAGGAGGACATGAGGCCGGGCAGAGCATCACCAGCTGCTACAGGAGAGAGGGACAGTAGGGTGAGGTGGTGTCCTTCCCCCTGTGGGTTCAGGACATCCATCCTCCTCTAGACCTCCTCCTCCAGGATCTACAGTACCGCATCCGAGGACCTGAGCGACCTCGCTCTCGGACACTGAGTCCTCTCCCTCTGTCCCTTTCCCTCAGTCCCTGAGTCCCTCTCCCTCGGTTCCTCTCCCTCGGTCCCTGAGTCCCCTACCTCAGTCCCTGAGTCCTCTCCCTCAGTCCCTCTCCCACGGTCCCTGAGTCCTCTCCCTCGGTCCCTGAGCCCTCGGTCCCTGAGTCCTCTCCCTTGGTCCCTGAGTCCTCTCCCTCAGTCCCTGAGTCCTCTCTTTCAGTCCCTGAGTCCCTCTCCCTCGGTCCCTCAGTCCTCTCCCTCAGTCTCTCTCCCTCGGTCCCTGAGTCCCCTCCCTCAGTCAGAGTCCCATCCCTCAGTCCCTGAGTCCTCTCCCTCAGTCCCTGAGTCCTCTCCCTCAGACCCTCTCCCTCGGTCCCTCAGTCCCTGTCCCTCAGTCCCTGAGTCCTCTCCCTCAGTCCCTGAGTCCCCTCCCTCAGTCCCTCTCCCTCAGTCCCCGAGTCCTCGGTCCCTGAGTCCTCTCCCTCAGTCCCTGAGTCCATCTCCCTCGGTCCCTCAGCCCCTCTCCCTTGGTCTCTGAGTCCTCTCCCTCAGTACCTCTCCCTCAGTCCCCGATCCCTCTCCCTCAGTCTCTGAGTCCTCTCCCTCGGTCCCTGAGTTCTCGGTCCCTTAGTCCTCTCTCTCAGTCCCTGAGTCCTCTCCCTCGGTCCCTGAGTCCTCTCCCTCAGTCCCTGAGTCCCCTTCCTCGGTCCCTGAGTCCTCTCCCTCGGCCCCTGAGTCCTCTCCCTCGGCCCCTGACTCCTCTCCCTTGGTCCCCTCTCCCTCGGTCCCTGAGTACTCTCTCTCAGTCCCTGAGTCCTCTCCCTCGGTGCCTGAGTCCCCTCCCTCGGTGCCTGAGTCCCCTCCCTCGGTGCCTGAGTCCCCTCCCTCGGTCCCTGAGTCCTCTCCCTCGGCCCCTGAGTCCTCTCCCTCGGCCCCTGACTCCTCTCCCTTGGTCCCCTCTCCCTCGGTCCCTGAGTACTCTCTCTCAGTCCCTGAGTCCTCTCCCTCGGTGCCTGAGTCCTCTCCCTCGGTCCCTGAGTCCTCTCCCTCGGTCCCTGAGTCCCCTCCCTCGGTCCCTGAGTCCTCTCCCTCGGTCCCTGAGTCCTCTCTCTTGGTCCCTGAGTCCTCTCCCTCGGTCCCCTCTCCCTCGGTCCCTGAGTCCTCTCCCTCGGTCCCTGAGTCCCCTCCCTCGGTCCCTGAGTCCTCTCCCTCGGTCCCTGAGTCCTCTCTCTTGGTCCCTGAGTCCTCTCCCTCAGCCCCTCTCCCTTGGTCTCTGAGTCCTCTCCCTCAGTACCTCTCCCTCAGTCCCCGATCCCTCTCCCTCAGTCTCTGAGTCCTCTCCCTCGGTCCCTGAGTTCTCAGTCCCTTAGTCCTCTCTCTCAGTCCCTGAGTCCTCTCCCTCGGTCCCTGAGTCCTCTCCCTCAGTCCCTGAGTCCCCTTCCTCGGTCCCTGAGTCCTCTCCCTCGGCCCCTGAGTCCTCTCCCACGGCCCCTGACTCCTCTCCCTTGGTCCCCTCTCCCTCGGTCCCTGAGTACTCTCTCTCAGTCCCTGAGTCCTCTCCCTCGGTGCCTGAGTCCTCTCCCTCGGTCCCTGAGTCCCCTCCCTCGGTCCCTGAGTCCTCTCCCTCGGTCCCTGAGTCCTCTCTCTTGGTCCCTGAGTCCTCTCCCTCGGTCCCCTCTCCCTCGGTCCCTGAGTCCTCTCCCTTGGTCCCCACTCCCTCTCCATCGATCCCCGATCCCTCTCCCTCAGTCCTCGATCCCTCTCCCTCGGTCTCCAAGCTATCCTGCTCTGTGCCGCTGGGTGCCAGTCAGAGCCCACCACACCTTCAGTGGGAGTGATGCGAGGAGCCCACATTTACTGCTCCATGAAAATCCCGTCTAATCATCACTTGATGCTAAACCTGCTGGTTTCTGGTCAGTGCCCACAGGCAGGTTCAAATCACCATAAGCATCAATTAGACTGAAAATTGAGAGCTTTTCAAACAGGCGGGCCTTATTAGCACAGCTCCCATTTAGTGCCAGTTTTCAGCCTTTTGACCAAAGTAACCCCCATTGACTTGTGAAGGTTGTAGTTGGATCATTTTCTCAAATTCATCAGCTCATGGATCTGTGACCAAGCTGTTAAATGTGTTAAACATATTTCGGTCATCTTTAAGTTTTCAGCACAGTCTACCGGGCCGGATATTGCAGTCAGCGGTGATCTTGCGTACAGACTTTTTATCAGCTCATGCACTGGAACTTGCTGTGATTAGAAAGCCATTTCAGCGCAACACCCTCTACAGAGCAAGCAACTGTGTGCCTCCTTAACCAATCAGATTGAAGAATCAGTGCTGAGCCGTGTAGAGTCTGAGCCAGGAAGTGTCAGTTAACAATATTTAATTCAATGCAAAATCATGTACAGAAAGGGAAGGAAAGATGGGATTAAGAGAGCGAGATAAAAGAGACAAAGAAAAAGTAAAAAAAGTTATTCCTTTTTATGCTTTTTAAATCTCCAACAATAATTAAAGGCTGAAGCAATGAGACTTCACACTTGTAAAAGTTAATTTTCAGTGCTAGAGAGGTTGTTTGGCTGTAATTGAGACTTACCACGCTGTTAAAAAATTGCTTACACTGGAATGGACAAGCCCTAACTTGTTCTGGTGATTTTAGTTTGTATCTATAAGGTAAGTACAGCAATTTATGCCAGTCCCATATGTTTCAATGGCGAGTTTCTCGGCGCGATAGCATTGTAGCGAAGCTTCTGGAGGAGCAGGGCAACTCGGCCGGCAACTTCCTGATTTCCGCATATGTGTGGTCGCCGGAGTTTGCTCTCCAATTTACACTTGAATTACGGTGAGCGCTGATGGCCTGACCGTTATTTCTCCTGCAAATTCCTCAATGCAAACCAACTACAGCAGTTGTCATTGTGTTTGTGTGCACTCTGTGGAATCTCTTACACAGTCTCACATCCCCATTGTGAACTGAACATCAAGTTGGTCCTTGAAAATGTAGTTAGTTCCTTTTATGTAACAGGTTGTCTACAACATGTCCCATTGCATGTAATGCCATCAATGACTGTAGACTCCTCACTATAATGGGGCAGGTTAATTGTGTTGTACTTTAAATGTCATCACATTTCTCCATTGTAGAAAGGACAGAAGCTGTTTTACAGAATGTGCGTGTGGTATCTGTGAAACGTGTAACCTTGACAGAAAATTCATCCACTTTAAGGAATTTGTGGCTAAAATATTCCTTTCGAGCTTGCTGCAAGAAGCTGGACCACACAGATCAGCCATGGTTCAAGAAGATTCAATCTCTGCTGTGCTCCGAGTTAGCTGATCCCAGCTGGGCTAGAGACAGGCATGTTACAATCGGCCTCAGCACCGTAGATTCATTAAGGGAAAATGAGCCAGAGTTAAAAACTCATTCTTGATGGCTATCCAGCAATCCTTAGGTGTCTCCCGTGGCTCAGTGGGCAGCACTCTCATCACTGAATCAGAAGGTCGTGGGTTCGAGTCCCCACTCCGGAGACTTGAGCACTGAATCCAGGCTGACACTCCAGTGCAGTGCTGAGGGAGTGCTGCACTGTCGGAGGTGCCGTCGTTCGGATGAGACGTTAAACCGAGGCCCCGTCTGCCCTCTCGGGTGAACGTAAAAGATCCTATGGCACTATTTTGAAGGAGAGCAGGGGAGTTCTCCCCAGTGTCCTGGCCAATATTTATACCTCAGCCAACATCACTAATGTAAATTAACTGGTCATTATCACATTGCTGTTTGTGGGAGCTTGCTGTGTGAAAATTGGCTGCTGCATTTCCTACATTACATCAGTGACCACACTTCAAAAGTACTTCATTGGCTGTAAAGCGCTTTGGGATAGCCTGAGGTCATGAAAGGTGCTATATAAATGCAAGTCTTTATTTCCCTCTTTCCTTCCTTCCTTCTTTTCACAGAATCACAGAAACCCCACAGTGCAGATAGAGGCCATTTCGGCCCATCGAGCCTGCACCGACACATATCCCACCCGATCCACATAACCCCTACACCAACACATATCCCACCCTATCCCCGTAACCCCACGTATTTAACCCCCTAACACTAAGGGTCAATTTATCATAGCCAATCAACCTAACCTAACCCCTTCTTTCCTTCCCTTTTCTGTTTTTGACATTAGACAATGGCTGGATAAGGCTCGCTTGTGATAGTCTCAATAAAATAGCCAGCTGATATTCATCATTGAAGCTCACGGGTGAATAATGGCCATCAGAGTGACCAGCGCCAATCAAAGCACATCCCAGCAACCAATCAATATCTTCCCGAGTTCCACCAGGACCACTCAGTTCCTGACCTCATTACAGCCTTGGTCCAAACATGGACAAAAGAGCTGAATTCCAGAAGTGAGGTGAGAGTGACTGCCCTTTGTTAAATCTGGATATCTTTAGGTAGTGTGCCCTTCAAATAATCGACAGAGGCTGCAGATAACAAACAACAGGTGTTTACTGGATGAGGGTTGCTCTAAAACTAAATAGTACAGTGCCCTACTCAGGGTATATATTTTTATATATATATATATATACATATACAGGTGTGGTCACTGCCGGTACTACAGTATACAGGAGCTGTAAAAGTAGTTCTCCCCTTAAAAGTACATACACTACACCCTTGACATCAAAGCAGCATTTGACCGAGTGTGGCATCAAGGAGCCCTAGTAAAATTGCAGTGGGGATGTTCGCTGATGATTGCACAGTGTTTAGTTCCATTCGCAACCCCATAGATAATGAAGCAGTCCATGTCCACATGCAGCAAGACCTGGACGACATAAGTGGCAAGTAACATTCGCGCCAGGCAATGACTATCTCCAAGAAGTGAGAATCTAACCAACGCCCCTTGACATTCAACAGCATTACCATCGCTGAAACACAACCATCACCATCCTGGGGTCACCATTGACCAGAAACTTAACTGGAACAGCCACATAAATACTGTGACAACAAGAGCAGGTCCGAGGCTGGGTATTCTGCAGCAAGTGTCTCACCTCCTGACTCCCCAAAGCCTTTCCACCATCTACAAGGCACAAGTAAGGAGTGTGATGGAGTACTCTCCACTTGCCCGGATGAGTGCAGCTCCAACAACACTCAAGTAGCCCGACACCATCCAGGACAAAGCAGCCCACATGATTGGCACCCCATCCACCACCTTAAACATTCACTCCCTCCACCACCGGCGTACCGTGGCTGCAGTGTGTACCATTTACAAGATGCATTGCAGCAACTCGCCAAGGCTTCTTCGGCAGCACCTCCCAAACCTTCAACCTCTACCACCTAGAAGGACAATGGCAGGAGGCACATGGTAACACCACCACCTCCAAGTTCCCCTCCAAGTCACACACCATCCTGACTTGGAAGTGTATCGCTGATCCTTCATCGTCGCTGGGTCAAAATCCTGGAGCTCGCTGCTCAACAGCACTGTGGGAGTACATTCACCACAAGGACTGCAGCGGTTCAAGAAGGCGGTTCACCACCACCTTCTCAAGGGCAACGAGGGATGGGCAATAAATGCTGGCCTAGCTAGCAACGCCCACATCCCATAAACAAATAAAAGAGGAAATGAGCAAAAGAGAAGAAATCATTCAACTTACAATAATACACGCAGCTAATGTATTTGTAAAAGTGATTTATCGAAGAAATAAAAATAAATAATTCAATCGATTCACCAGCAGGCAACCTTTCACAACATATATGAAATAACCAATGACTGATGTTTTTACTGTATTGCAGTTGGATGAGGTAGAAATCCATTATGCTGTGCTTCAATTCACTCAACAAGGCACCGTGCAGCCGAAAGTGACAGTTACTGAAGGTACCTCAGATTATGCAGCTGTGAAACGTCCATAATCACCTGAAGTTCTTCAACAAGGTCATTCAGTAACTGTGGCAGATATCAAGCAAAGAGGCACACAAACATAATAAACATGTCATGTCGACAGGCTCAGGGCACCATACCAATATTGAGCACATGTCCAGACACTCCCAGACCCTGATATTACCGGACAGAACCGACATTCCCGGACCCTGATATTACCAAACAGTCCAACACTCCCACACCCTGATATTACCGGACAGTCGGACACTCCCGGACCCTTATATTACCGGACAGTCCGACACTCCCGGACCCTGATATTACTGGACAGCCCGACAATCCCAGACCCTGATATTACCAAACAGTCTGAAACTCGCAGACCCTGATATTACTGGACAGTCCGACACTCCCAGACCCTGATATTACCGAACAGTCCGATACTCCCGGACCCTGATATTACCGGAGAGTCGGACACTCCCGGACCCTGATATTGCCGGACAGTCCGACACTCCCAGACCCTGATATTACCGGACAGTCCGACACTCCTGGACCCTGATATTACCGGACAGTCGGATACTCCCGGATCCTGATATTACTGGACAGTCCGACACTCCCGGACCCTGATATTACCGGACAGTCGGACACTCCCGGACCCTGATATTACTGGACAGTCCGACACTCCCGGACCCTGATATTACCGGACAGTCGGACACTCCCGGACCCTGATATTACCGAACAGTCCGACACTCCCGGACCCTGATATTACCGGACAGTCCAACACTCCCGGACCCTGATATTACCGAACAGTCCGACACTCCCGGACCCTGATATTACCGGACAGTCCAACACTCCCGGACCCTGATATTACCGAACAGTCCGACACTCCCGGACCCTGATATTACCGGACAGTCCGACACTCCCGGACCCTGATATTACCGGACAGTCCAACACTCCCGGACCCTGATATTACCGAACAGTCCGACACTCCCGGACCCTGATATTACCGAACAGTCCGACACTCCCGGACCCTGATATTACCGAACAGTCCGACACTCCCGGACCCTGATATTACCGGACAGTCCAGCACTCCCGGACCCTGATATTACCGAACAGTCCGACACTCCCGGACCCTGATATTACCGGACAGTCCGACATTCCCGGGCCCTGATATTACCGGACAGTCCGACACTCCCGGACCCTGATATTACCGGACAGTCTGACACTCTTGGACCCAGTTATTACCGGAGAGTCCCACACTCCCGGACCCTGATGTTACCGGAGAGTCCAACATTCCCGGACCCTGATATTACTGGCCAGTCGGACACTCCCGGACCCTGATATTACCAGACAGTCCGACATTCCCGGACCCTGATATTACTGGACAGTCGGACACTCCCGGACCCTGATATTACCAGACAGTCTGACACTCCCGAACCCTGATATTACCGGACAGTCTGACACTCCCAGACCCTGATATTACCGGACAATCCGACACTCCCGGACCCTGATATTACCAGACAGTCCGACACTCCCGGACCCTGATATTACCAGACAGTCCGACACTCCCAGACCCTGATATTACCAGACAGTCTGACACTCCCAGACCCTGATATTACCCGACAGTCCGACACTCCTGGACCCTGATATTACCGGACAGTCGGACACTCCCGAACCCTGATATTACCGGACAGTCTGACACTCCCGTACCCTGATATTACCGGACAGTCCGACACTCCCGGGCCCTGATATTACTGGACACTCCGACACTCCCGGACCCTGATATTACCAGACAGTCCGACACTCCCGGACCCTGATATTACCAGACAGTCGGACACTCCCAGACCCTGATATTACCGAACAGTCCAACACTCCCAGACCCTGATATTACCAGACAGTCCGACACTCCCGGACCCTGATATTACCGGACAGTCGGACACTCCCAGACCCTGATATTACCGGACAGTCCGACACTCCCAGACCCTGATATTACCGGACACTCCCGGACCCTGATATTACTGGACACTCTGACACTCCCGGACCCCGATATTACTGGACAGTCCGACACTCCCGGACCCTGATATTACCGGAGAGTCCGACACTCCCGGACCTGATATTACCGGACAGTCCGACGCTCCCGAACCCTGATATTACCGGACAGTCCGACACTCCCGAACCCTGATATTACCGGAGAGTCCGACACTCCCGGACCTGATATTACCGGACAGTCCGACGCTCCCGGACCTGATATTACCGGACAGTCCGACATTCCCGGACCCTGATATTACTGGACAGTCGGACACTCCCGGACCCTGATATTACCAGACAGTCTGACACTCCCGAACCCTGATATTACCGGACAGTCTGACACTCCCGGGCCCTGATATTACTGGACACTCCGACACTCCCGGACCCTGATATTACCGGACAGTCGGACACTCCCAGACCCTGATATTACCGAACAGTCCGACACTCCCAGACCCTGATATTACCAGACAGTCCGACACTTCCGGACCCTGATATTACCGGACAGTCGGACACTCCCAGACCCTGATATTACCGAACAGTCCGACACTCCCAGACCCTGATATTACCGGACACTCCCGGACCCTGATATTACTGGACAGTCCGACACTCCCGGACCCTGATATTACCGGAGAGTCCGACACTCCCGGACCTGATATTACCGGACAGTCCGACGCTCCCGAACCCTGATATTACCGAACAGTCCGACACTCCCAGACCCTGATATTACCAGACAGTCCGACACTCCCAGACCCTGATATTACCGAACAGTCCGACACTCCCAGACCCTGATATTACCAGACAGTCCGACACTCCCGGACCCTGATATTACCGGACAGTCGGACACTCCCAGACCCTGATATTACCGGAGAGTCCGACACTCCCGGACCCTGATATTACCGGACAGTCAGACACTCCCAGACCCTAATATTACCAGACAGTCTGACACTCCCAGACCGTGATATTACCGGACAGTCTGACACTCCCGTACCCTGATATTACCGGACAGTCTGACACTCCCGGGCCCTGATATTACTGGACACTCCGACACTCCCGGACCCTGATATTACCGGACAGTCGGACACTCCCAGACCCTGATATTACCGAACAGTCCGACACTCCCAGACCCTGATATTACCAGACAGTCCGACACTCCCGGACCCTGATATTACCGGACAGTCGGACACTCCCAGACCCTGATATTACCGAACAGTCCGACACTCCCAGACCCTGATATTACCGGACACTTCCGGACCCTGATATTACTGGACACTCTGACACTCCCGGACCCCGATATTACTGGACAGTCCGACACTCCCGGACCCTGATATTACCGGAGAGTCCGACACTCCCGGACCTGATATTACCGGACAGTCCGACGCTCCCGAACCCTGATATTACCGGACAGTCCGACACTCCCGAACCCTGATATTACCGGAGAGTCCGACACTCCCGGACCTGATATTACCGGACAGTCCGACGCTCCCGGACCTGATATTACCGGACAGTCCGACACTACCGGACCCTGATATTACCAGACAGTCCGACACTCCCGGACCTGATATTACCGGACAGTCCGACGCTCCCGGACCTAATATTACCGGACAGTCCGACACTACCGGACCCTGATATTACCAGACAGTCCGACGCTCCCGGACCCTGATATTACCCGACAGTCCAACACTCCCGAACCCTGATATTACCGGACAGTCCGACACTCCCAGACCCTGATATTACCGGACAGTCCCACACTCCCGGACCATGATATTACCGGACAGTCCGACACTCCCACACCCTGATATTACCGGACAGTCCGACACTACCGGACCCTGATATTACCAGACAGTCCGACACTCCCGGACCTAATATTACCGGACAGTCCGACGCTCCCGGACCTGATATTACCGGACAGTCCGACACTACCGGACCCTGATATTACCAGACAGTCCGACGCTCCCGGACCCTGATATTACCCGACAGTCCAACACTCCCGAACCCTGATATTACCGGACAGTCCGACACTCCCAGACCCTGATATTACCGAACAGTCCGACACTCCCGGACCCTGATATTACCGGACAGTCCGACACTCCCGGACCCTGATATTACCGGACAGTCCAACACTCCCGGACCCTGATATTACCGAACAGTCCGACACTCCCGGACCCTGATATTACCGAACAGTCCGACACTCCCGGACCCTGATATTACCGAACAGTCCGACACTCCCGGACCCTGATATTACCGGACAGTCCAACACTCCCGGACCCTGATATTACCGAACAGTCCGACACTCCCGGACCCTGATATTACCGGACAGTCCGACATTCCCGGGCCCTGATATTACCGGACAGTCCGACACTCCCGGACCCTGATATTACCGGACAGTCTGACACTCTTGGACCCAGTTATTACCGGAGAGTCCCACACTCCCGGACCCTGATATTACCGGACAGTCCGACACTCCTGGACCCTGATATTACCGGACAATCCAACACTCCCGGACCCTGATGTTACCGGAGAGTCCAACATTCCCGGACCCTGATATTACTGGCCAGTCGGACACTCCCGGACCCTGATATTACCAGACAGTCCGACATTCCCGGACCCTGATATTACTGGACAGTCGGACACTCCCGGACCCTAATATTACCAGACAGTCTGACACTCCCGAACCCTGATATTACCGGACAGTCTGACACTCCCAGACCCTGATATTACCGGACAATCCGACACTCCCGGACCCTGATATTACCAGACAGTCCGACACTCCCGGACCCTGATATTACCAGACAGTCCGACACTCCCAGACCCTGATATTACCAGACAGTCTGACACTCCCAGACCCTGATATTACCCGACAGTCCGACACTCCTGGACCCTGATATTACCGGACAGTCGGACACTCCCGAACCCTGATATTACCGGACAGTCTGACACTCCCGTACCCTGATATTACCGGACAGTCCGACACTCCCGGGCCCTGATATTACTGGACACTCCGACACTCCCGGACCCTGATATTACCAGACAGTCCGAAACTCCCGGACCCTGATATTACCAGACAGTCGGACACTCCCAGACCCTGATATTACCGAACAGTCCAACACTCCCAGACCCTGATATTACCAGACAGTCCGACACTCCCGGACCCTGATATTACCGGACAGTCGGACACTCCCAGACCCTGATATTACCGGACAGTCCGACACTCCCAGACCCTGATATTACCGGACACTCCCGGACCCTGATATTACTGGACACTCTGACACTCCCGGACCCCGATATTACTGGACAGTCCGACACTCCCGGACCCTGATATTACCGGACAGTCCGACACTCCCGAACCCTGATATTACCGGAGAGTCCGACACTCCCGGACCTGATATTACCGGACAGTCCGACGCTCCCGGACCTGATATTACCGGACAGTCCGACATTCCCGGACCCTGATATTACTGGACAGTCGGACACTCTCGGACCCTGATATTACCAGACAGTCTGACACTCCCGAACCCTGATATTACCGGACAGTCTGACACTCCCGGGCCCTGATATTACTGGCCACTCCGACACTCCCGGACCCTGATATTACCGGACAGTCGGACACTCCCAGACCCTGATATTACCGAACAGTCCGACACTCCCAGACCCTGATATTACCAGACAGTCCGACACTCCCGGACCCTGATATTACCGGACAGTCGGACACTCCCAGACCCTGATATTACCGAACAGTCCGACACTCCCAGACCCTGATATTACCGGACACTCCCGGACCCTGATATTACTGGACAGTCCGACACTCCCGGACCCTGATATTACCGGAGAGTCCGACACTCCCGGACCTGATATTACCGGACAGTCCGACGCTCCCGAACCCTGATATTACCGGACAGTCCGACACTCCCAGACCCTGATATTACCAGACAGTCCGACACTCCCAGACCCTGATATTACCGAACAGTCCGACACTCCCAGACCCTGATATTACCAGACAGTCCGACACTCCCGGACCCTGATATTACCGGACAGTCGGACACTCCCAGACCCTGATATTACCGGACAGTCCGACACTCCCGGACCCTGATATTACCGGACAGTCAGACACTCCCAGACCCTAATATTACCAGACAGTCTGACACTCCCAGACCGTGATATTACCGGACAGTCTGACACTCCCGTACCCTGATATTACCGGACAGTCTGACACTCCCGGGCCCTGATATTACTGGACACTCCGACACTCCCGGACCCTGATATTACCGGAAAGTCGGACACTCCCAGACCCTGATATTACCGAACAGTCCGACACTCCCAGACCCTGATATTACCAGACAGTCCGACACTCCCGGACCCTGATATTACCGGACAGTCGGACACTCCCAGACCCTGATATTACCGAACAGTCCGACACTCCCAGACCCTGATATTACCGGACACTTCCGGACCCTGATATTACTGGACACTCTGACACTCCCGGACCCCGATATTACTGGACAGTCCGACACTCCCGGACCCTGATATTACCGGAGAGTCCGACACTCCCGGACCTGATATTACCGGACAGTCCGACGCTCCCAAACCCTGATATTACCGGACAGTCCGACACTCCCGAACCCTGATATTACCGGAGAGTCCGACACTCCCGGACCTGATATTACCGGACAGTCCGACGCTCCCGGACCTGATATTACCGGACAGTCCGACACTACCGGACCCTGATATTACCAGACAGTCCGACACTCCCGGACCTGATATTACCGGACAGTCCGACGCTCCCGGACCTGATATTAGCGGACAGTCCGACACTACCGGACCCTGATATTACCAGACAGTCCGACGCTCCCGGACCCTGATATTACCCGACAGTCCAACACTCCCGAACCCTGATATTACCGGACAGTCCGACACTCCCAGACCCTGATATTACCGGACAGTCCCACACTCCCGGACCATGATATTACCGGACAGTCCGACACTCCCACACCCTGATATTACCGGACAGTCCGACACTCCCGGACCTAATATTACCGGACAGTCCGACGCTCCCGGACCTGATATTACCGGACAGTCCGACACTACCGGACCCTGATATTACCAGACAGTCCGACGCTCCCGGACCCTGATATTACCCGACAGTCCAACACTCCCGAACCCTGATATTACCGGACAGTCCGACACTCCCAGACCCTGATATTACCGGAAAGTCCCACACTCCTGGACCATGATATTACCGGACAGTCCGACACTCCCACACCCTGATATTACCGGACAGTCGGACACTCCCGGACCCTGTTATTACCGGACAGTCCGACACTCCCAGACCCTGATATTACCAGACACTCCGACACTCCCGGACCCTGATATTACCGGACAGTCCGACACTCCCGGACCCTGATATTACTGGACAATCTGACACTCCCGGACCCCAATATTACTGGACAGTCTGACACTCCCGGACCCTGATATTACCGGAGAGTCTGACACTCCCGGACCCTGATATTACCAGACAGTCCGACACTCCCGGACCCTGATATTACCAGACAATCTGACGCTCCCGGACCCTGATATTACCGGACAGTCCTACGCTCCCGGACCTGATATTACCGGACAGTCCGACACTCCCGGACCCTGATATTACGAGACAGTCCGACGCTCCCGGACCCTGATATTACCGGACAGTCCGACACTCCCGGGCCCTGATATTACCGGACAGTCCGACACTCCCGGACCCTGATATTACCGGACAGTCCGACACTCCCGGACCCTGATATTACCGGACAGTCTGACACTCCCGGGCCCTGATATTACCGGACAGTCCAACACTCCCGAACCCTGATATTACCGGACAGTCCTATGCTCCCGGACCTGATATTACCGGACAGTCCGACACTCCCGGACCCTGATATTACGAGACAGTCCGACGCTCCCGGACCCTGATACTACCGGACAGTCCGACACTCCCGGGCCCTGATATTACCGGACAGTCCGACACTCCCGGACCCTGATATTACCGGACAGTCCGACACTCCCATACCCTGATATTACCGGACAGTCCGACACTCCCGGACCCTGATATTACCGGACAGTCTGACACTCCCAGACCCTGATATTACCGGACAGTCCGACACTCCCGAACCCTGATATTACTGGACAGTCCGACACTCCCGGACCCTGATATTACCGGACAGTCCGACACTCCCGGGCCCTGATATTACCGGACAGTCCGACACTCCCGGACTCTGATATTATCGGACAGTCCGACACTCCAGGACCCTGATATTACCGGACAGTCCGACACTCCCGGACCCTGATATTACCTGACAGTCCGACACTCCCGAACCCTGATATTACCGGACAGTCTGACACTCCCGGGCCCTGATATTACCAGACAGTCCGACACTCCCGGACCCTGATATTACCAGACAGTCTGACACTCCCGGGCCCTGATATTACCAGACAGTCCGACACTCCCACACCCTGATATTACCGGACAGTCGGACACTCCCGGACCCTGATATTACCAGACACTCCGACACTCATGGATCCTGATATTACCAGACACTCCGACACTCCCGGACCCCGATATGACTGGACATTCCGACACTCCCGGACCCCGATATTACCGGACAGTCCGACACTCCCAGACCCTGATATTACCAGACAGTCCGACACTCCCGGACCCTGATATTACCGGACAGTCGGACACTCCCAGACCCTGATATTACCGGACAGTCCGACACTCCCGGACCCTGATATTACCGGACAGTCAGACACTCCCAGACCCTAATATTACCAGACAGTCTGACACTCCCAGACCGTGATATTACCGGACAGTCTGACACTCCCGTACCCTGATATTACCGGACAGTCTGACACTCCCGGGCCCTGATATTACTGGACACTCCGACACTCCCGGACCCTGATTTTACCGGACAGTCGGACACTCCCAGACCCTGATATTACCGAACAGTCCGACACTCCCAGACCCTGATATTACCAGACAGTCCGACACTCCCGGACCCTGATATTACCGGACAGTCGGACACTCCCAGACCCTGATATTACCGAACAGTCCGACACTCCCAGACCCTGATATTACCGGACACTTCCGGACCCTGATATTACTGGACACTCTGACACTCCCGGACCCCGATATTACTGGACAGTCCGACACTCCCGGACCCTGATATTACCGGAGAGTCCGACACTCCCGGACCTGATATTACCGGACAGTCCGACGCTCCCGAACCCTGATATTACCGGACAGTCCGACACTCCCGAACCCTGATATTACCGGAGAGTCCGACACTCCCGGACCTGATATTACCGGACAGTCCGACGCTCCCGGACCTGATATTACCGGACAGTCCGACACTACCGGACCCTGATATTACCAGACAGTCCGACACTCCCGGACCTGATATTACCGGACAGTCCGACGCTCCCGGACCTGATATTACCGGACAGTCCGACACTACCGGACCCTGATATTACCAGACAGTCCGACGCTCCCGGACCCTGATATTACCCGACAGTCCAACACTCCCGAACCCTGATATTACCGGACAGTCCGACACTCCCGGACCCTGATATTACCGGACAGTCCGACACTCCCGGGCCCTGATATTACTGGACACTCCGACACTCCCGGACCCTGATATTACCAGACAGTCCGACACTCCCGGACCCTGATATTACCGAACAGTCCAACACTCCCAGACCCTGATATTACCAGACAGTCCGACACTCCCGGACCCTGATATTACCGGACAGTCGGACACTCCCAGACCCTGATATTACCGGACAGTCCGACACTCCCAGACCCTGATATTACCGGACACTCCCGGACCCTGATATTACTGGACACTCTGACACTCCCGGACCCCGATATAACTGGACAGTCCGACACTCCCGAACCCTGATATTACCGGAGAGTCCGACACTCCCGGACCTGATATTACCGGACAGTCCGACGCTCCCGAACCCTGATATTACCGGACAGTCCGACACTCCCGAACCCTGATATTACCGGAGAGTCCGACACTCCCGGACCTGATATTACCGGACAGTCCGACGCTCCCGGACCTGATATTACCGGACAGTCCGACATTCCCGGACCCTGATATTACTGGACAGTCGGACACTCCCGGACCCTGATATTACCAGACAGTCTGACACTCCCGAACCCTGATATTACCGGACAGTCTGACACTCCCGGGCCCTGATATTACTGGACACTCCGACACTCCCGGACCCTGATATTACCGGACAGTCGGACACTCCCAGACCCTGATATTACCGAACAGTCCGACACTCCCAGACCCTGATATTACCAGACAGTCCGACACTCCCGGACCCTGATATTACCGGACAATCTGACACTCCCGGACCCCAATATTACTGGACAGTCTGACACTCCCGGACCCTGATATTACCGGAGAGTCTGACACTCCCGGACCCTGATATTACCAGACAGTCCGACACTCCCGGACCCTGATATTACCAGACAATCTGACGCTCCCGGACCCTGATATTACCGGACAGTCCTACGCTCCCGGACCTGATATTACCGGACAGTCCGACACTCCCGGACCCTGATATTACGAGACAGTCCGACGCTCCCGGACCCTGATATTACCGGACAGTCCGACACTCCCGGGCCCTGATATTACCGGACAGTCCGACACTCCCGGACCCTGATATTACCGGACAGTCCGACACTCCCGGACCCTGATATTACCGGACAGTCTGACACTCCCGGGCCCTGATATTACCGGACAGTCCAACACTCCCGAACCCTGATATTACCGGACAGTCCTATGCTCCCGGACCTGATATTACCGGACAGTCCGACACTCCCGGACCCTGATATTACGAGACAGTCCGACGCTCCCGGACCCTGATACTACCGGACAGTCCGACACTCCCGGGCCCTGATATTACCGGACAGTCCGACACTCCCGGACCCTGATATTACCGGACAGTCCGACACTCCCATACCCTGATATTACCGGACAGTCCGACACTCCCGGACCCTGATATTACCGGACAGTCCGACACTACCGGACCCTGATATTACCAGACAGTCCGACGCTCCCGGACCCTGATATTACCCGACAGTCCAACACTCCCGAACCCTGATATTACCGGACAGTCCGACACTCCCAGACCCTGATATTACCGGAAAGTCCCACACTCCTGGACCATGATATTACCGGACAGTCCGACACTCCCACACCCTGATATTACCGGACAGTCGGACACTCCCGGACCCTGTTATTACCGGACAGTCCGACACTCCCAGACCCTGATATTACCAGACACTCCGACACTCCCGGACCCTGATATTACCGGACAGTCCGACACTCCCGGACCCTGATATTACTGGACAATCTGACACTCCCGGACCCCAATATTACTGGACAGTCTGACACTCCCGGACCCTGATATTACCGGAGAGTCTGACACTCCCGGACCCTGATATTACCAGACAGTCCGACACTCCCGGACCCTGATATTACCAGACAATCTGACGCTCCCGGACCCTGATATTACCGGACAGTCCTACGCTCCCGGACCTGATATTACCGGACAGTCCGACACTCCCGGACCCTGATATTACGAGACAGTCCGACGCTCCCGGACCCTGATATTACCGGACAGTCCGACACTCCCGGGCCCTGATATTACCGGACAGTCCGACACTCCCGGACCCTGATATTACCGGACAGTCCGACACTCCCGGACCCTGATATTACCGGACAGTCTGACACTCCCGGGCCCTGATATTACCGGACAGTCCAACACTCCCGAACCCTGATATTACCGGACAGTCCTATGCTCCCGGACCTGATATTACCGGACAGTCCGACACTCCCGGACCCTGATATTACGAGACAGTCCGACGCTCCCGGACCCTGATACTACCGGACAGTCCGACACTCCCGGGCCCTGATATTACCGGACAGTCCGACACTCCCGGACCCTGATATTACCGGACAGTCCGACACTCCCATACCCTGATATTACCGGACAGTCCGACACTCCCGGACCCTGATATTACCGGACAGTCCGACACTCCCGGGCCCTGATATTACCGGACAGTCCGACACTCCCGGACTCTGATATTATCGGACAGTCCGACACTCCAGGACCCTGATATTACCGGACAGTCCGACACTCCCGGACCCTGATATTACCTGACAGTCCGACACTCCCGAACCCTGATATTACCGGACAGTCTGACACTCCCGGGCCCTGATATTACCAGACAGTCCGACACTCCCGGACCCTGATATTACCAGACAGTCTGACACTCCCGGGCCCTGATATTACCAGACAGTCCGACACTCCCACACCCTGATATTACCGGACAGTCGGACACTCCCGGACCCTGATATTACCAGACACTCCGACACTCATGGACCCTGATATTACCAGACACTCCGACACTCCCGGACCCCGATATGACTGGACATTCCGACACTCCCGGACCCCGATATTACCGGACAGTCCGACACTCCCGGACCCTGATATTACCAGACAGTTCGACACTCCTGGACCCTGATATTACCAGACAGTCCGACACTCCCGGACCCTGATATTACCAGACAGTCCGACACTCCCGGACCCTGATATTACTGGATAGGGCCTGAAACTTCCAGATGCTGATATTGCTGTGCCTGTAATTTTTCTCTGAACACATTACTTTCTGTATGAATATTGCTACTTGTATCTAACGCCGAAGAATAAGAGGCATTTGTAATTCCCTTTTGTGAAGGTAAATCTTTATATCTGTAATGGTAATTATGTTTTGCACCTTTAAGGGCTAATAATTTTTAGGTATTGGTTAGAGATTAATTATCTCTCCCAATCTGTGGTGGTCTGAAATGCCAAGAGTTTGTTGGGGGTATGAATCAGTTTGGGCCTGATCCTGGTGGCCCGAGGATTGATAGAAATCTCTTGCGCCGTCTCTTCCTGGTTCCATGGCAAGGTGTTTAAAAATTAATCAGCAATGTTCCTTTGGTTTGCGGCCAGAAATCACTGGAGAATCCTGAGCGGGGCAGGCGTCGCTGACCAATTCAGGATCAACTGACCATGGCTCCAAGGTGGCCTTATAGAACTGGGGGCCAAAGGGCCAATCAGCTCAGCCCCAGGACATCACTGCAGGTGTTCCTCAGGGCAGTGTCCTGGGCCCAACTATCTTCAGCTGCTTCATTAATGGCCTTCCCTCCATCATTAGATGGGGAATGGGGCGTTTGCTGCTGATTGCAATGTCCACCTCCACTCACAGCTCCTCAGATAATGAAGGAGCCAATGGCAGCCTACAATAGGACATTCAGGCCTGGTCTGATGTGGCAGGTAACAGTTGCATCAGGAAAGAAAGTGCAGACACCTCACCTTCCAAAGCTGCAAACATGCTGGGTCATCATTGACCAGAAACTGAACTGGACCAGCCATGTCAATAGTGTGACTACAACAGCAGGACAGAGGCTGGACACTCTGTGACAGCTGGTTCACCTTCTAACCCCTCAAAGCCTCTTCACAATCTACAAGGCTTGTCAAGTGAACATTCACCACTTGCCTGGATGGGTGCAGCTGCAACAACACTTGAGAAGCTCAACACCGTCCAGGACAGAGCAGTTCATTTGATTGGCACCTCTGCCACTGGGCTCAATATCCACCCCTCCACCACCGGCGCACCGTGGCTGCAGTGTGTGCAATCTACAGGATGCACTGCAGCAACTCACCAAGGTTTTCTTGACTATAGCTCCCTCCTCTGCTACCTCTAACATCAAGAAGAGCAACAGCAGCAATGCTGCAGGAACATCTCCACTTCCACATTACAGCGTTGTGTAAGCACCTTCACCACACGGACTGCAGAGGTTCAAGGAGAGGGTCCACCCCCGCCACAAGCCTCAGGTCAACTAGGTCGAGACAATAAATGCCCACATCCCGAGAAGAAAAGTAAAATGGATAAATTAAATCATGTTATTGAGAATGTAGTTTTTGACATTTTAATTTCATTTAAAACCCTCATTTTGTTGTTTACTGAGAAATAAAATGGCAGGCAGAAACTGTGCTGTGTGATTCAATAGGTTCACTTGTGAATTTATTCTTTATGTTCGGCTGGTCGTGCAGCATGAGTTGTTTTCAATGGGAAGTCTGTGTCAGTTTCTCCCGATCAAATGAGGCTTCAAAGAAAGATCAAATCTTGTCACCCGCAGATACATATAAACAGAAAAAAAATATTCTCACTTCATTCTCTCACCTGTCATACTTACCTGTGCACCATTGCCCACATCACACTACCTCTGCAGCTGTCATTTGCACACTTACATTGCAGCAGACCCACAGCTCACCTCGTTTGAAGGGATAATTACTAGTCCTTGCCCCTTTAGGGCTACCCCGGATCAGGCGTATTCCACTGACGTTCACTGTCAACTAAAGTTTGAGGTAGCCAAATCCTAAAGATGCTTAATTGGGTCGAAAGTTCCGGACTATCTCTCCCTAAAGGAAAGGAACAACCTGAAAATGTTACCGTGCTCCAGATAGCACTTTTAATAAGTTTAGCTAGACTGTAATGTTCCGGATATTATGAGGGTCCGGAAAACTCCCCCAAAATTCTGCAACTCCTCACCAAAGAGTGTACAGAGATTGAGTTTGCGAGTTTGATACAGAAGTCTTATGTGAGACAATTCTAAAAATATATAGATTTATTAAAGAACCGACATGTAATTTACAGTTGGTGAGTCAGTCGCAACATTAACAGTTCCAAAAAGAGAAAGCTTACAATCTTCTTATTAGAGAACCTTACTCTCAAATCTTAACTTCGCTACAGTTTTACAGTTCTTACAGTTCTATTCAGGATACCCACCAAAATCAATTACCTTTGATCTCCGACGTACAAAGAGTTGGAGACTTACAGAGCTGCCACTGAACCCGAGAATCACTTTGCCCCTTTAAAGCGAGTCTACTATCTCATTTGAGAGTTCAATACATATACCCTTTCCGGTGGTATTTCCTTTAAGGTTTTCTGCTGATGTAAGCTAATTATCTCTAGTCATTTTTCTGCTGACCCCTGCAATTCTTACAGTCACCTCAGCTGGTAGCATTACAGAATTATGTCTCTTCTCTAGGTGTTCTAAGTTTACCATAAAAAACGGTGTTACATCAGGTGTGTTTTTTACTTGATGTCATTTTTACAAAAGCAGATGTTTCTTACTTTGATGTGCTTCTTTACGAAGTGTAAATTAGAACACCTTGTCCAGGATGAACCATTGTCTCATTCCAAAAGGTTCAGCCTTTAACCTTCTGTTTCAATAAGGTTATTGATTCAGTGTCAACAACTATCTTATCTGTATAGCCAGAATACCTTCACAGCTTTTTCATCGTTGGGTTTCTCGATTTCCAGACCCAGTTTGTCATGTGTCAATAAGGCCGGAATTCTTTCATAGAATGGTGTCTTTTTCTGAATCACTTTATCGCTTATTGCTTCACACGCTGACCCTGGCGGGGTTTCCCACCATCGTGGAGGCCGCATCAGTGGGCGAAAAATGGTGAAAAGCCTCTTAACTGCCCGTTAACTGCCTGTTAACAGGAAGTTAATTGGCTGTAATCCCCTTCCCGCTGCTCGGAGACGGGTCCCTGCCTGAGTCGGGGACCCGCCTCCTGGGAAGATGGTTCAAAGGTGGGTTGGGAGCGGAGTGGGGACCCGCTCCCAATTTTTCCCATTTTCCCAGCAGACCCGCCTCCTCAGATCTGGGAAAATCGAGCCCTAAGTTTCTCTTTTTTTCCTTCTTTTAAATCGTCGTCTCAACAGCTTTCCCTGGATCTCCAAATCCCTGTTTTTTTCCTTCCTTTGCTGAGTTTTCAGTTTGATTAGCCTGCGACTTAGAGCTTTTTCCGTCTTTATCACCCACTCCTTAATCCGCTTATTACATTCAGTGTGGTTCCCACGAGCACTCCGGTCCTCTAGAGCCTGTTTCCGGGTGACCTGAAATGCAACCTTCAGGTCCTCATTGATCTTCTCTGCCTGCTCTGACCGATGTCTCTGTTTGGATAGTTCTTTTGACTAAGCATCGCACTGATTCTGATTATTTATACAGTAGCTCTCCAGTTGTTGTTCTTTATTACACCACCTCTAACTTTTCCTTGCTCCTGTTTCTATGTTCCCTTTCTTCTTCTGTTTCTTTCCTTAACTTGACCTTTACCCATTCATCAGATTTAACCTGCCTCTGATAGGCCAATAAACAATAGAACTATATCCTCCCTTGCTACCCCCTCCCCAAAAAGCCCCACATTGGGCCCCAATCTGTAGCTTTTAAAAGCTCTTTATTAATGTGTCGGTGACTACACAAACCATGCTGGGTCCTGGTATATAGTGTATCAGTAAAACAGGTTTATTGAGCATTAAACTTCCAGTACAAAGAAGTAATACTCAACAAGAAGATAGTCGCAGTCTGTTCATCGAACCCCGGCATTCCTTCCCAGTGACTGTGGCACAGTCTCTTTATTCTCTTGCTGTGTTCTGTTGACTGAAGCTTCTCATTCTCTGGTTTCGCGCTGCTTTCGCTGTTCAATAGCTGTTCATTTATGCCTTTTTTTCCTCCATCAGGCCTACATGGCAGTTAGTAAGCAAGCTGTCCTTATCTGAGAACAACCTTCACACTAAATTCTCACAGATGTCTTTTTGCTTTTTAATCAGTTCATTCTTTAGCCGGTTCTGCATGTTTAAGAAGACAGGGGGTGGTGACTGTCTCCAGCCCCCTATCTTCTTTAGCAATGTTGCTGAATTTCTTGTTCCCCACTATCTCCTTGTTTACTGAACAGACCATTTTACAGAATTACATCAATTTCTAACAGAGTTTAGTCAGGTTGGCATAATTCTCCCATCCTGCATTGGTCTCAGCCATTCGCCATTTTATACAGGCTTTTTAGGTTTGTAACACACAATTTCACATATTATAGTTATATAATAATGGTTATAGAATCTTCATAATGTTTACTAAATCCTACAGGTACACTCTATCCTACAGATCCCTACCTTGCGGGCGAGGCATTTTGCCGACATCTCAAAACTAAAATTTTACATATGGGTTTGTTCTCCCCCGTTTATATAACTCTAAGATATTCTGGGTTGTGATCATATTTAAACACGATTGGGTTTTGTACATGAGGTGTTTCAGGTAGCAGGTGTAAACTAGTAAACATATCAGTACTATGAGTTGGGTTATAACCAGTCCATGGGAAATGACCCTAATCCAAGGAGGAATGTCCATGTTTGTCCCGATGTCCCACCAGTGTGTTTGATCTTCGATACCTGGAATTTCCTTGGCTATGGCTTTATTCCCTTGCACCAGTGTATAATAATGGTGTTGGGAGCTGCTCACTTGACTTATTAATTCGGTTAAGGCTTCAGGTAGCTCAGGGATATCATATCTGAATTTAGTGACATATCTTCTAGATTTATATTTAAATCATCCTCTACTTGTAATACCTGCTGGTCATGTAAGGCTACTACAAGGAGAATCCTTCCTCCTGTTACCGTAGTCTCAGTAGGTGTGATACAGTAGGTCCCTGGGGTTATTGAACATTCAAGTGTTCCGTGATTATAAGAGTTTTCTAAAGTGGTAAAACAATACCTCCCTTCTCGTACGTAGGCTGTTCTAATTCTTACATCTGAGGGGCCTCTCACTTCCATAGTACAGTTTAACCTTTCTTCATTCCAACCATACCCACAGGTGTCCTTTGAATGATTGTCCAAACTGTATGGGCAAACAAGGGCCTCCTCATTTGTACTACATCCTTGTAGGTTTGGTTCAATCCATGTTAGTTTTTCTAACTGTACTAACCATTGTGGTGCCGTGAGAAATCGGTGAATCGTATTTCCTTTTATACTCCTATATTCTCTATTCTAATAGGGGGATGGGCCTGGTTCGATTCATTAGACTCGGAATTTGTAGTATTAGTCCCATCAACCTTTGACTCCCTACCTCGTGGCATTCGCGATTGTTGGGGTGGAGCCTAATCAAACTTCTGATCTTACATCGTTCTGCATCATCGTAATAGCTGGATAGCCCTGATAGGTGTTTGTTAGTGACCCAGGTGGGGAGACGTCCCTTATTGATGGTCTGAAGGTTTTCCCCAGTTTGCTCAATCAGCCAACTCCCGGACATAACGCATACGTCATTATGGGCTGCTTGATCAGAGGCATTTCTATTTTCTTTAATCACATCATTAACTCTTTGGCATGATCCTCTATCTCGTGTATGATGTCCCGCAGGTGTATGGTCACCTGATCCTCCCTTAGCTCCTCGCTTTCTATGCTGTTTTCCTTACTGAGCATCTCCTTCAATTTCTCCCTTACCGTTTGTAATTGTCTCTGTAAATCTGCGGAGTCCATTGAGTTAATTACTGAGGTGACTGTGTTTTTACCCATGAGCCCATCATTTATCAATCCTCTTCTCCACCTACTCTTTCCCTGGCTTTCCTCCTGTGTGGGACTAAGCTCCTGGCAGAAGGCCCCTTCCCTTCTCTCTATGCTCGTCGACAAAGTCGCCTTTTCCCAGTATTGGCTAAAAACCTGCTGCAGCATTCTTTGAGTTAATTGTGCTTTACAGGCTGTGAACTTGAACTTGCTGTGGGCTGAGGATTCCTATTCTCAGGCTCACTCCTCACGGACGGACCGTACCTCCGTTGTTGGAGGGGGTACACTGGTCCTGGTCCCCGCCTGCCTAGCGGGACCTGCTGGTGTTCTCCTACCACCCCATTGTCCACCCCTCCTCGCTGCCAGAGCTCCTCAAGACTCGGAGCTGTGGGCTGCGGTCTTGGGGTCTCTAATTCCCAATCCAGCACCATTCTGGGTGCTGCCTGTGGGATGGTTCTACTTGGGCTACCAGTAAAGTCCAGCTGACCTGCCTTCGAGCTGATCAGACAAATCATTCCCTTTGATGCATTTAAAGCCATGTTAAGGCTTTCTATCTCTGCCCTACAGGGGCCATGATCTGCTACCTCAAACCTTAGGGCGCAGGCCAGCTTATAAGTTGCCTTTACTTCCCTAACCTTCTCCTCCTGCTCTCTTACTTCTGAGGTCAGGCGGGCATTCTCTTCCCGCAGTCTCATCTCGCTCCTCTTTACTTCTATAATTTGGTACTTTAGGAATTCTATCTCGTTCCTTGCATGGCTTTTTCCCTCGCTAGCTTCTTGGGTGAGCTGTGCGATTTCCTCCTGTAGCCTCATCTCACAGTCCCTTGCCTCTGTGACTTCCTGCACAAGGTGCTCTATAAATGCCTGGCATTTCGTGACCTCTAGTGTGAGGCGTGCATTCTCCCGCACCCTCATTCCACTAGCTCTGGCCTCATACACCTCTCTGAGGTGTTCTACCTCCACCTGGCATTTTTCAAGCTGGGGCTCCTGATTCTTGGCATCTTTAACCTCCTCCTGCACCCTCTTCTCACCCTTCCTAACCCAGCCAACTATACCCTGATAGGTCAGCCTACACGCTACCGCTAACATCCGCAGAGCTACCCACATACTGAAAATGAGAGAAACTATAGCTGATGCTTTCTCCAGATCCAGACCACTTATTAAATCAAAAACTGCCTCCACTCCTGCCTGACTCACCATTTGTAAGGGGGGGGGGGCATCTTTTAACTGGTTTATGGTAATTCACCTGGCCAGCAGCCTTTTGCTGCAGCACTCTAAACCAATTTACAAACAGCGGTTTCGAATCGCTACCGCTCCTTCAGTTCTGAGTGGAGGAACTTATAATTAATGATTTAAAACGGACAAGTGGTTTGGATGAGAGAAAAATCAAGTTTTATTACCTAAATAAACTACAATCAAAAGAATAAATGATACCACACGAACACAGTAATTACAGTAAAACTATATAACGGGGTTGCAGACGGCAAAAACGAGGGATACAATGGCTCCAATGTTGCTTAAACAATCTTAGCAATTCCCTTAAATCACCACCCCAAACTCCTGCTAGGTTGCCTTGTTGAGGAGTCAGAACACCCTGCTCACCTGTGGTCCAGCGAAGTAAAGAGAGAGATAGCTTCTCAGCAACTATCTTTATACCTGGTGAGGTCCTGCCATTCTGCCCTGCAAGGGCTGTGTGCAAAATCCCCCGCCCAAAGGGTCCAATACACAAGACAAATCTGTGATTGGCTAACTCAAAGTGGTTGGACTGGGTTAGAGTCTGCACTGTAGGGCCGAAATGATCCCGCCCACATCCGGAGTTCACCTGGGCTAAAACAAAAGAGAATGCAACAGCCCTATTGTCCAGTGCTGGGTGATTTAAAAACCCATTTAGTTCTTAAACGGATCCCATTCAAGATACAAAAGTCTCTTCTGCAGTTTAGATGTATCCACTCGATATACAAACAAATGCTAATAGCATTCAATTGCTTTGTAACCAAAGCATTGTCCTGTGGTAACGTTTTGTCTCCATTGAACCTTACTTCCAGACACAGAAAGCTGCTTTCCAAGCCCCTTTGTCTTCGGACATGTGGTGTGACAGCCATTTTTATCCCTGGAAATTTAAAAGCACAACGCCCAGGGATTCTTTAATCAAAAAAATTGATCTTCAGAACTGTAAATTATTGCGAATCCTTACATCGGTAGTGGGGAAAATGCTAGAGTCCATTATAAAAGATGTAATAGCAGAGCACTTGGGAAAACAGTGACAGGATCGGACAAAGTCAACGTGGATTTACAAAAGGTAAATCGTGCTTGACTAATCTACTGGAATTTTTTGAGGATGTAACTGGTGAAATAGATAAGGGAGAACCAGTGGATGTGGTGTATTTGGACTTTCAGAAGGCTTTTGACAAAGTCCCACATAAGAGATTAGCGTGTAAAGTTAAGGCACATGGGATTGGGGGCAAGGTATTGATTGGATAGAGAACTGGTTGGCAGACAGAAAGCAAAGAGTTGGAATAAACGGGTCTTTTTCCGAGTGGCAGTCAGTGACTAGTGGGGTACCGCAGGGATCGGTCCTTGGACCCCAGCTATTCACAATATATATTAATGATCTAGACAAGGGAACTAGATGTAATATCTCCAAGTTTGCAGATGACACAAAGCTGGGTGGGAGTGTGTGCTGTGAGGAGGATGCTGGGAAACTCCAGGATGATTTGGACAGGTTGGGTGATTGGGCAGAAGCATGGCAGATGCAATATAACGTGGATAAATGTGAGGTTATACACTTTGGTGTCAAAAACAGGAAGGCAGATTATTAACTGAATGGCAATAGATTGGGAGAAGGGGCAGTGCAACAAGACCTGGGTGTCCTTGTGTACCAGTCGCTGAAGGTAACGATGCAAATGGTATGTTGGCTGAAGGTAAGAAGGCACATGGTATGTTGGCCTTCGTAGCGAGAGGGTTTGAGTACAGGAACAAGGATGTCTTGCTGCAGTTGTGCAGGGCCTTGGTGAGACCACATCTTGAGTATTGTGTGCAGTTTTGGTCACCTTATCTGAGGAAGGATGTTCTTGCCATGGAGGGAGTTCAGCGAAGATTCACCAGACTGATACCTGGGATGGCAGGAATGACGTATGAGGAGAGTTTGGGTCGATTGGGCTTATACTCACTGGAGTTTAGAAGAATGAGAGGGGATGTCATTGAAACTTATAAAATTCTGACACGACTGGACAGACTAGATGCAGGAAGGATGTTCCTGATGGTCGGGGAGTCCAGACCCAGGGGTCACAGTGTAAGGGTTTGGGGGCCTTTGCCTGCACTCAGACCAATTTACAAATAAAACCAATTTTAAAACAGCGGTTTCGAATCGCTACCCCACCTTCCAGTTCTGACTGCAGGGCTTATAATTATTGATATTAAAACAGACACGTAGTTTGGATGAGCGAACTAAAAGAAACTATAATCAAAATATCAAACTATCCCACACGAACACAGTAATTACAGTAAAATTGCTTAAAATGGGGTAAGGCAGACGGCAAAAACGAGGGGTAAGTGACTACAATGTTGGTTAAACAATCTTAGTAATATCCCCTTAAATTACCATCCCCCAAACTCCTTAACTAGGTTGCTTTGTTGAGGAGTCAGAACACCCTGCTCACCTTTGGTCCAGCGAAGTAAGAGAGAGAGAGAGATAACTTCTCAGCCGTTATCTTTATACCTGGTGAGGTCCTGCCGTTCCGCCTTGCAAGGGCTGTGTGCAAAATTCCCCACCCAAAAGGGTCCAATACACAAGAGAAAGCTGTGATTGGCTAACTCAAAGTGGTTAGACTGGGTTAATGTGTCTTCCGGAGCTCCCTGGGCTGAAACAAAAGGGAAATACAACTGCTCTTTTGTCCAGCGCTGGGTGATTTGAAACCCATTCAAATGTTAAACATTTCCTATTCAAGGTACAAAAGTCTCTTCTGCAGTTTAGATGTATCCACTCGATATACAAACAAATGCTAATAGCATTCAATTGCTTTGTAAACAAAGCATTGTCCTTTGTCTTCGGCCATGTGGTGACAGCCACTTTTATCCCTGGAAATTTAAAAGCACAACGCCCAGGGATTCTTTAATCAAAAAAAATGAATCTTCAGAACTGTAAATTATTGCGAATTCTTACAGTCCGCCCTTGGATACTTCCAGCTTGCTTGTAGTATCCTCTTGAAGAAATGAGCAATAATTTCTGACCCCCCACAAACAACCATCCCCTGTATTTACCTAATAGCTATCTGCCACTGATCCCCGTCCCGTCTATTCCCCTTTAATTCAAGAAAAAGAAACCATGGTACGGTTGGCATCTTACAGATACTTCAGTTTTCAATAAGGGGTCTCATACCCCTACACTCTTGTAAAATTATACAGTGTAAACCAAATTTACAATCACTTTTTTACATCATAAGTTATTACAAAATGTTGCAATCTTAGTTACACAATGCAATCAAAATGATCCCAAGCACGGAGAGGGTCCTACGCCTCTGCTCAACTTGGGGCTGTAACACAAAATACAAAAAATCATTAAACAACATGCTTAAATGAACCCCGATCATCACGTGCCGATGATGGGTCACGAAATTCGAGTGGGTATTGCTCCTCCCACTCAGGCAGTAAAAGTACCTTCCACCCCCCTTTGATCGTCTTAAACTTTAAAACAGGCAGAATGGATTTACCGACCAGCCTGCTCCGCCAGCCCCGAACCGTTCCGTTGTCCCTTTGTGGAGGCGGGGTACCCCTCACATTTAAAATTACCTTGGCACAGACCGAGACCGGGGAGTATGCGATCCAATGACTCCCAATCCCTCCCCCTCCCGTCTTCCCTCGACTGGCTGCAGAAAATGATGGGTGCCTGTGTGGCGGCTCTCCCTGTCCCCACACTGATCCGGCCACCCACTCATCCTTCCCAGCCACACTTATCCTCTTTGCCCGTGGGCCCCCGGGTGAGTACCTCCCTCCCCCGACCGCACCCACGCGACTCTTGGGTCTCCCCCTCCTCTATACAATCTTCCCGGGCCATCACCACCCACCCCCGGGGAACGCGTCCCTATCACAAGGCGCCCGCGCTTCCCCATCATGACTCCTCAACAGCGAGGTCTCCCGCAAGTGAACTTCGGTCAGGATAGTGCTGGGTTGGGGGCCGTGCCCCACCCAGCTGGGGCCATCTCCTCCCTGTAGGAGGAGTAGGCAAATTCCTCCGGACTCTGTCCGGTTTTTCCCGAAGATCGCTGCGGGGTCTCCTGGATTCGTCCAGTGGCGAGGTGATCCCCAACATTCCGTATCTTCATTCGATGTCCAGCTCGGGCTGGGCGAACATGGCTGCTTCATTTTCCAATCTCCTGCAAAACTTAAAAGGACATGCAGCCAGGTCTCACTGACCTACTGCCTTAGGTGGAGACATGGTCGGGTCCCTCGACCTCGGACCAAAACACAAACATTCGGCACACACGTAAACTTAAACTCTGTGCACTTTAACTTAAAACTAGTTATATCAACAAAACTTAAAATACACCTTAAAAGCACGCTATATACACACACATAGCTTTAATACAAATGCCGCCCGTCTCCGGACGGCCAGTCTAATCTCTGGCACTGTCACAGATTGCTGCTGGCTGCAGCGAAGCTGGACTGCCTCCTGTCTCTGGTCCCCCGCAGCTTATGGCTGTTGAGTGGGGGCCTCTGTTCTCTGGCTTCTCCCTGGCTCGGGAGTCCGCCTTACTCCACTGTAAAGTGGGTGACCATGCTTTCTTAGGCTGGGGCACCCGCTGAGACCTTCTGAGGGGTGTCTCTATGGGGGAAACTTTGGCTGGCGGACCCTGAGCTTGGGTCACAGCCCCAGCTGGCTGGGAACCTTCTCCCCCATGTCCAAATAGCCCGCACTGTATAATGTACCTGGCAGCCTGCCGGTGCAAATCTCTCTCTGGGTTTGTCTGCTTTTCCCTGGAAACAAGTCACAGTTCCTGTTTTTGTAGGCTGTGAACTTGAACTTGCATAGACAGCAAACTCATGTTCCCTCACCCAGGTGGCTTTAACTGGGGAATTTTGGACCTGCCTTTTTCCTGGGGCCAAAACTATCCCCTGTGCCCCCCTTGTCCCGGATTTCTGCTACTGGACCTGCTCTACAGGGGTCCCAGAACTCTCCTTTCCTGTTCCCTGGCTTAAACAGCTTACTCTGAATATGAATGGCTCCTCCCCCCACACAAGCCACAGTGCTTGCCTGTGAACTCGAACATGCTGTGGGCTGAGGATTCCTATTCTCAGGCTCACTCCTCACGGGTGGACCATACCTCTGTTGTTGGAGGGGGTACACTGGTCCTGGTCCCTGCCTGCCTAGCGGGACCTGCTGGTGATCTCCTACCACCCCATTGTCCACCCCTCCTCGCTGCCAGAGCTCCTCAAGACTCGGAGCTGTGGGCTGCGGTCTTGGGGTCTCTAATTCCCAATCCAGCACTGTTCTGGGTGCTGCCTGTGGGATGGTTCTACTTGGGCTGCCAGTAAAATCTGGCTGACCTGCCTTCGGGCTGCTAATGCAAATCATTCCCTTTGATGCCTTTAAAGCCATGTTAAGGCTTTCTATCTCTGCCCTACAGGGGCCATGACCTGCTTCACCAAACCTGGCATTCTCTTCCCGCAGTCTCATCTCATTTTCCCTGGCCTCAGTGATTTGGTACTTTAGGAATTCTATCTCATTTCTCACATGGCTCTCTCCCTCGCTAGCTTCTTGGGTGAGGTGTGCATTCTCCTCTTGTAGCCTCATCTCTCTGTCCCTCGCCTCTGTGACTTCCTGCACAAGGCGCTCTATAAATGCCTGGCATTTCGTGACCTCTAGTGTGAGGCGTGCATTCTCTTCCCGCACCCTCATACCACTAGCTCTGGCTTCATACACCTCTCTGAGGCGTTCTACCTCCGCCTGGCATTTTTCAAGCTGGGACTCCCGATTCTTGGCCTCTTTAAACTCCTCCTGCTCTCCCATCTCACCCTTCCTAGCCCAGCCACCTATACCCCGATAGGTCAGCATACACACTGCCACTACCTTCCGCAGGGCTGCCCACAGATTGAAAGCAAGAAAGACAATAACTGATGCTTTCTCTAGATCCAGACCACTTATCATATCAAAAACAGCCTGCAGTCCTGCCCGTGGTTTGGGGCTTCTTTAAACTGGTTTAAAGTAATTTTCCTGGTCTTGCAGCCTTTGCCTGCACTCAGACCAATTTACAAATAAAACCAATTTTAAAACAGCGGTTTCGAATCGCTACCCCACCTTCCAGTTCTGACTGCAGGGCTTATAATTATTGATATTAAAACAGACATGTAGTTTGGATGAGCGAAAAAAAATCAAGTTTTATTAACTAAAAGAAACTATAATCAAAATATCAAACTATCCCACACAAACACAGTAATTACAGTAAAATTGCGTAAAATGGGGTAAGGCAGACGGCAAAAACGAGGGGTAAGTGACTACAATGTTGGTTAAACAATCTTAGCAATATCCCCTTAAATTACCATCCCCCAAACTCCTTAACTAGGTTGCTTTGTTGAGGAGTCAGAACACCCTGCTCACCTTTGGTCCAGCGAAGTAAGAGAGAGAGAGAGATAGCTTCTCAGCCGTTATCTTTATACCTGGTGAGGTCCTGCCGTTCTGCCTTGCAAGGGCTGTGTGCAAAATTCCCCACCCAAAGGGTCCAATACACAAGAGAAAGCTGTGATTGGCTAACTCAAAGTGGTTAGACTGGGTTAATGTGTCTTCCGGAGCTCCCTGGGCTGAAACAAAAGGGAAATACAACTGCTCTATCGTCCAGTGCTGGGTGATTTGAAACCCATTCAAATGTTAAACTTTTCCCATTCAAGGTACAAAAGTCTCTTCTACAGTTTAGATGTATCCACTCGATATACAAACAAATGCTAATAGCATTCAATTGCTTTGTAAACAAAGCATTGTCCTTTGTCTTCGGCCATGTGGTTACAGCCATTTTTATCCCTGGAAATTTAAAACACATCGCCCAGGGATTCTTTAATCAAAAAAAATGAATCTTCAGAACTGTAAATTATTGCGAATTCTTACAACAGTCTAAGGATGAGGGGTAAGCCATTTACGACAGAAATGAGGAGGAATTTCTTCACCCAGAGAGTGGTAAACCTGTGGAATTCTCTACCACAGAAGGCAGTAGAGGCCAATTCATTAAATATATTCAAGGAGGATTTGAATATATTTCTTAAGGCTAAAGGAATCAAGGGATATGGGGAGAAGGCAGGGACAGGGTACTGAATTTGGATGATCAGCCATGATCTCATTGAATGGCGGAGCAGGCTCGAGGGGCCGAATGGCCTACTCCTGCTCCTATCTTCTATGTTTCTATGTTTCTATGTTGTTGGGGCAGAATCGAGGCAGCCAGTTTTACCCCGCCCCGATCCCTGTTATACTTGACCTGAGAGTGCTTGATGTTAAAAGAGGGTCCCTGAAACCAGGACCACAAAATTCACCATAAAATTGGTAACAAATTACATTGGTAAGAGATTCCAACCCTGGGACTGTACATGGGGATTCCAACCCTGGGACTGTACATGGGGATTCCAACGCTGGGACTGTACATGGGGCTTCTAACCCTGGGACTGTACATGGGGCTTCTGACCCTGGGACTGTACATGGGGATTCCAACGCTGGGACTGTACATGGGGCTTCCAACCCTGGGACTGTACATGGGGATAATATAAATTATTGCCTAACAGCAATGTGAGTAAAGTGAGCGGAGACCTAGGGACCAGGCAAGCTGTTCACAATTTAATGATCTGCATTGGCTGCTCCCCACCAACACAGCCTCAGAAACTTGCCCCATTAATGCACTCAGGGTGCAAGCTCTGCAAACAGTCGTGGAGAGAGAACTGCAGCTACAGAGTACGGAAATAAAATACTTCCTCCTGTGGCGAGCTACTCAATGACTGCAGTTGCTAACTCCACTTTCTCTTATCTCTGGGGCGCCCAAGAGGTTTCAGGCACTACTACACAAATTAAATTTCCATTTCTATACATTCTGCATAAACTTTAGTAAGATAAGTATGAAGAAAGTGTGGCTACAAATGAGGAGTCTCATGGTCATATTCGAGGTGACTGTGAAGGGGAAGAGTGCGAGCTGCTCCGTGTCCCAGCCCTAGTCCCCGAGTTAGCAGATTGAAGGTTCAAGGCCTGCTCCAGGACATCATTACATGGAAGTAGGTTTCATGAATTGGTGCTCCTCATTAATGGATACCCAACATCCTGTGGGAGCTGCTGACATTCCCGCCTGAATTTCCGATCAGCGCTCCTTGCTCACAAAGCTCCACCCTGGGAGCGTGAATTCAGACAATCCAGCCTACAGGTGAAGTAGGGAGCGGTAACAGAGTGGTATAACAACAGAAAATGCTGCAAATACTCAGCAGGTCAGGCAGCATCCGTGGAGAGAGAAACAGAGTTCACGTTTCAGGTCGATGACCCTTCGTCAGAACTGGAAAAAGTTGGAGATGGAACAGGTTTTTAAGCAAGTGTAGGGGGCAGGGAAAGGGAGGAGGGGGGGAAAGAACAAAAGGGAAGGTCTGTGATAGGATGGAAGGCAGGAGAGATTAAGAGGCAAAAGGGATGATGGTGCAAGGCAAAAGGAAATGGTAATGGGACAAGTTAAGAAACAAAAGATGGCTCTAGATGAAGTGTAAATGGCGATGGCAGAATGATCGACAGCTGCCAGGTGAGGGAGAGAAAAAAAATGGAAAACAAAAGATAGGGGCATAGCGGTGATGTCACTGGGCTAGTAATCCAGAGGCCTGGACTAATGATCCAGAGACGTGAGTTCAAATCCCACCACGGCAGCTGGGGAATTTAAATTCAGTTAATTAAATCAATCTGGAGTAAAAAGCTAGTCTCAGTAATGGTGACCATGAAACTATCGCATTGTCGTAAAAACCCATCTGGTTCACTAATGTCCTTTAGGGAAGGAAATCTTCCATCCTTACCTGGTCTGGCCGATATGTGACTCCAGACCCACAGCAATGTAGTTGACTCTTAACTGACCTCTGAAATGGCCCAGCAAGTCACTCAGTTGTAACAAACCGCTACAAGAAATAATAATATGAATAAAACCGGACAGACCACCCGGCATTGAACTCGGCACCAGCTACGGACACGGCAACGGCACACCCAGCCCAGTCAACCCTGCAAAGTCCTCCTCACCAACATCTGGGGATTGTGCCAAAATTGGGAGAGCTGTCCCACAGACTAGTCAAGCAACAGCCTGACATAGTCACACTCACAGAATCATACCTTTCAGTCAATGTCCCAAACTCCTCCATCACCATTCCTGGGTAGGTCCTGATGTACTGGCAGGACAGACCCACCACAGGTGGTGGCACAGTGGTATACAGTTGGGAGGGAGTAGCCCTGGGAGACTTCAACATTGACTCCGGGCCCCATGAAGTCTCATGGCTTCAGGTCAAGCATGGGCAAGGAAACCTCCTGCTGATTACCACCTACCGCCCTCACATAGCTGATGAATCAGTACTCCTCCATGTTGAACACCACTTGGAAGAAGCACTGAGAGTAGCAAGGGCACAGACTGTACTCTGAGTTGGGGACTTCAATGTCCATCAGTCCACCACTACTGGCCGAGTCCTGAAGGACATAACTGCCAGTCTGGGCCTGCGACATGTGGTGAGAGAACCAACATGAGGGAAAAACCTACTTGACCTCGTCCTCGCCAATCTACCTGTCGCAGATGCATCTGTCCATGACAGCACTGTCAGCAGTAACCACCGCACAGTCATTGTGGAGAAGACGTCCCTTCTTCACGCTAAGGACACCCTCCATTGTGTTGTGTGGCACTACCACTGTGCTAAATGGGATAGATTCAGAAAAGATCTAGCAGCTCAACACTGGGAATCCATGAGGCGCTGTGGGTCATCAGGAGCAGCAGAATTGTATTCCACCACAATCTGTAACCTCATGGCCCGGCATATCCCTCACTCTACCATTACCATCAAGCCAGGGGACCAAACCTTGTTCAATCAGGAGTGTAGAAGAGCACGCCAGGAGCAGCACCAGGCATACCTAAGAATGAGGTGCCAACCTGGGGAAGCTGCAACACAGGACTACATGCATGCTAAAAAGCGGAAGCAGCATGCTATAGACAGGGCTAAGCAATCCAACAATCAACGGATCAGATCAAAGCTCTGCAGTCCTGCCACATCCAGTCGTGAATGGTGGTGGACCATTAAACAGCTAATGGGAGGAGGAGGCTCCCTGAATATCCCCATCCTCAATGATGGTGGAGCCCAGCAAGTGAGTGCAAAAGACAAGACTGAAGCATTTGCAACCATCTTCAGCCAGAAGTGCCGAGTGGATGATCCATATTGGCGTACTACGGAGCTCCCCACCATCACAGAATCCAGTCTTCAGCCAATTCAATTCACTCCACGTGATATCAAGATATGGCTGAGCGCATTGGTAACAGCCAAGTCTATCGGCCCCGATAACATCCCGGCTGTCGTGCTGAAGACTTGTGCTCCAGAACTAGCCACGCCTCTAGCCAAGCTGTTTCAGTACAGCTACAACACTGGCATCTGTCCAAAAAAGTGGAAAACTGCCCAGGAATGTCCTGTCCACAAAAAGCAGGACAAATCCATTCCGGCCAATTACCGCCCCATCAGTCTACTCTCAATCATCAGCAAAGTGATGGAAGGTGTCATCAACAGTGCTATCAAGCAGCACTTACTCACCAATAACCTGCTCACTGATGCCCAGTTTGGGTTCCGCCAGGACCACTCGGCTCCAGATCTCATTACAGACTTGGTCCAAACATGGACAAAAGAGCTGAATTCCACAGGTGAGGTGAGAGTGACTGCCCTTGACATTAAGGCAGCATTTGACCGAGGGTGGCATCAAGGAGCCCTAGTAAAACTGAAGTCAATGGGAATCAGGGGGGAAAACCCTCCACTGGCTGGAGTCATACTTAGCACAAAGGAAGATGGTTGTGGTGGTTGGAGGTCAATCATCTCAGCCCCAGGACATCATTGCAGGAATTCCTCAGGGCAGCGTCCTAGGCCCAACCATCTTCAGCAGCTTCATCAATGACCTTCCCTCCAACATAAGGTCAGAAATTAGGATGCTCGCTGATGACTGCACAGTGTTCAGTGCCATTCACAACTCCTCAGATCATGAAGCAGTCCATGCCCGCATGGAACAAGACCTGGACGACAATCAGGCTTGGGCTGATTGGGTGGATGTTGAAATTGTTTCCCCAAAGCCTGATCAATAAGACATGCGTTGGCCTGTCTGGGGATCTACTCCCAGGTGCCGCAGGGGATCACGGACAGGCCTTCCCTTCGGATTGTTCTCCTTGAGCTGGTCTTGGAATTGTTGATGACACTGGTCAGGCCACATTGGCTTTATTGGATTTACATAAATTACATGCAGCATTTTAAGGTGTTGTGTCAAAATAATTAGAAAGTGTTCTTTATGTGGTGCAGAGATTCACAGCCAATCTGAACACTGCTGATTTTAGTTCAAAAATCAATATTTTGCATTTTTAATACAAGAATACAAACAAGGGAGAAAGCATAATAAAACAGTTAAAAGCACAATTCATTGGGTGCAGATTGTAGCGCTGTTTCACAGTGAGCGAGCTGAAGAAGCCTCACCCATTGCTCTATGACCCACACTATCTACAACACTAACTCTCTTTAATTAGTTTCTGGCAGTGGGGTCTTCCCCACTACAGGCAGGAAGTGCTCACCCTTCCTCAGTCTTTGCGAATATCTTCCAATTATCGTTCGCAAGATGCATTTGGATGAAGAAGACCCTTCGGCCCACTTGAACACATCCCTCCAGAACACCAGCCCTAAGTCTCATCCAGCTGTTCCTTAAATTAATCCAGTGGCCAGGAATAACATTCCAGCTGTTGATCACCCTCTGTGTGAAGAAGTACTTCCTGATGTGTATCCTAATGTTATCCTCTGCACTCTGACACTTTACCCTCTTTTCCTGATGTATCTGAAAGTATTGTTCTTTTCTTAAAAAAGAAAGACTTGCATTTATACAGCTCCTCTATGGCCTCAGGACGTCCCAAAGCGCTTTACAGCCAATGAAGTACTTTTGAAGTGTAGTCACTGTTGTAAAGTAGGAAACGCAGCAACCAAATTGCACACAGCAAGCTCCCACAAACAGCAATGTGATAATGACCAGATCATCTATTTTGGTGATGTTGGTTGAGGGATAAATATTGGGCAGGATACCGGGGAGAGCTCCCCTGTTCTTCGAAATAGTGCCCTGGGATCGCTTACATTCAACTGAGAGGTCAGATGGTACCTCGGTTTAATGTCTCATCTGAAAGACAGCACCTCCGACAGTGCAGCATTCCCTCAGTACTGCTCCTCCGACAGTGCAGCATTCCCTCAGTACTGCCCCTCCGACAGTGCAGCATTCCCTCAGTACTGCCTCCCCGACAGTGTGGCGCTCCCTCAGTACTGCCCCTCCCACAGTGCAGCACTCCCTCAGTACTGCCCCTCCAACAGTGCAGCACTCCCTCAGTACTGCCCCTCTAACAGTGCAGCGCTCCCTCAGTACTGCCCCTCCCACAGTGCAGCGTCCCTTAGTACTGCCCCTCTGACAGTGTAGCACTCCCTCAGTACTGCTCCTCCAACAGTGCAGCGCTCCCTCAGTACTGCCCCTCCCAGAGTGCAGCACTCCCTCAGTACTGACCCTCCGACAGTGCAGCACTCCCTCAGTATTGCCCCTCTGACAGTGCAGCACTTCCTCAGTACTGCCAATACAATACAATACAAATCGCTTTATTGGCATGATAAGGTACATCTTATGTTGCCAAAGCATCAAAATACCCCTCCCAGAGTGCAGCACTCCCTCAGTACTGACACTCCGACAGTGCAGCGCTCCTTCAGTACTGGGAGGGCCAGCTGAGATTATGTGCTCAAGTCGCTGGAGTGGGGCTTGAACACACAACCTTCTGACACAGAGGCGAGAGCGCTGCCCACTGAGCCATGGCTGACTCTGTATTTATAATGTCTGATTTGAGATAGCTCTTTTGGAAGCTGATGAGCCTAGCTGGTCTACAGAGCGCTTCCCTCTGTCACCATGGTCCTGTCTGGCAGCTCCCTTGGGCACAGTCTCTAGGGTTTGGATGGACGCCACTGTTGTGCACACAGTAATCCAGAGGCCACCTGACCAGGACACTGTGTAGTTCACCAGGACCTCAGGGGATCGGAGTTTGACTGATCTGCCAATATATTGCAGCATTGCAGACAATGGCAGCGTAACAAACGATAATACCAGAATAATAAAGCTGCTCATTGATTTCAGGAGTGACTATTGTTCACATATTTAACTAAAGTATACCATTTTACAAGTTAAGAGTAAAAGGGGTGAGTTTAACTTTCAGTGATGGTTGAAGTGGGCGGTAACAGATGGGGTGCCCGCGATACACTCTGCCCCATTTCCCTTTCTGTTGAGGTCGATCTGCTACACGCCACCACCGAAGGTTAAACTCACCCCATAAATCCTTTAAAAGCCAGACCTGCTCTGTCTGAGCGTTCGTTCCACATTTTCATTCTTCCCTATCTTTATACGCATTATTTTATTTGCCATTATTTATCAGATAAATGCACCGCTTTAAGCTTTTACTGCAAATTTAAATAACTTTTCTCCCAGGTGCTTTAAACCAGTCTCTGATTGGCTCAAATCTTGCTCCAAATTAATTTTTTATTTGTTCCGGGCGCTAAACATCAGCCCATTGAAGTGACCAGATTCACTATTCTGCAAACATTCGGTCATTCCTTTCAGTGACCTGAGCGAAGTGGGTGTAGCGAATCATTAACAGAAGCCCAATTGAATCTGCCAGACTTGGGCCCTGACAATAAATCCCCAAAAAACCAAAGTCCTTGTGTTCCAGCAAAGATCCAAACATCAGGGACCCAAAATAAATTTCACAGTAGGAACAACCAAAATTGAACAAACCACTAACTACACATACTTGGGCTTAAAAATCAGTTCTACGGGAAACTTCAAACTGGCTGTGAATGAACTGAAAGAGAAAGCAAGAAGGGCTTTCTATGCCATCAAAAAATCAATCCAAATAGAAATCCCAATTAGCATTTGGCTCAAAATTTTCAAATCAGTAATTGAACCAATTGCACTCTATGGCAGTGAAGTATGGGGACCGCTAACTCAACAAGAATTTGCAAAATGGGACAAACACCCAATTGAGATCCTACATGCAGAATTCTGTAAAAGTATCCTCCGGACTCAAAGGAAAACAGTAAACAATGCATGCAGGGCGGAACTAGGCCAATATCCATTAATAATCACTATCCAAAAAAGAGCCACCAAATTTTGGAATCACCTACAAATGAGCAATCCCCAATGCTATCACTACGACGCCCTGAAATGCCAAGAGCTGACCATAAAGAAGAATACCCTCAGTCAACTAGTCCTGGGACTCAGTGAAGTAACTACTAACAATACTAACAATAACCAGCCCCAGGACAGTGACAGGGTAACACAAAGAATTCGACCCAACACAATCGTCGCTAAGCAAAAGGAAAAATATCTGACATATTGGGCAGAAACAACAAAAACCCAAAGCAAACTCAATTGCTACTTGGCCCTAAACAGACAATACAACATAGCTGATTACCTGACCATGGTAAAGGATAACAAACTGAGAAGAACCTTGACAAGGTACAGACTTAGCGAACATAGCCTAGCGATCGAAAAAGGCAGACACAGGCAGACCAGGCTGCCAAGAGAGGACAGGATATGCTCTCACTGCAGTCAGGGAGTGGTGGAGACAGAGATGCACTTCCTCACAGCTTGTGGAAAATATCAGGGCATCAGGGAGAATTTCTACCAAAAATTCTCACAAATATGCCCTGATTTCAGAAATCTGAGTGACAACCAAAAACTCCCATTCCTACTGGGAGAGGAGAGAAACTGTATAACACTGGCGGCACACTATGTTACAGCTTGCCATGAACAGAGGGACAACCAGTAAACTAAGAAAAGAATATATATAAACAATGCGAATGTATATTTATACACTCAGGGATATACCTGTTTATACACTGTATGAATAGAACTGCGTTTATGTGCTAAACCATAAATGTATTTTGATGCTTTGGCAACATAAGATGTAACTTATCATGCCAATAAAGCGATTTGAATTGTGAAAAAAAAACAGTGGGAGAAATCACAAGAATGAACCAGACTCGCGCTCCCGGATTCTAATCGATAAGCAGGTCATTGTGGACAGGCACAGGTCAACAACATTAATTTTTATTTATTCAATTTTAATAATAGTGAATCTCCACCGATGATTTGGTGGGAAAGTGCACTGAGTGGTACTGAGCCCAACAGACCAAGGAGGTCCCAGGGGCGCACGGATCACTCACTATCCTGAGACAGGGTCCCAGTGATGTGTGGGTCACTCACTAGCGTGAGACAGGGTCCCAGTGGTGTGTGGATCACTCACTATCCTGAGACAGGATCCCAGTGGTGTGTGCGGGTCACTCACGAACCTGAGACAGGGTCCCAGTGGTGTGTGCGGGTCACTCACTATCCTGAGACAGGGTCCCAGTAGTGTGTGCGGGTCACTCACTATCCTGAGACAGGGTCCCAGTGGTGTGTGTGGGTCACTCACTATCCTGAGACAGTGTCCCAGTGGTGTGTGTGGATCACTCACTATCCTGAGACAGGGTCCCAGTGGTGTGTGTGGGTCATTCACTATCCTGAGACAGGGTCCCAGTGGTGTGTGTGGGTCACTCACTATCCTGAGACAGGGTCCAAGTGGTGTGTGTGGGTCACTCACTATCCTGAGACAGGGTCCCAGTGGTGTGTGTGGGTCACTCACTATCCTGCGACAGGGTCCCAGTGGTGTGTGCGGGTCACTCACTATCCTGAGACAGGGTCCCAGTGGTGTGTGTGGGTCACTCACTATCCTGAGACAGGGTCCCTTTGGAGTGTGGATCTCACTCACTATCCTGAGACAGGGTCCCAGTGGTGTGTGCGGGTCACTCACTATCCTGAGACAGGGCCCCAGTGTTGTGTGTGGGTCACTCACTATCCTGAGACAGGGTCCCAGTGGAGTGTGTGGGTCACTCACTATCCTGAGACAGGGTCCCAGTGGTGTGTGGGTCACTCACTATCCTGAGACAGGGCCCCAGTGGAGTGTGTGGGTCTCACTCACTATCCTGATACAGGGTCCCAGTGGTGTGTGTGGGTCACTCACTATCCTGAGACAGGGTCCCTGTGGTGTGTGTGGGTCTCACTCATTATCCTGAGACAGGGTCCCAGTGGTGTGTGTGGGTCACTCACTATCCTGAGACAGGGTCCCAGTGGTGTGTGCGGGTCACTCACTATCCTGAGACAGGGTCCCAGTGGTGTGTGGGTCACTCACTATCCTGAGACAGGGTCCCAGTGGAGTGTGTGGGTCACTCACTAACCTGAGACAGGGTCCCTGTGGTGTGTGTGGGTCTCACTCATTATCCTGAGACAGGGTCCCAGTGGTGTGTGTGGGCCACTCACTATCCTGAGACAGGGTCCCAGTGGTGAACAGGTCACTCACTATCCTGAGACAGGGTCCCAGTGGTGTGTGTGGGTCTCACTCACTATCCTGAGACAGGGTCCCTGTGGTGTGTGTGGGTCACTCACTATCCTGAGACAGGGTCCCAGTGGTGTGTGTGGGTCACTCACTATCCTGCGACAGGGTCCCAGTGGTGTGTGTGGGTCTCACTCACTATCCTGAGACAGGGTCCCAGTGGTGTGTGCGGGTCACTCACTATCCTGAGACAGGGTCCCAGTGGTGTGTGTGGGTCACTCACTATCCTGAGACAGGGTCCCAGTGGTGTGTGCGGGTCACTCACTATCCTGGGACAGGAATCCCAGTGGTGTGTGTGGGTCACTCACTATCCTGAGACAGGGTCCCAGTGGTGTGTATGGGTCACTCACTATACTGAGACAGGGTCCCAGTGGTGTGTGTGGGTCACTCACTATCCTGAGACAGGGTCCCAGTGGTGTGTATGGGTCACTCACTATCCTGCGACAGGGTCCCAGTGGTGTGTGTGGGTCTCACTCACTATCCTGAGACAGGGTCCCAGTGGTGTGTGCGGGTCACTCACTATCCTGGGACAGGAATCCCAGTGGTGTGTGTGGGTCACTCACTATCCTGAGACAGGGTCCCAGTGGTGTGTATGGGTCACTCACTATACTGAGACAGGGTCCCAGTGGTGTGTGGGTCACTCACTATCCTGAGACAGGGTCCCAGTGGTGTGTGTGGGTCACTCACTATACTGAGGCAGGGTCCCAGTGGTGTGTGTGGGTCTCACTCACTATCCTGAGACAGGGTCCCAGTGGTGTGTGTGGGTCACTCACTATATTGAGGCAGGGTCCCAGTGGTGTGTGGGTCACTCACTATCCTGAGACAGGGTCCCAGTGGTGTGTTCGGGTCACTCACTATCCAGAGACAGGGTCCCAGTGGTGTGTGTGGGTCACTCACTATCCTGAGACAGGGTCCCAGTGGTGTGTGTGGGTCACTCACTATCCTGAGACAGGGTCCCAGTGGTGTGTGTGCGTCACTCACTATCCTGAGACAGGGTCCCAGTGGTGTGTGTGGGTCACTCACTATCCTGAGACAGGGTCCCAGTGGTGTGTGTGGGTCACTCACTATCCAGAGACAGGGTCCCAGTGGTGTGTGTGGGTCACTCACTATCCTGAGACAGGGTCCCAGTGGTGTGTGTGGGTCTCACTCACTATCCTGAGACAGGGTCCCAGTGGTGTGTGTGGGTCACTCACTATCCTGAGACAGGGTCCCAGTGGTGTGTGTGGGTCACTCACTATCCAGAGACAGGGTCCCAGTGGTGTGTGTGGGTCACTCACTATCCTGAGACAGGGTCCCAGTGGTGTGTGTGGGCCACTCACTATCCAGAGACAGGGTCCCAGTGGTGTGTGTGGGTCACTCACTATCCTGAGACAGTGTCCCAGTGGTGTGTGTGGGTCTCACTCACTATCCTGAGACAGGGTCCCAGTGGTGTGTGCGGGTCACTCACTATCCTGAGACAGGGTCCCAGTGGTGTGTGTGGGTCACTCACTATCCTGAGACAGGGTCCCAGTGGTGTGTGTGGGTCACTCACTATCCTGAGACAGGGTCCCAGTGGTGTGTGCGGGTCACTCACTATCCTGGGACAGGAATCCCAGTGGTGTGTGTGGGTCACTCACTATCCTGAGACAGGGTCCCAGTGGTGTGTATGGGTCACTCACTATACTGAGACAGGGTCCCAGTGGTGTGTATGGGTCACTCACTATCCTGCGACAGGGTCCCAGTGGTGTGTGTGGGTCTCACTCACTATCCTGAGACAGGGTCCCAGTGGTGTGTGCGGGTCACTCACTATCCTGGGAGAGGAATCCCAGTGGTGTGTGTGGGTCACTCACTATCCTGAGACAGGGTCCCAGTGGTGTGTATGGGTCACTCACTATACTGAGACAGGGTCCCAGTGGTGTGTGGGTCACTCACTATCCTGAGACAGGGTCCCAGTGGTGTGTGTGGGTCACTCACTATACTGAGGCAGGGTCCCAGTGGTGTGTGTGGGTCTCACTCACTATCCTGAGACAGGGTCCCAGTGGTGTGTGTGGGTCACTCACTATATTGAGGCAGGGTCCCAGTGGTGTGTGGGTCACTCACTATCCTGAGACAGGGTCCCAGTGGTGTGTTCGGGTCACTCACTATCCAGAGACAGGGTCCCAGTGGTGTGTGTGGGTCACTCACTATCCTGAGACAGGGTCCCAGTGGTGTGTGTGGGTCACTCACTATCCTGAGACAGGGTCCCAGTGGTGTGTGTGCGTCACTCACTATCCTGAGACAGGGTCCCAGTGGTGTGTGTGGGTCACTCACTATCCTGAGACAGGGTCCCAGTGGTGTGTGTGGGTCACTCACTATCCAGAGACAGGGTCCCAGTGGTGTGTGTGGGTCACTCACTATCCTGAGACAGGGTCCCAGTGGTGTGTGTGGGTCTCACTCACTATCCTGAGACAGGGTCCCAGTGGTGTGTGTGGGTCACTCACTATCCTGAGACAGGGTCCCAGTGGTGTGTGTGGGTCACTCACTATCCAGAGACAGGGTCCCAGTGGTGTGTGTGGGTCACTCACTATCCTGAGACAGGGTCCCAGTGGTGTGTGTGGGTCACTCACTATCCAGAGACAGGGTCCCAGTGGTGCGTGTGGGTCACTCACTATCCAGAGACAGTGGCCTAGAAATTCAGTTGGCTGCGCCAGCCGTTAGCGCCTTAGGAGGAGCAGATCTCGAGCGCTAGGCGCTTAGCGCCCGGGCGCAGCGCGATCTGCGCCTCGCCCCAACTTCAGTAGACATTTAGCGCCGGCGCAAAGTCTTTGCGCGCGCTCATCTGCGCGCGCAGATCATGACGTCATTTCGTCGTGCAAAGCCCTTTGTGCGCCCGGAACCGGAACTTCACTCGCGCCGCCCCATTGTGCGCCGGGCGGCCCTAACGACTGTGAAGTGGAACGGTACACAGCCGAGGTGGGCCGCGGGGAGCGCAAATTAAAGGGCACTTACCCTGCACTATAAAGGGCAGCCATTTTGCAGCATTCACTCTTGTGCAACGGATTTTTGGAGAGAGACCAAGGAGGAGAGCTTACTGCTTTGCCCCAACACTAGGACAGGTATTTTTGGCTCAGGCCAGAGCTTTGCAATTCTCTTTGCCTTCATTGAGATCTCAGTGTTTGCCAGCATATTATGGGGGCTGCACTGGGTGCCAACGCCGAGTTTCAGCATTATGTCAGAAGGGCTTACAGGCGCCGTGAGAGAGTGGCAGCCCTGGCTAGATGCAGAGGGGGTAACAGGTGTCGCCAAGTGAGGCCTTACCCACCCAGGGTATACCGCCAGCAGTTCTCCTATCTCAACATGTCTGCCGCGCTGTGTGTTAGGAGGCTGCGATTCAGAAGGGAGGTGGTTGCAGACATCTGCCAGCTGCTTCACAGAGATCTGCGTCCACAGCTGAGGTGCAGGACGTCTCTGTCGGTGGCAGTGAAGGTGACGGTGGCTCTCAACTTCTATGCCACCGGCTCCTTCCAATCCGCTGCTGGGCACATCACTAACATCTCCCAGTTCGCCGTGCATTGCTGCATCCGCCAGGTGACCAATGCCCTTTTCAGAAGGAGACGTCAATTCATCTCCTTCCCCATGACCCTGGACAAGCAGCAGCAGCGTGCAGTGGGATTTGCAAGAATTGCGGGCTTCCCCATGGTGCAGGGCGCCATTGACTGCACGCATGTGGCTTTGCGGGCACCTCTGGAGCATGCCGAGGATTACCGCAACCGGAAGGGCTACCATTCCCTCAACGTACAGCTGGTGTGTGACCACAGGCAGCGCATCCTTGCTGTCAATGCCCGCTTTCCAGGCAGCAGCCATGATGCCTTTATCCTGCGACAGACAACTGTGGCTGACATGTTCCAGGCACAGCCTCACCCAAGAGGATGGCTTATCGGGGACAAAGGCTATCCTTTGTGTACCTGGCTCATGACCCCGCTCCGCGCGCCCAGGACCCCTGCTGAAGAGGCATACAACGAGAGCCATCAAGCGACCAGGAACCTCATCGAACAAACAATCGGCGTCCTGAAGCAACGGTTCCGCTGTCTGGATCGCTCTGGGGGAGCCCTCCAGCATTCGCAGGAGCGAGTCTCCCAATTCGTCGTCGTTTGCTGCATGCTGCACAACCTGGCTATCCGCAGGACTCAGGCACTGCCACCTCATGTTGGACCACCACCTCAGGAGGAGGAGCAGGAGGAGCATGAGGAGGAGGAGGAGGAGGAGTACCAGCCCAGGAGGGAGGCAGAAGGTCCAAGGGCCGCCCGTCGGCGGCTTATTGAACGTCACTTCTAGGCCCCCTGTCAGGGAATGGCATGTGCCAATGAAAGAACATGATTGCAGCCGCTCCGCAAGCCCTCAGCCGGTTAAGGCAACAAACACTTCAAAGATCAAACATGGACAATGTGAATAAATAAAATGGTTTATTGTACAAACTCAGGGCCCTTCCCACATGAAAACCAAAAACACACGAAACCCCCAAAAAACACTCACACACATGACTCACTCCCACAACCTGCGGAGGATTAACAAAAGATGTAAACAAAAATGGCCTTCATCCTCAGCCTTCACAAAACACTCATGCCAAAAAACAAAACATTTGGACACACCCTCTACTTTGTGGCCCGCGAGGGCGATGTCTTCTGCAAACTTTGGCGGCCCCTGCACGCCCTGCTGCTCCTCCTCAAAGTGAGGCCAGTGGCTGCTGCAAGGCTGGGGGAAGGCTCCTGAGGGGCATATGTCGTGACGGCAGATGCCCTTGGGGGTCGGCCTAGATGAGGTCTGGCCGCGAGGGGCCGGCTGGTGAATGCTGCAGCTGTGGCTGGGCAGCATCAGTCGCTGCAGCAGCTCGTGGCAGCTCCACTGGGGGAGTGGCAGTGGCGGCTGGAGGAATGGGGGCAAGCTGGCGGATGGCAGGCGCTCGCTGGTCGCCTGAGACACTGGCACTCGCCCGGGCCAGCACTGCAGCATGCGCAGCAATCTGCCGAGGGACAGACCGCTGTGCTGCTGCAGCGCGCCGGGTGCCCTGGCGATGCCTGGCTGACACAGCGAGTGAGGCAGCAGTGAGTGCCCGTGTTGCCCTGTTCTGTGACCGCATCAGAGCAGCCAGTGACTGCACGGCACCACTGATCACCTGGCCAGTCGCTGCCTGAGCTGCCCCGAATTCCGCCCGACTCGCTGCCTGATCTGCCCCGAATTCCGCCAAACTGGTGGCCTGTGAGGCCCCGAATTCGGTCACACTCCGAGACAGGGACTCGATGGCCTCAGGCATCCATGCCACTACCCCCATGAGCTCCGTGTGCCGGCGCTCCGAGTCCGCGGACATGTCCTCGAGGCGGCGCATCTCCTCGGCATTGACCGTCTCCGGACTGGAGGCCGGACTCTCCCTCTGGGGAGAAGGCCGCCGAGCTGGCCGACCCTTCCTGCGTTGCTGGATGCCGCTGGGCCCAGCAATTGGACTCCCCTCCGACCCTTCCCCCCTCTGGGGAGAAGGCCGCTGAGCTTCCACCCCCCTCCCGCGTTTCTGCAGGCCGCTGGTCCCAGGAGCTACACTCCCCTCCGACACTTCCCCCAGGCTCCCCTCCAGGGAAGACGTCTCCCCTACATTGGCATGGCTTGCCGCGGCTGAGGGTTCCCCTGATGGGCCGCCTTCCTCTTGCTCCTCCTCCTCCTCCTCTTCTGAGGGGCTGTCACTGGCAACTTCAGGGACCTCCTCCTCACCATCTGAAAGCAGGAAGGCACAAGAGTAGCTTTAGAGTGAGGAGAGGGCGTCAGCGAGGGATGCATGAGTGGTGGCATTCAGCGCATTGGTCGGACAGTGGCAAAGGATGTAGATCTGATGCGCAAGTGGGACGAGAGAGGTCCAAAAGGTGATGTCCTTACCATTGGTGCCCAGAACAGGGTCGGCATCTCCAGATGCAACGGGGCCAATCACCCGGGCACCCATGATGCGCTCCACGCGCTGTTGCAGCTCGGTGAGCGGCTGGATCTGGGGTCTGCCTCCCCCGGTCTCAGTCCGGCTCCTCTTATTATTGGCCTGCTTGGCCTGCAAGAGAGAGGACGGCCTCTAAGTACAGTGTGTAGCCCTGATCTTGTGTGCACTGCCTCCCATGGTGGAATAGCCTGGCCAGTGTGTAGCCCTGATCTTGTGTGCACTGCCTCCCATGGTCGAATAGCCTGGCCAGTGTGTTAAGTGCACAATGTGCAATTGATGTTCATGAGTGTCCCATAGCTGCTGCATGAGGGCTGGCCATTAGGGCTTTCAGGTCCCTTTGCCCATAATGTGAGGTGCACATGCAAGGATGAGGAGGACACTGGAAAGGGTACTCACCCTGATAATCCTGGCGAGGTCATTTAGCTTTTTGCGGCATTGTACAGCGCTCCTGGGGACCTCACTGTTGGATGTCACCCTGGTGGCGACATGCCTCCAGGCTTTCCGGTAGACGTGGGCCGCCGGCTTCTTCCCATTGTCCGGAAACAAAATATGGCGTCACTTCTCCACAGCGCCAACCAGCACCCTCAGATCATGCTCTGAGAAGCGCTGCGCTCGTTCACGGGCCTTCTCCATCCTTTCAGGCGCTATTTGAGTCCAGCAGCAGTGTTCAGGCCTAGCTGGAGGGCTGCAGTGTCCAGGGCGTGGCAGCAGACCAACTCGACCCTTCCCCCTTAAGAGCTGGCCGGCGCCAGGGTGTCTGCTGTCAATCAAGAAATGGCCGCACCTGCACTGCGCCCGGCCTCGGCGCTATCGCTCAGCACCTCCGGCATAGCGCCTAAAGAGAGCCGTGCATCGCCAGTTTTAGCGCTCGAGCAAACTCTTCGGGCGAAGCTAATGAATATCGGCGAAGTGGCCTCGAATTTGCGCCGGGCGCAAACTTTAGCGGCCGCCCGACTTTACCGCCCCAAAAGTGGCTATAATGAATTTCTAGGCCAGTGTCCCAGTGGTGTGTGTGGGTCACTCACTATCCTGAGACAGGGTCCCAGTGGTGTGAGTGGGTCACTCACTATCCTGAGACAGGGTCCCAGTGGTGTGTGTGGGTCTCACTCACTATCCTGAGACAGGATCCCAGTGGTGTGTGTGGGTCACTCACTATACTGAGACAGGGTCCCAGTGGTGTGTGGGTCACTCACTATCCTGAGACAGGGTCCCAGTGGTGTGTGGGTCACTCACTATCCTGAGCCAGGGTCCCAGTGCTGTGTGTGGGTCACTCACTAACCAGAGACAGGGTCCCAGTGGTGTGTTCGGGTCACTCACTATCCTGAGACAGGTTCCCAGTGGTGTGTGTGGGTCACTCACTATCCTGAGACAAGGTCCCAGTGGTGTGTGTGGGTCTCACTCACTATCCTGAGACAGGGTCCCAGTGGTGTGTGTGGGTCACTCACTATCCTGAGACAGGTTCCCAGTGGTGTGTGTGGGTCACTCACTATCCTGAGACAGGGTCGCAGTGGTGTGTGTGGGTCACTCACTATCCTGAGACAGGGTCCCAGTGGTGTGTGGGTCTCACTCACTATCCTGAGACAGGGCCCCAATGGTGTGTGGGTCTCACTCACTATCCTGAGACAGGGTCCCAGTGGTGTGTGTGGGTCACTCACTATCCTGAGACAGGGCCCCAATGGTGTGTGGGTCTCACTCACTATCCTGAGACAGGGTCCCAGTGGTGTGTGTGGGTCACTCACTATCCTGAGACAGGGTCCCAGTGGTGTGTGTGGGTCACTCACTATCCTGAGACAGGGTCCCAGTGGTGTGTGTGGGTCACTCACTATCCTGAGACAGGGTCCCAGTGGTGTGTGTGGGTCACTCACTATCCTGAGACAGGGTCCCAGTGGTGTTCGGGTCACTCACTATCCTGAGACAGGGTCCCAGTGGTGTGTGTGGGTCACTCACTATCCTGAGACAGGGTCCCAGTGGTGTGTGTGGGTCTCACTCACTATCCTGAGACAGGGTCTGTAGGGGTTGTTGGTTGGGTGGTCGTTTTGGCCCGGGCCTGACCCAGTGGACGTTTTCGAGGCGTCCCCACACTCCCACTCAGTTCTGACACTGGGATCCTACCAGGCAGCTGATGCGCAGAATAACAAGCTCGAGACAGCCAAGCAGGTGAAAGGTTCAAATAATAACGGTTTTATTGAGAGAAAAATAAAACAAAACAAGCAAGCAGAGAAATTAATTGGTTCAACGATACTAAACCAAGGCTACAGCTCTATGCACTTTAAAAAGAGAAAAAAAAAGGAATACTATATATTTAAAACAGAGGGCATGCGAGGGCGGAAAGGAGTACGACACATCGCGGGGTATCCCACATTAACACTCCCCTTAGCCTTATCCCCACCTCCTACACTATCCCTAACCTAGGTCAAACTAAAGGGGGGTCAGACTCTCATGCTCACCCAACGCATTGGAACAAAGGCCTTTAGGTTGTCCTGGGACTGCAGCTTTAGTTGGTCTGGCCTGGTAAAGTTCAGTGTGCACTGGCCACACACTCTCCCGTCAGTCAGGTAGTGGATCTTCCTCCTTGGCTGGGCGAAAAGGCTTCCCTCCTGGGTCGGGCTGCGCCATTTAGCGAGGCCCGCTCTGGGCTCCGGTCCGTACCGGGATGGTGCACTCCGTCCCGTGTCTTCCTGGTTCCACTCTGAATCCCTGCCTGAGGTGGTGGGCACGGAGGGGGGAACAGTCAGGTTTAAATCGGGAGGCAGTACGGACCGGGAGCTTCGCCTGCTTACCAAAGCATGGGCCTGCTGCGCATAGCCTTCCCCGTCTTGGAGACTGCTTCTCCCAGTAGAGTCCTCGAAGTTTCCCTTTTGCAGTGAAGTCCCAGGATGAAATTGAAGTGAAGTGTAGAAGCCGTCTCTCCCGAAGTGTGTTCCAAGTCGAAGTGTCTCGAACTGCTCTTTCTGTCTGCTTACTAAAAACAGTTATACTCTCTCGATCTGCCTTGCCTCCCCCAGATCGCGAGGTGTCCCAGGTTACTTCGTTAACTGTAAATGGCTGCAAAACGGCCGATTTCCCACTAACGGCCTTATCACCGGCCCTCATTGTTTTTGGTTTCAGTCACACAATGGTGTCTCTGGTGCCTAGTCCTCTAAAACAGTTTCTGATATGATTGGATCTGTTAGGATGGGCCCGATGATGGTTTTAATTAGCTTAACCCTGATTGCAGTGCAACCAGGTTCATTGTTCTTACCGGCCTACTGGCGACTTGCTATTACATATTCAATTCCATGTCTGGCCTGGAATCCACATAGGGACTGTAGAATTCCAGGCCCTGTCTCCAGTCTTGTTGCTGGGGAGAAAAATGACTCACTCCCAGCAGCTTTCTGGTCACGTGTCCCAGAACTCCATTTTGTACGTTTAAAAAGTGGCCAACTTTGTTTGATTCGGAAAGCAGGCGAGGTGGGGGAATTTTGCAAACTCCCTACAGGTCCCAGTGGTGTGTGTGGGTCACTCACTATCCTGAGACAGGTCCCAGTGGTGTGTGTGGGTCTCACTCACTATTCTGAGACAGGGTCCCAGTGGAGTGTATGGTCAATCACTATCCTGAGACAGGGTCCCAGTGGTGTTCGGGTCATGCACTATCCTGAGACAGGGTCCCAGTGGTGTGTGTGGGTCTCACTCACTATCCTGAGACAGGGTCCCAGTGGTGTGTGGGTCACTCACTATCCTGAGACAGGGTCCCAGTGGTGAGTGTGGGTTACTCACTATCCTGAGACAGGGTCCCAGTGGTGTGTGGGTCACTCACTATCCTGAGACATGGTCCCAGTGGAGTGTGTGGGTCTCACTCACTATCCTGAGACAGGGTCCCAGTGGAGTGTGTGGGTCACTCACTATCCTGAGACATGGTCCCAGTGGTGTGTGGGTCACTCACTATCCTGAGACAGGGTCCCAGTGGAGTGTGTGGGTCACTCACTATCCTAAGACAGGGTCCCAGTGGTGTGTGTGGGTCACTCACTATCCTGAGACAGGATCCCAGTGGTGTGTGTGGGTCACTCACTATCCTGAGACAGGGTCCCAGTGGTATGTGTGGGTCTCACTCGCTATCCTGAGACAGGGTCCCAGTGGTATGTGTGGATCTCACTCACTATCCTGAGACAGGGTCCCCGTGTAAAAGCAGGCATTTACCTCACTGTCCCTGGGTTAGGAAGTGGGTGGGGATTCCTGCATCTAATCTCCACCTAGTGACCCCTGAGGGAAAGTGTGGGCGCTGCATGAGGATAAAATGATGCCCCCATAGGCTGCCGCGTGCAGAATGGGTTGTTGGGGCGAGGTAGAAGAGGGCCGCTGGGACTTACGTGACTTCAGTCCTACAAGGCTCTGCAACTGTAGGTGAGGAAATGCAACAATGATGGTTGAGCGGAAATACCAATAAACCAGAGTGAACATCTGTGAGGCCTCAGGCCCCTGCAGCACTCACTGTCCTTCACCAAATCACTTGCAGGTGCTAAAGTATTTATTTCTAGTCACTATGCGCGTTTGATGGCAGCATATTCGGTTGTCTCCTCACTCATTAGGAATGTTGGGCCTGCGGTTTTCTGTCGAAAGAACTGAATATCGGCGTAATACAGCTCTCCTTCCTCCGACTGAAACACAATGAAATACAGAAATACACAGTTTACAACACGGAAACAGGCGGCTCGCCCCAACCCACGCCTTTACCTGTTGCACAAACCTGTCAAGAACATACACAAGAACATAAGACGTAGGAGCAGGAGTCGGTCACTCGGCCCCTCGAGCCTGCTCCGCCATTTAATGGGATCATGGCTGATCTGATCTTGGCTTCAACTCCACTTCCCTGCCAACTCCCCATAACCCTCGACTCCCTTATCGTTCAAAAATCTGTCTATCTCCACCTTAAATATATTCAATAGCCCAGCCTCCACAGCCCTCTGGGGAAGAGAATTCCAAAGATTCACAACCCTCTGAGAGAAGAAATTCCTCCTCATTTCCGTTTTAAATGGGTGCCCCCTTATTCTGAAATTATGCCCCCCAGTTCTAGATTCCCCCACGAGGGGAAACATCCTCTCTGCATCCCACATCAGAGGCAAAGCCAGGATCCCATCTCATTAATACATTGCTGAGGCTCCGTCGGCCTTCTGCTAAAGGCACTGGCCCTCAGTAAAGCTCCACGGACCTCCAGTACCTGGTCTCACTGGCCTTTGCTTATGTCTGACCCTAGACCTGAACTCCCGACGGGGGTTGACAGCAGGGGGCTGGGACGAGCAGCAGACCATCAGCCCTTCACAACGTGAGGCCCAGGGGATTTGAACTCTCAGGCCTCCTCTGCATAGGCCCCGTCGCTGTCCTGCCCAAACACGGCGGGAAGCACTCACTGGCAGGTGGGCGGGTGGCAGCGGGGTTTCGGGCAGCAGGAGGCTGTGACTGGGGACTGAAGGAACGGTAAGGTGTCGGGAGGGAATCGTGCTCAGGGAAGGGGAGGAAAGCCCAGGGCAGGGGAGCATTCATAGGATTACGCAGGATATACGGCTCAGAAACAGGCCATTCGGCCCAGCCAGTCCATGCTGGTGTTTATGGTCCACTCGAGCCTCCTCCCGTCTTTCCTCATCTAACTCGATCAGCATAACCCTCTATTCCCTTCTCCCTCATATGCTTGTCCAGCCTCCCCTTAAATGCATCGATACTATTCGCTTCAACCACTCCCTCTGGTAGCGAGTTCCACATTCTCACCACTCTCTGGGTAAAGAAGTTTCTCCTGAATTCCCTATTGGATTTCTTGGTGACTATCTTATATTGATGGCCTCTAGTTATGCTCTTCCCCACAAGGGAGAGTCTATGGATGTCGCTCACATGGACTTAACATTCAAAAAGGTTCCAGCTTAGAATAGATGGAGCTGGTCTCCTAGTCAGTGACATCACCAGAGTGCCCAAGTGACCCAGACGGCTGGTTTTGTTACAGCAGGAAATTCATTGTCATCTTTTTTAAATGGCAATGAATTCCAGAGTCACGCTGTCACACACACACATTTCTATTTACTTGAACAAGGTATGGCAATTAGACCTTATGGCTTTAAGGGGATACACCACATTTTACTCAGCTCCACCTAAGCTCCACCTGAGATAGATCAGAATATTCTCTAAACGGTGAGAAGCTGGGAACAGTGGGGGAGCCGAGTGATTTAAGGGTCCATGTACAGAAATCACTAAAAATCAGTGGACTGGTACAGAAAGTAATTCTAAAGGCTCACGGAATGTTGGCCTTTATCTCGGGGGGCTTGAATACAAAGGGCGGACGTTATTCTACACCTGTATAAAACTCTGGTTAGACCACATCTGGAGTGACTGCATTCAGTTCTGGGTACTGCCCCTCAGGAAGGATATTGGCCTCGGAGGGGGTGCAGTGGAGACCTACCAGAATGATTTGGGGGCTAAAAGGGTTCGATGTGTTCCTCAGGCTAGGCTTGTATTCTCTCAAGTATAGAAGATTAACGGGCAATCTAATCGAGGTGTTTAAGATGATTGAAGGGGTTGAAAGGGAGATAGAGAGAAACTATTTCCTCTGGTGGGGGGAGTCCAGAACAAGCGGCCCCAATCTTAAAATTAGAGCCAGGCCGTTCAGGGGTGATGTCAGGAAGCATTTCTTCACACAAAGGGCAGTGGAAATCTGAAGTCTCTCTCCCCAAAGAGCCGAGGCTGGGGGTCAATTAAAAATTTCTAAATTGAGATGGATGGATTTTTGTTGGGTCAGGGTATTAAGTATTACGGAACCATGGCGGGTAGCTGGAGTTGATACAGAGATCAGTCATGATCTCATTGAATGGCGGAACAGTTCGAGGGGCTGAATGGCCTCCTCCTGTTCCTATGTCCCCTCACTCACGGCCATGGTCAATGGTACTGTCCAAGCTTACTGCTGATCAACAGTTGCTTGGTGTGATAGTGGGAGGGGTTGCTGCCGTTTGTGATCTGTTTCCCAGCAAGAGTCAGCTCCCTCAGAACAGCACTGTTCACCACAGTAAAGGAAACACACTACAGCGTACGGGGCTAAAGAGGAAGGAACGGTGTGTATTTAACAGCATGGTATCTGTTAAAAGCTGTTGTTCAGTACTCACCACAGTAGAGGTTGCGGCTTCCTGTGTATTAGTTTGGGTTTCAGCTGAAATAAAATAAGAACCTGTCTGAGTTTTGGAGCTGCCACATGTGTGACTGATAATCACCGTGAAACCGCCGTGTGGTCAGAAATTGTTGGACTGTATCCCACTCAGCAACTTGCAGCAAACCATGCAGCATATGTGAAGGAATAGCCATGATTCAGAGAAATACACGATACCATGAACAGAATTCTGATATTAATAATAAAAGATAGACTGGGTTTAAAAGACACAAGTCTCAGCAGACAAGGCTGTGAACAGGAATACAGGCTCCTGAGAGAAGATCAGTTGATAACAAAGTTGTAAACAAGCTTTGAAATGGGAATTAGTTAAATATTCAAAAACAATCAAAGATTGAAGCAAAATAACAACAGAAAATGCTGGAAAAACTCAGCAGGCCAGGCAACATCCATGGAGAGAAAATAGAGTTGAGGTTTCGGGTCAAGCCCTTCGTCAAGACTGGAAAGGCACAGGAAATGAAATAGTTTGAAAGGCCAGGCTGGGAGAGACAGCCTTTTCTCTTGTTCTGTCCCAGTCATTCCATTCCTTAAGGGAGAGAGAGCCTGAACCTTTAGACCCATTTAAGCCTCTTATGGAATTCGGCTATCTCTAACTTTAGTTGAAGGTGAACGTCTGGGGAATGCGCCTGATCTGGAATATCCCTTCACATACACATGGGGATAAGCCGCACACTCTGTCAGTGTGTACAACACCAGAGGAAGCGGTGGCTCAGTTACAGAGTCATAGTTACACAGCACAGAAAGAGGCCCTTCGGCCCATCATCTCCGCGCCAGCCATCAAGCCGTGTCTATTCTAATCCCATTTTCCAGCACTTGGTCCGTAGCCTTGTATGCTATGGCGTTTCAAGTGCTCATCTAAATGCTTCTTGAATGTTGTGAGGGTTCCTGCCTCTACCACCCTTTCAGGCAGCGAGTTCCAGATTCCAACCACCCTCTGGGTGAAAAAGTTTTACCTCAAATCCCCTCTAAACCTCCTGCCCCTTACCTTGAAACTATGCCCCCTGGTTATTGACCCCTTTACTAAGGGGAAAAGGTCCTTTCTATCTACCCTATCTATGCCCCTTGTAAGAGCCATAAAAGCTTAAGAAAATACTTAAAAATATTGGTTAAATAGCACAATACAGTTAATTTACCTGATTGACTTATTGTATTAAGAAACCCCCTGTTTTCTGGCTCCAGTAGTATAGTCCGAGACACCCCCTTCATTCTTGCCACAATGGTACAGTCCCTAAGCCACACATGGTATGCAGCCATTTTACAGTTTAAACTCCACGTGGCTGAAGGAGGCAGAAGTTGTGAGGTTTGGAGCAATACAGTTTTTGACCGTGTTCGTTTATACGTGTTTGCTTTGTAATTCCGTTTGTGAAGTGTTATAGTAAACAGTTTAAAAGACAAAGCTACGTTTGGGAACGTTTTATTTCGACACGCGTCTACTCGTTGTTAAAAGCCCCACAGCTCAGTGGCTGCCTGTTTGGAAACTAAGAAGCGCCACTACATTAGTCAAAAACTTGCTCCCTAAGAAGGAAAGGACGGAATCGTCGGCGAACGTATACATGAATGGTCACGGAGCCAGACGACAATATAAGAAAGCGAAGGTACAGTGACTGTTACTTGCTTTGTTCATTCTATTGAGAAGCTAAATAAGAGCTGCGGGTAAAATGGCCGAGGCCTTACGGAGCCAGGAGTTTCCCCCAGCCAGAAGGATTGCTGGCCAAAAGAGGGAAATAAAGCTCCCCCCAAAGGCAATGGAAGAGAAGTTACATAGAAGCATAGGTGCAAGGAAGGCTAAATTAGCTCAGATAACTGGAAAAATGAAGATAATTGATCGTCTCATGGAAGATAATGCTAATATTAAGAAAGCTGAAGACATAATGTATTACGATTTCTCCAAGCTGCATGAAGAATTTAATGTACTCAATGAAGATGTATTAGCACTTCTGTCTGAAGAAGAGGGAAACGCTGATCAGCACAACTGGTTTGATCTTAAATCAACCAGCATTAAGGACTATATCAAGGCCACAGAACAGTGGATGTTAAAGATTCGTCAAGATGCTGATACAGCAGAGAAAGATAAAGTTGACGATGAAGTCGGACCAGACGATAGCATTTCAGAGACTTCTGCCAGGCCGAGCAAAAATCGAAAAGAAGGTAGCTCTGTTTCTGGACGCAGGTCAGTCGCTTCTACCACAAGCTCGTCGCGACGCATGAGAGAGGAGGTTGAACGGGCGGCGTTGATGGCGCGCGCAGCATCTTTAGCGGAGAAGCAAGCTCTTGAATGGGAAGAGGCCCAACTGCAGGTCCAAGAGGCCCAACTGCAGGCCCAACAGGCCCAACTGCAGGCCCAACAGGCCCAGGTGCAGGCAAAGAAAGAACAGCTGGAGATAAAAACAGCTATCGCGGTCTCAGACGCCAGGTTGAGTGCGTATGAAGATTATGAAGGCTCACGGGACGGCGGGAGCGAATACTGCCAGTCAATGTTGTCACATAGAGTTGGATCCAGGGCACCTTCAAGAGTTACAAGAGAGTCCGAAGGCAATCCCCTGGCATTACAGCGTGGAAGAGTGGCCTCTCCACTAACAGGAGCATGTGATGCTACCCCAGACGTCAGACGGTCTAGACTAGACCCTGCTGATGACCACCAGAGGCCTGAAGACACAGGGAGAAGCCTATACCGAGTGATGCAACGTCAGAACGAAATTACAGAGATGCTTGTAAAACAACAGAATCTGTTTCGACTCCCTCAAAGAGACATACCAGTGTTCCAAGGCGACCCACTCAAGTATAAGCCCTTCATCAGATCCTTTGAACAAGCCATTGACTCCAAAACAGAGAGCAGCAGTGATAAGTTGTACTACCTGGGACAGTACACCAGTGGTAAACCACAAGACCTGGTCAGAAGCTGTGAACACATGAGACTGGACCGGGGATACATAGAAGCCAGGAAGTTGCTGCAGGAGCACTATGGTAACGAGCTGAAGATAGCCACTGCATATATTGAAAAGGCTACCAAGTGGCCACAGATCAGATCAGAGGACGGAGAGGCATTGAACGCATATGTTCTTTTCCTCATAGGATGTCGCAACACCATGGAGGATGTTGAATTCATGGAAGAGATGGACAATCCTACGACTATGAGAATCATCATCTCTAAGCTTCCTTACAGGATGAGAGAACAATGGAGAAGAACAGCCTTTGAGATAATGGAGAGACGGAAAAGTAGAGCCAGGTTTGCAGACTTAGTGAATTTCATAGACAAACAGGCTAAAATTGCTAGGGACCCATTGTTTGGAAACATCCAGGACGCCAGCCCGACCACCGATGGAAGAGTGAAAGCCAAGCCTGTTGAATCAAAGACTCTCAGGAAAGGTGGTTCCAGGGGAAGCAGCTTTGCAACTATCGTCACTCAGGCCGAGGAAGAAAGGCCCCAGAACTCATCTCCCAAAAAGAGCAGCACAGTGACGCCTGCTAATGCCTTTCAGAAGCCATGCTTATTCTGCCAGAAGAATCATACATTGGATTTCTGCAGCAACATCAAAGCACAGCCACATAAGGACAGAATCGAATTCCTGAAGTACAACGGCCTATGTTTTGGATGTCTCTCTCAGGGGCACCTGAGTAGAAACTGTAAGCAAAGAACAACATGCAGAGAGTGCACTCGGAAACATCCCAGTCTGCTGCATATCCATAAAGAAGAACAAGTCTCTAAGAAGAGTGAAGAAAACAATACCGACGAGAAGGTTGTTTCAAGTGCTCTGGTGTCGCTAGAACCAGAGACTTGTGGACTCACTGGGGCCGGTGACAGTGATTGTATTCTTGCCATCGTACCAGTAAAGATCAAGTCTAAGAGGAGTGAGAAGCTTGTGGAGACTTACGCCTTCACGGATCCAGGTAGTTCAGCAACGTTCTGCACAGAATCACTCATGCGACAGCTGAACGTTAGAGGCAGAAGAACAGAAATCCTATTACGCACCATGGGTCATGAGAAGTCAATGCAAAGTTATATCCTGTCAGACTTAGAAGTGTGTGGACTTGAAGAGAAGGACTTCATAGACCTGCCTAATGTTTTCACACAGAGGGAGATTCCTGTTAGAATAGGGAACTTAGCCCTGCAGAAGGATGTGGATAGATGGCCTTACCTAGAAAAGGTGCGCCTCCCATACATTGAAGCAGAAATTGGCCTATTAATTGGAACCAATGCCTACAAAACTATGGAGCCATGGCAGGTGATAAACAGCAAGGATGACGGACCCTACGCCGTCAGGACAGCCCTTGGATGGGTAGTCAATGGACCGGTAAGGAGAGATGATGGCAACAAGTCGAACAAGGAGGAACGACAAAATGTCACAGTTAATCGCATCTCTATCGCAAGCATTGAAGAGCTGTTGATACAGCAGTTCAACGCAGACTTTTCAGAACGCAGCTGTGAGGAAAAGACAGAGATGTCACAAGAAGACCATCAGTTCATGGATTTGATGACAAGGTCTACACAGTTCATTGATGGCCACTATCACATTGGTTTGCCACTGAGAAGACAGACCGCGAAGATGCCGAACAATCGCTGCATAGCAGAGCAACGCGCCATCAGTCTAAAGAGAAAGCTGAACAAGAACCCCAACTTTCACGAAGACTACAAAGGCTTCATGAGAAACATCATAGCGAAAGGCTATGCTGTAAAAGTGCCCGAGGAACAGTTGAACAGAGACGATGGAAGGGTCTGGTACATTCCTCATCACGGTGTGTATCACCCAAAGAAGAAAAAGATCCGTGTAGTGTTTGACTGCGCCGCCTCATTCAGAGGAACTTCACTGAACGACCAGCTGCTTCAAGGTCCTGATCTTACTAATACCCTCATTGGCGTCTTGACTAGGTTTAGACAAGAGCTCGTTGCCATGATGGCAGACATAGAATCAATGTTCTACCAAGTCAGAATCCCTGATGAAGATGCTGATCTTCTGCGTTTCCTTTGGTGGCCAGATGGCGACGTTAGTCAAGCGATGGTGGAATGTAGAATGGCCGTACACTTGTTCAGAGCCACATCATCGCCCAGCTGTGCAAGCTACGCTCTCAGAAAAACTGAAGAAGATGGCAAAGGCAAAGCACCATCAGAGGCTGTGGAGACAATCTTCAGAAACTTTTATGTCGATGACTGTCTGAAGTCCGTGTCAACAGAAGACGATGCCATCGCACTGTCAAGAGACCTTAGAACTCTGTGTTCGAATGGAGGATTCCATCTGACTAAGCGGATAAGCAACAGCAGAGCAGTTCTAGCTTCTATCCCAGAAAAGGAAAGAGCCACTGAAGTCAAAGATCTGGACCTGAGCCACGATGTCCTTCCTATCGAGAGAGCTCTTGGTGTACAATGGTACATTGAGTCAGACACGTTCAACTTCAGGATAATGGTGAACGAAAGACCATCCACAAGACGAGGGATTCTCTCCGTGGTCAGTTCCATCTACGACCCTCTTGGATTCCTGGCACCACTCATTCTGCCGGTGAAGCTGATGCTACGAGAGCTGTGTAGAGACAAGAGAGGATGGGATGAAGATATCCCAGAAGGTCAAGCTCAGAGATGGCACAGATGGTTGACAGATTTGCAACAACTTTCTAGCTTCAACGTCAGTAGATGCATCAAGCCCGTGAGTTTTGGAGTTACAAAGACGGCTCAACTACATCATTTCTCGGACGCCAGTGAGGACGGCTATGGCACGGCTACTTACCTCTTGCTGACAAATCAACAGGGCCAGAAACATTGTGCCTTCCTCATGGGGAAATCCAGGGTGGCTCCGCTGAAGCAGGTCACCATCCCGAGACTGGAGTTGACGGCAGCGGTTGTTGCAGTTAAAGTTGACCAGGCGATGCGGAAAGAGTTACAGCTCCCACTAGAAGAATCTGTCTTCTGGACGGATAGCACGAGGGTGCTGAAGTATATAGAGAATGAGAAGATACGCTTCAAGACCTTCGTAGCAAACAGAATCTCATCCATTAGAGAAGCTACACAACCATCTCAATGGAGGTATGTAAACACCTCATTAAACCCAGCAGATCAAGCCTCACGGGGATTGAAGGCTGAAAACTTCATGAGGAGTGAAACTTGGATACAAGGCCCAAGTTATCTGCTGGGAACAGAGAGATCATGGCCAGAAAGACCAGATATGCCAAGTCAGATTGCTGAAGACGACGTCAAAGTCAAGAGATCAGTCACAGTAAATCTCATAACTACGAAAGAGAACTTTGACACAGTGAACAAGCTTGTTAACCATTTCTCAGGATGGCACCAGTTGAGGAAAGCAGTTGCATGGTTTCTAAGGTTGAAAGAGTTGCTGCTACACCTGAGCGGTAAGAGAAAAGAGTACCGAGCCACTATCAGTCAGTCTGAAAGTAACCCCGATAAGCAGAGAATGCTTCTACAGCAGTATATGCATCAGCACAAGACCACATTGGGTAAGAATTCATTGACCGTGGAGGATTTGGCCAAGGCTGAGATGGAGATAGTTTGCTTCAGTCAAAGACAAAGATACCCAGAAGAAATCGAAGCTTTACAGCGAAATACTCCAATCAAGAAAGGTAGTCATATCTACAAGCTGGATCCTACACTGCAAGATGGAGTACTGAGGGTGGGAGGGAGACTAAACAAATCTGCTATGCCAGAGGAGGCCAAGCATCCTGCTATCCTTTCTAAGGACCTCCAGGTTGCTACTCTCATTCTTCAGCATATACACCAGAGTATTGGACACAGTGGGAGGAATCACGTGCTTGCGAAGCTAAGACAAAGATACTGGATTCCAGGAGCTAATTCTGTAATAAGAAAAATACTCTCTGAATGCATTGTTTGCAGACGGTTACACGCTAGAGCTGGGGAGCAGAAAATGGCAGACCTGCCTGAAGACCGTTTGTTACCAGACAAGCCCCCATTTACAAACGTAGGGGTGGACTATTTCGGGCCTTTCGAGGTAAAGCGAGGACGGAGCCTTGTCAAGAGATATGGTGTGCTTTTCACTTGTTTGACCATCAGAGCAGTTCATATTGAGGTGGCACACACGCTTGACACTGATTCCTGTATTAACGCCTTGCAGCGCTTTGTCTGTAGAAGAGGTCAGGTGTCCATTATGCATTCTGATAATGGCACTAATTTCGTCGGAGCGGAGAGAGAACTACGGGAAGCTATTGAAGGTTGGAATCGGCTTAAAATACAGGAAGCCATGATGCAAACAGGAATTAAGTGGATCTTCAATCCTCCGGCTGCATCCCACCATGGAGGTGTCTGGGAAAGACAGATACGCACCATAAGAAAACTACTCAGTTCTGTACTGAAGCAGCAAGCGCTCGACGACGAGGGACTCCAAACCGTTCTGTGCGAGGTCGAAGCCATCATTAATGACCGACCGATAACTAAGACATCAGATGATCCCAATGACCTCGAAGCCCTGACTCCGAACCACCTGTTGTTGTTGAAAACACAGCCAGCCATGCCCCCGGGAGTCTTCAAAAAGGAAGATCTGTATGCCCGTCGGAAGTGGAGGCAAGTTCAGTATATGTCAGACCTTTTCTGGACCAGATGGACAAGAGAATACTTACCTCTGCTACAGGAGCATCAAAAATGGTCCAAAATAAAGAGGAACTTCATTGTCGGAGACATCGTCTTAATCGTGGATGATTCAGCCCCTAGAAATTCTTGGTTGATGGGAAAAATAATTAAGACCATGCCAGACTCCAGAGGCGTCGTTCGTCGCGTTTGTTTGCAAACCAAGACCAGTACTCTGGAAAGACCGGTCACAAAGCTCTGCCTGCTACAAGAAGCAGCGTGAAAAGTTCCTGAACGAAAAAAGTGGACACTTATATTGTAAATATGTTGAACTCATTAGTTTATGACTCTTAATGTTTGAGTAATTGATACGCTTCATGTGCCTGGTCAATTAGGGGCCGGAATGTAAGAGCCATAAAAGCTTAAGAAAATACTTAAAAATATTGGTTAAATAGCACAATACAGTTAATTTACCTGATTGACTTATTGTATTAAGAAACCCCCTGTTTTCTGGCTCCAGTAGTATAGTCCGAGACACCCCCTTCATTCTTGCCACAATGGTACAGTCCCTAAGCCACACATGGTATGCAGCCATTTTACAGTTTAAACTCCACGTGGCTGAAGGAGGCAGAAGTTGTGAGGTTTGGAGCAATACAGTTTTTGACCGTGTTCGTTTATACGTGTTTGCTTTGTAATTCCGTTTGTGAAGTGTTATAGTAAACAGTTTAAAAGACAAAGCTACGTTTGGGAACGTTTTATTTCGACACGCGTCTACTCGTTGTTAACAGCCCCACAGCTCAGTGGCTGCCTGTTTGGAAACTAAGAAGCGCCACTACACCCCTCATAATTTTGTACACCTCAATCAGGTCCCCCCTCAGCCTTCTCTGCTCTAAGGAAAATAACCCCAGCCTGCCCAGTCTCTCTTCATAGCTGAAGCGCTCCAGCCCAGGTAACATCCTGGTGAATCTCCTCTGCACCCTCTCCAATGCAATCATATCCTTCCGAAAGTGTGGCGACCAGAACTGCACACAGTATTCCAGCTGTGGCCTAACTAACGTTTTGTACAGCTCCATCATAACCGCCCTGCTCTTATATTCTATGCCTTGGCTAATGAAGGCAAGTATCCCATATGCCTTTTTAACCACCTTATTTACCTGTCCTGCTGCCTTCAGGGATCTATGTACATGCACACCAATGTCCCTCTGGTCCTCTGTACTTCCTAGGGTTCTACCATTCATTGTGTATTCCCTTGCCTTGTTTGTCCTCCCAAAATGCATCACCTCACACTTTTCAGGGTTAAATTCCATTTGCCACTCTTCTGCCCATCTAACTATCCCGTCTATATCGTCCTGTAGCCTCAGGCTTCCCACCTCCCTATTTAACACACCACTAATTTTCGTATCATCTGCGAACTTACTGATCACACCTCCTACGTTCATATCTAAATCATGAATGTACACTACAAACAGCAAAGTACCCAGCACCGATCCCTGCAGTACACCACTGGACACAGGCTTCCAGTCACAAAAACAACCTTCCACCATCATCCTCTGCCTCCTGCCACTAAGCCAATTTTGGATCCAATGTGCCTAATTGCCCTGGATCCCATGGGCTCTTACCTTCTTGACCAGTCTCCCACTTGGGGCTTTGTCAAAAGCCTTACTGAAGTCCATGTAGACTACTTCAACTGCACTACCCTCATCCACACACCTAGTCACCCCCTCGAAAAATTCAATCAAATTGATCAGACTTGATCTCCCCCTGACAAAGCCATGCTGATTATCTCTGATTAATCCCTGCCTCGCCAAGTGGAGACTAATTCTGTCCCTCAGAATTTTTTCCAATAATTTCCCTACTACTGATGTTAGGCTCACTGGCCTGTAATTCCCTGGTTTATCCCTACTACCCTTCTTGAACAATGGTACTACGTTAGCTGTCCTCCAGTCCTCTGGCACCTCCCCTGTGGCCAGAGAGGTTCTGAAAATTTGTGTCAGACCCCCTGCAATCTCCTCCCTTGCCTCACACAGCAGCCTGGGATACATCCCGTTAGGGTCTGGGGATTTATCCACTTTTAAACCCGTTAAAACCGCTAGTACCTCCTCCCTTTCAATACTAATTTGTTCAAGTATATCACAAACCCCCTGCCTGATTTCTATGACCACATCGTCCTTCTCCATAGTGAACATATGCAAAATATTCATTTAAAACCTCACCTCTTACGGCTCTACACACAGATTGCCACTTTGGTCCCTAATGGGCCCTACTCTGTCCCTGGTTATCCTCTTGCCCTTAATATACTTATAAGACACCTTGGGATTTTCCTTTAATTCGCCCGCCTGTGTTTTTCATGCCCCCTCATCGCTGTCCTAATTTATTTTTATGTACCCCCCTGCAATTTCTATACTCCTCTAGGGCTTCCATTGTTTTTAGTCCTTTGTATCTGCCAAAAGACTCCTTTTTTTTCCTAATCCATTCTTGTATATCCCTTGACATCCAGGGTTCCCTGGGCATGTTGGTCCCACCCTTGACCTTTATGGGAACTGTTAAGTCTGTGTGTTCCAGTTGTATTAAGATTAATTACTGACACAGACTACAAGAATAAAGTTCAACAGGTCTTTACTAGTTGGAGGTCAGGACTATACTAAATACAATATCACTACACAGTACTTATATACCGGTGGTCACCACCGGTATTACGTATACAGCAGCCAGAGAAAGTAGTACATCTCTTAAGGTGGAACAGGCTTAAGTTCTCTTAAGGTGGAACAGGTTACATACACCACAATCCTCCCTTTTTAGCTTAACAGTCATATCCCCATTTAACACAACATAATAACATATATACATATATAACTTCAGGTATAAACAGTTCAAAGGTTCAGTCTCTCAGGAGGCCTTCTGATTCGGTTTGGATAACGCCTTTCAGTGGTCTCTGATTCTTGTTGCTGAGTTGACTCTTCTTGTTGGTTTCCTATGTATTGGACGTCATCATCAGGTACAGTCCCTGCCGAGGTAGATGCTTCAGGTTCATTAACGTCTTCCACAGTTGTCTCTGTCGCAACCATGGGTTCGACCCTTGCTCTTGATTCTACCAGTTGATCCGCATGACGCCTTATCACATTGTTACCAATATCTACTGTGTACATCAGAGGTCCTTGTCTGGCCCGAATTGTTCCGGACTGCCATTTTTCGTTTCCATAGCCCCTTGCCAACACTGGTTGTCCTACGTTGAAACTTCGAGTGGACTTGTTATTAATATGCCGGAACTGTTTGTTTTCCACTTCCCTCCGCACATTTGGTTTTAACAAGTCCAACCTGGACCACAACCTCCTGTTATAAAACATCATGGCAGGACTTTGGTTAGTCACTGCATGAGCGGCGTTTCGATATGCCATTAGGAAATTGTCCACCTTGTGTTGTAACGGAATCTGATCATCGTTCATGGCCTTTATTGCCTTTTTGAATGTTTGGACAAATCTCTCGGCCAACCCGTTTGTCGCCGGATGATATGGGGCAGAGGCATAATGTTTCACCCCATTCTTCTTTAAGAATTTTTGGAATTCTTCCGACACGAACTGTGGTCCGTTGTCCGAACATATCTGTTCTGGCAATCCGTTCCTTGCGAATATTGTTCTTAACACCGCAATTGTCTTTTCTGAAGTAGTGGTATTCATCTTGATCACTTCTGGCCATTTGGAATGTGCGTCCACCGCAATTAGGAACATGGAGTCCATGAATGGACCAGCAAAGTCAATATGTACATGTTGCCATGGGGCTGAAGGCCATTCCCATGGGTGTAGCGGTGCGATCGGAGGTGCATTTTGCACTTTTTGGCACCCAGCGCAGCTTTTTGTCAACTCCTCTATCTGTTGGTCAATGCTCGGCCACCATACATAAGCCCTAGCAAGACTTTTCATCTTAACTCCCCCCAGATGACCTTCATGCAGTTCCTTTAGAACTCTTTCCCGTAACTTGGGAGGAATAATCACTCTTGTCCCGTACATCAAAGTACCATGGCAGACGGACAGCTGGTCTCGCCTTGCCGAGAATGCCGGTAACAGAGGATCACCATGTGTTGGCCATCCTTTCGCTGTCACCTCGTAAACTCGGGACAGTGTCGGGTCGTTCCTGGTTTCTCTTTCAATACTTGCATTGGTGACTGGTAAACACTCGATGATGGTCGAATGAAATAACTCAACAGGGTCAACTTTCGTCGTCTCTTCTGCTTCAGGTAGTGGCAGGCGCGACAGCCCATCAGCATTGCCATGCTGCTTTGTACCTTTGAATTCTATTTGATATTGATGTGCCCCTAGGAAAAGGGACCATCTCTGGAGTCGCTGTGCTGTCAGCACCGAAACACCCTTCTTAGGGTTAAAAATGGATACCAACGGCTGATGGTCTGTCAGAAGTGTGAATTTTTGGCCCTGCAGGTAATGATTAAACTTCTTCACTCCCCATACAAGGCTGAGAGCCTCCCTATCGATCTGCGCATAGTTGCGCTCAGCGGAGGTCAATGATCTGGATGCAAACGCGACTGGCCTTTCCATGCCATTTGGCAACTTGTGTGAGAGTACTGCCCCAATACCATATGGAGAAGCATCACAAGCCAACCGAATAGGCAGTGTCGGGTTGAAGTGAGCCAACACTTCCTCTGTGATCAATTCTTTGCTTTTGCGAAATGCCTTCTTACAGTTTTCGCTGCATTCCCATGGTACCCCCTTCTGTAAAAGAGCGTTCAGCGGGTGCAGTACCATGGATAGATTCGGTAGAAACTTATGGTAATAGTTAATCAATCCCAGAAACGACCTCAACTGAGAGACATTATCCAGAGCGGGAGCCTTTACAACTGCCTCTATCTTGTCAGGAGACTTATGAAGCCCCTCCCGGTCAATGACATGACCACAGTACGAGATCCCCTTCTGAAAGAACTCACATTTCTGCCGATTAACTCTAAGTCCATACTCTTTCAGTCTGTTGAGCACCAGTTCCAAGTTTGCGAGGTGTTCTTCATCACCATCACCTGTAATCAGAATATCGTCCAGGTAACATTGTGTGCCTGGAATTCCCTGTAATACCTGCTCCATGGCCCTCTTCCAAATTGCCGGAGCCGATGCCACTCCAAAAACCAGCCTATTGTACCGGTACAAACCTCTATGCGTGTTGATCGTGAGGTACTGGCGTGACTCTTCTTCAACCTCCATCTGCAAGCACGCCTGCGCCAGGTCTATCTTGGTGAAGTGTTTCCCGCCAGACAACAAAGCAAAAATATCCTCAATCCGTGGAAGCGGATACTGCACCGTGTGAAGCACCGGATTAACGGTGATCTTGAAATCTCCACAGATGCGAACCTTCCCTGGTTCTCCTGGCTTGTTGCTCGAAGGACGTTTCATAACGGGAACAATGGGCATAGCCCACTCACTCCAATCTACCTTAGACAGTACACCTGAACGTTCTAGCGCTTCCAGTTCCGCTTCTACAGTAGGTCGTATTGCATAGGGTACTGGTCTGGCTTTGAAAAATTTTGGTTGTGCATGTTCATCAATCTTGATGTTTGCCGTAATTCCTTTCAGTGTTCCCAGTCCTTGCTGGAACACCTCTTTAGCATCATCCAATATTTTGGACAATCGTTTAGGTTTGACATCTGTTTCCCCGGAATCTACCGTTAGTGCTTTTAAGGAGTGCCAGCCCATATTCATTTTCCTAATCCACTCCCGTCCCAGTAGTGGTGGACCTCCTTCAGGTAGCACATGTAAGTCCATTACTTGGCTTTCTTCGCCCTTGTGGACCACTTTTACCTCTGTCTTTCTGATGGGGTACACTCTTTGCCCCGTGTATGTTTTCAATATAATCTCCGTATCCCGTAGGGGAATATGTTGGAATAACCTTTTGTAATCTTTCTTATTCATGACCGTCAATGCCGATCCAGTGTCCAATTCCATCTTTACTTGGACTCCTGCTATCTGAAGAGTGACCCAAATTGTCTGGAGATCTGCATCCTTACCAACGTTATGTACTCTTAAGCTATCCAGTTCATTACTGCTAGCGTCTGAATCTGACTTCTGTTCGTTCGAACTGGTCTTTGTCACCTTGTGCACCTTTATGTATTTTCCTTGCGGTGACTTTTTGTTGCTGGTCTTCTTTCCTGACCGGCATACTTTAGCTATGTGGCCAAGCCTGCCACACGTTCTGCATTCTTGGTTTTTAAACCAACACTGGTTCTGATCGTGTGTTGTCTTTCCACAACGATAACATTTTACAGTACTCAAACCCAATTTATTTGTACTGAGTTCCGGTGACCGTAGCTGCATTACTGCCGTGCCTCTTGCTGCGGCTTCGTGTGCTGCTGCCATAGTGACCGCTTTCTCAAGCATCAGCTCATTCTCCTTGAGCAGTCGCTTTTGTGTATCTTCTTTTAATAATCCACACACAAATTTATCTCTTAGCGCTTCTGTCAGTCCCGTTCCAAACTGACAGTACTTTGCTAGCTTACGCAATTCCATTAAATATTCAGCATTGCTTTCATCCTTCAGCTGCCTTCTGCTGTAAAATTTAAATCGTTCCGCTAGCATCAGCGGCGTGGAGTTTAGATGATTTTTCAGGACAGTAACAATCTCCTCGAACGTCTTATCCGCCGGTTCATCTGGTGATAAAAGGTGTTTCAATTGCCCGTATGTCTTTGCACCCATTAAGTTCAATAAAGTTAGTGCTTTCTCTGCATCTGGGATTTTATTTGCTTTACAATAATTTTGTATGCGTTCTACATACATGGCCCAATCCTCGATGTCACTATCAAAGGTATCAATGTTCCCATGTTTAGGCATCGTTGCAATTTATTTTATCCCAAGATGGCGGCTTCCCGCTCTTGTCTTCGTCCTCCGCCTACAAAATGGCGGTTTTCCCGCACTTGGCGGTCTTCACCCACTGGCTGCAATGGCGTTTGGCGTGCCGCTGCTGCTCCCCTTTCCCAGCGGTTAGTAACTCCCCCGACGCTGTCTCCGCTTCACCACGGCTCCCTCGGGCATTCGCGCTTCCCCGATGTCGCGCCTCGCAGCCCTTCTTGCAGCCCGGTTATTAGCACCGGCTGCGTTCGCCTTCACCGCGGCTCTCGCGCCTTCAGTCGCCCCAGGCGCTGCGCCTTTTTGGCCCGAAAGTGGCCCGGCCCTTATCACCAGCCGCGATCGATGTCCCCGCGCTGCGCCTTTCGGCCCGAATGCGGCCCGGCCCTTATCTCCGGTCGCGATCGATCTCACCGCCCTTATTCCTCCGTCTTCCTCCCCCCGTCTGTACAGCCAACGCGGCCGACTTTCTGCTCGCGTCGCTGACCGGCTTACCCACCACCGAGGTAGAAAGAAGATAGCTGACTGCCGCTGATGGAGGCTTCGAGTTCAGGATGTCTTCTGCACTCCGGGTTCTCGATGCCTGCCGTGCGATGTGTCTTCCAGCAGGGTGATGAGGGTGGATGCCTCTCTTCGACGCCCATTCTGTGGACGAAGCCGCCGTGGATATAACTGCCGCAGGGTAAGAATCGGACTCGTCGCCACTGTTAAGTCTGTGTGTTCCAGTTGTATTAAGATTAATTACTGACACAGACTACAAGAATAAAGTTCAACAAGTCTTTACTAATTGGAGGTCAGGACTATACTAAATACAATATCACTACACAGTACTTATATACCGGTGGTCACCACCGGTATTACGTATACAGCAGCCAGAGAAAGTAGTACATCTCTTAAGGTGGAACAGGCTTAAGTTCTCTTAAGGTGGAACAGGTTACATACACCACAGGAACATGTTGGCGTTGTACTCTCCCTATTTCCTTTCTGAAAGTCTCCCACTGCTCTGATGTGGATTTTCCTCCTACAGGAGAGTTGGTAGCACTCTCGCTCTCTGAGTCAGAAGGTTGTGTGTTCAAGCTCCACTCCAGAGACTTGAGCACAAAATCCAGGCTGACACTCCAGGGTAGACTGTTGCACATTCACCTGAATTACTCTGTACTTGTGGTCTGACAGCACCTGTACAATGATGGCTAGAAAGCCTTTCCCATAGATGTTCACCTTGGGAAAGTCATTAGAGTTGTTGGCTATGTATGTGCCATCGATGAGACCCTGCCCTTCACGGAAGCCTACAACTGGTAAAAGTGTTGTCCCCTCTTGTGCTGTTGCCTCCTTTCAATGGACAATGTGTCATCACTGTTGTAATGCAGGAAGCGTGGCATCCAATTTGTGCACAGCAAGCTCCCACAAACAGCAATGTGATAATGACCAGATAATCTGTTTTAGTGATGTTGGTTGAGGGATAAAATTGGCTAGGGCACCAGGGAGAAATCGTCTACTCTTCTTCAAATAGTTCCATGGGATCTTTTACATCCACCTGAGAGAGCCGACAGGACCTCTGTTTAACGTCTCATCTGAAAGATGGCACCTGGAGTGTCAGCCTAGAGTTATCTGCTCAAGTCTCTGGAGTGGGACTTGAACCCACAACCTTTGGACTCAAAGGCGAGAGTGCTACTCACTTTTTTTTATACTTTATTGAACATTAAGAACATTTACAACATTGTGATCATTTCATTGTATCATACAAATCAATTCCGCCGCACTGCACAGCTATACCGCCACCACATTTTAAGATCAAAACCGGCAGTTTAATTTGTCACCCATAACATAGAAACATAGAAACATAGAGATAGGAACAGGAGTAGGCCATTCGGCCCTTCGAGCCTGCTCCGCCATTCAATGAGATCATGGCTGATCTTCGTCTGTATTAATTGACTGTACTTTAGAAATTGATTGTAAAATACTATCTTTAAATTCCTTTCTGAATAAAACATCCACAGAACCTTATAATGATCTTTTAGCTTATATTTAAAATACTCTTTTAGATTGATTCTCCTCCCCTTAAAAATCAGAGCATTCCTTCTTTGCACAATCACGAATCTTGCCAAACTGAACGTTAAACTAATTGCTGCTCCGCTAGACTCGTGCAGACTCTCCTGCAATCCCCATCTCAAAATTGAGTCCCACGGGATTCCCATTCTTGCTCTTCGGTCCCCACCCAGCAAAAAAACCTCACACAACTGTCGAACAGAGTACTTAAAATCATTTAACTGCGGACATAACACCAGTAAATGGGACAGACTCTTTTTCACCTCCTGTTTGAACCTTCCCTGCTGTTTCAGCCTCTTCCTTGCATTAAGTTTGGGCCCAGGAGCTGCCTCTTCTCCCTTCTTCTGCCCCTCACTAAGCTTTCCCTTTCCACATGACGCAACCCCACCCCCCACTTCCATGTCTCTGTCCCCCTCTAATTCCTCACTCTCAAGCTCTTCTGTGAACTTCTGTGCCTGCTCCCCGTCAGATACATAATCCTTCTCCCTGTCAGGTACATCACCTCCCATAGAGAGTCTTCCTGCTATCGCGGTTTCTCCAACAGTGCCGCTCCCTTCGACCTCCTCTCCACCTCTGACACTTGCTCCCTGATCCTTCTCTCTCTGGGACAATGGCGCACCTATATTGCTCCCTTCTGGCATCTTTGTCCTGCCGCTCCCACCCTGCTGTCCCTTTAAGGCTCCTGCATCTTGCACCCTCTCCTTGTCTTGCCCCCTCCTGCTCACCGAGATGTCCAACTCCCCATCCTTCTTTGGAGTACTTACATTTACCACGCATCCCGCTCCCGCCTCCTCTCCCCCCGTGGATACCAGATTCTTTAGGGAGAGTTGAACCGTATTATGGCTTGAGTCTGCCCTCGACCCATGCTGCCCTCTGCTGTCTTTGTTCTTTTCCACTGTACTTGGTGTGTTTTCCACTATCTCCATCCTGTTCTCTGCTCTGCAATTTTCTGCCTCTTCCTGCGCTCTTTTCTCCTTCAGTTTACCAGCTGTGTCCTCCGACTGCTCCAGCCATTCCACTCACACCTCCTGCTCCTTCTCCCATCTCCTCGTCACTCATAGAGCTTTCTTCTGCCTCACACTCACAGCAGGTGGGGCCTTTGTGACACAACCCACAGCTCTCCGCCTTGCAGCGCCAAGCGATGTGTCCAGACTCACCGCAATTATAACAGTACAAGTCCGGACAGTTTCTTACAAGATGGTCGTGTCCAAGACAATAATAACAAACCTTCACTTGGTTATCATGCAGTACTCAGAAGTACTGCACTCCTTCCAGTATCTCGAATTTCATGCAGTACGGTAATGACTTCACCCCCTCTGGGAACCGTATCTTTACGCAATGGGCTCCATCTGCTACCCATGTTCCTGGATAGTACCTCTTCTTTATTGCTGAGCAAATTTTAAAGTGCCACAACTCCAACTTTTTGATTAGCACATCGTCCTCAATATAAACTGGCAAGTTTAAAAATGAGACAACCACCTCTTCCGAATATAGCAGAGATACCTCCAAGAACTTATCGGCAACCTTCAAACTAAGTAAAAGTCTTTCCACCTCCTCTCGGCCACTGACCGTCACCTCGAACCAAACATTCGGCTTTGGTTGGCAGGCAAAGCAGCTTCCCTCACCACAGTCCTCATGTACCACTTGGATAATATCCCAAGCTCGTATCTCCTTATCCTCGCACTGAACCACCACCGTGTTTTCTTTTCCAAACCTCCTGGGGTCCCGGCCCAAATTTTTGGGCCTTTTTATTTCCCTTCCAACCATAGTTTCTCTCCTGATTAAATTTATCTTGGGAACACTGTCCTCTGAGGGGTCCAGCCGGACCCCTCAGCAGCCATCTGGCTGCTGTATATGGGCCAAAAATGCCCTAAAGCCTGAAAAAAAACACCACCAACTTGTTACAAGCTCACTCCAACTCCCTGCAGCAATCAGGCAACCAGTAACACCTGCTCACAACTAGCTCCTCCCACCTAGAGAGTGCTGCCCACTGAGCCACAGCTGACAGTGTTAGTTTCCAGACGTATGCTGATGACACCCAGCTCCACCTCCCTTGACAGCTCCGTGTTGTGAGACTGCTTGCCTGAAATCCAGGCTTGGATGAACCACAATTTCTCCCAGCTAAACACTGGGAAGACTGGGCCTGTTGTCTTTGACCCCTGCCACAAAAGCTGTGCCCTTGTTACTGATTCACTCTTCCTCCCCAGCCATCATCTCAGACTGAGCTAGACTGTTCACAACCTCACTGTCTTATTCGATCTGGATGAGCTTCTGACCCCATATCCCCTCCACAACACAGACCCCCTACTAACACCTCCGTAACATCGCCAGTCATCAACTTTAGCTCATCCATAACTCTGCTAGCCTAGCCTATCCCCTGCTGTGCGATTCCCCCCCTCATCACCCCCTCCACTGCTCACCACCCCTCCTCTCCCCGTCTCCCCCCACTCACGTCCCCTCCCCCACTCTCCATCCCCTCCCCCATTCACCGCCCCTCCTCCCACCCGTCTCCCCCCACTCGCCCCCCTACCCCACTCTCCACCCCTCCCCCCACTCTCCGCCCCCTCCCCAACTCTCTGTCCCCTCCCCTCAATTGCCTCTCCCTCCCCCACTCACCTCCCCCTCCCTCCGCTCTCCGCCCACCCCTTAACGCTGCCCCCTCCTCCAACTCGCCACCATCCCCCACTCTCCTCCCTCTCTGCCCCTTCCCACACTCGTCACCCCCTCCACCCACACTCTCCGCCCCTCCACCCACTCGCTGCCGCACTCCCCTACTCATACAGCCCCATCTCCCCACTCGCCTCCCCCTCCCCCCACTCGCATTCCTCCATCCACTCGCCGCCCCCTCCCCACATGATCTTACAGACATCAGTACAATACTGTCCCTTATTTGACAACCTTGCTCAGAGAGGCTGCAAGAATTGAAATAGAAATTGTTACAGTGGTGGGCTCTCTTCCAAGTCTGAGGCTGAGGCACATTAGTGATGCGGGGCAGAGGGAGCTTTACACTGCAGCTGGCTGTCCAATATGTAGGCTGGCTAGATACAGATGGTGAGTGCCTCAAATGGGAAAGTCTTCCATTCTTCAGAGATAACAACGATGAGGACAAAATTCATACAAATGGTTTTTTGAAACCTCACTAAACAATAAACATCATTCGGAATAATCCGCAGAATGACTGAATTCGTTTTCTTACCAATGACTGTTTCATACACTGGGTTAAGCTCTCCAGCAGGCGTCCTAGGGAAATGGTGCAGAAACAGAAAGTCAATGATTTGTTCACAGCATAAATATCAGAGAATGTTTCTACAGAACAACTTAACACTGGGACTGCTACGAGCGGCAAAGAGCACAGAAACTTCAAAGAACATCTTTCAGGGGCCTGTGAGTGCAGCTAGCACTGAGTGCAGCGAACACAGAGTGAACAACTGGGAGTTTGGTAAGTGTGGGAGTTCGGTGAAGTGGGGAAAGGAGGTGCTTGCTTTTCCTAACTTCTCCCGCAGAGCGGCAGTGGACCTGAGCGGGAGCAGACCGAGGCCCGAGAGCAAGGATAAAAGCATCAACAGACCTGCAACTACAAGAGAAAACTACAGTGTGAAATCACAGGTAAGGCAGGTAAGTGATTGGTAGTGATTGTGGGCTAAGTTTTAAATGAACATATAACATATAACCACATTTTTAAAACTAAACTTAATTGAATTAATTTAATAAAACTAAACGAGCTAAATAATTTGATTAACACTAAACTAATTAATTAATAAAATAAAATATGGGAGAAAAGGAGATGTGATGCTGCTGGAATATATGGGAGCTTGTGGACATTTTTGTCCAGGGTGACTACATTTGCGGTAAGTGTCTGCAGTTCGAGGAGATTCGGCTCCGAGTTGAGGAGCTGGAGTCCGAGCTGCAGACATTGCGAGACATCAGGGAGGGAGAAAGTTACCTGGACCTTTTGCTCCAGGAGGCAGCCACAGATTAAATACTTTAGAATTGACACGTGGTCAGGGACAGGAGGGTGTGACCAAGTGAGGCAGGTATGAGGATCCAGGAGGTAGTATTGCAGGAGCCTCAGTCCCTGCACTTGTCCAATAGATTTGAGGTTCTTGCAACCCTTGTGAACAAATGCAGGGACTGCGGGGAGTACGAGCAAACTGACCATGGCACAGGAAGCTATTCAAGTGGGGGTAGTAAAAAGGAAGGTGGTTGTAGGTTGTAGTAGGCGACAGGAGAGTTAGGGGGATAGACACTGTTCTCTGCAGCCAGGAACTTGAGTCCCAAAGGCTATGCTGCCTACCCGGTGCCAGGGTAAAGGACATCTCCTCTGGGCTGGAGAAGAACTTGGAGCAGCAGGGGGAGGATCCAGTTGTCGTGGTCCACGTAGGTACCAACAACATAGGTAGGTCAAAGAAAGAGGTCCTGCTGAGAGAGTTTGAGCAGCTAGGGACTAAATTAAAAAGCAGAACCACAAAGGTCATAATCGCTGGATTATTACCGGAGCCACGAACAAATTGGCATAGGGTCAATAGGATCAGGGAGATAAATGTATGACTCAAAGATTGGTGTGGGAGAAGTGGGTTTCGATTCGTGGGGCACAGGCACCAGTACTGGGGAAAGAGAGAGCTGTTCCGTTGGGACGGACGACACCTGAACCATGCTGGGACCAGAGTTCTAGCGAATTGAATAACTTCCTCACAGCTTGTGGAAAATATCAGGGCATCAGGGAGAATTTCTACCAAAAATTCTCACAAATATGCCCTGATTTCAGAAATCTGAATGACAACCAAAAACTCCCATTCCTACTGGGAGAGGAGAGAAGCTGTGTAACACTGGCGGCACACTATGTTACAGCTTGCCATGAACAGAGGGACAACCAGTAAACTAAGAAAAGAATATATATAAACAATGCGAATGTATATTTATACACTCAGGGATATACCTGTTTATACACTGTATGAATAGAACTGCGTTTATGTGCTAAACCATAAATGTATTTTGATGCTTTGGCAACATAAGATGTAACTTATCATGCCAATAAAGCGATTTGAATTGAATTGAATTGAACTAGGGAGGTAGATAGGGCTTTAAACTAAATAAGGGGCAGGGGGGTCCCGGTGGAGAGAAATCTAGAATGCTAAAGAGAAAAGACAAGGAAGCAGTGCAGGAAAGTGATTGGGGTAAGGATAACCAGATTGTGTCAGGAACAGACAGAGCGTACAAACAAAGGATGCACTAACAATTAGGGTCCGGGTAAGAAAGTGAAACAGTCTCTCCACGTCCACCCTATTGAAACCCCTTCATAATTTTAAAGACCTCAATCAGGTTTCCTCTTAATCTTCTCTTTTGCAGAAAAACAAAGGAGGACACCAACAAATAGTGTCCGGGTAAGAAAAAATGGTAATAAGACAAATAGGGTCATAGTACAAAAAAATGTTAAGATGCCTAAAAATGTTAAAAACTGTATCTGAATGCACGAAGCATTCATAATAAGGTAAACAAATGATCAGCGCAAATAGATGTAAACGGATACGATATAATTGCAATTATGGAGACATGGCTGCAGGGTGACCAAGGCTGGGAGCTGAATATCCAAGGATATTCGAAATTTAGGAAAGACAGGCAAAAAGGAAAAGGAGGTGGGGTGGCCTTGTTAGTAACGGATGAAATCAGAGCAATAGTGAGAAAGGATATTGGCTCAGAAAATCAAGATGTAGAATCAGTTTGGGTGGAGCTAAGAAGCACCAAAGGGCAGAAAACATTGGTGGGAGTTGTCTATAGGCTTCCAAACAGTAGTGGTAATGTAGGGGATGGCATCAAACAGGAAATTAGAGATGCATGTCACAAGGGTACTACAGTAATCATGGGTGACTTTAATCTACATATAGACTGGCCAAAACCAAAGTATGTAAAAAGAAAAAGTTTAGTGAAGACAAATGTAGGTCCCTTACAGTGAGAAATGGGAGTATTTATAATGGGGAACAAGGAAATGATTGAGCAATTAAAAAAATAATTTGGTTCTGTCTTCATGGAAGAGGACACTAATAACTTCCCAGATATGCTAGGGAACAAAGGGTCTAGTGAGAAGGAGGAATTAAAGGAAATTAGTATTCGTAAAAAAATAGTGTTGGAGAAATTATTGGGACTGAAAGCCGATAAATCCCCAGGGCCTGATAATCCGCATCCCAGAGTACTAAAAGAGGTAGCCATGGAAATAGTGGATGCATTGGTTGTCATCTTCCAAAATTCTATAGATTACGGAACAGTTCCTGCAGATTGAAGGGTGTCAAATATAACCCCACTATTTAAAAAAGGAGGGAGAGAGAAAACAGGGAACTACAACATCAGTAATAGGAAAAATGTTAGATGAAGGATGGGATAACAGGACATTTTGAAAATATCAATGGGACTAGACAAAGTCAACATGGATTTATGAAAGAGAAATCGTGTTTGACAAACCTACTGGAGTTTTTTGAGGATGTAACTGTTAGAATAGATAAGGGAGAACCAGTGGATGTGGTGTATTTGGATTTTCAGAAGGCCTTTGATAAAGTCCCACATGAGAGGTTAGTGTGCAAAATTAAAGCACATGGGATTGTGGGTAATATACTGGCATGGATTGAACATTGGTTAACAGACAGGAAACAGAGAGTAGGAATAAATGGGTCTCTTTTGGGGTGGCAGGCGGTGATTAGTGTGGTACGGCAGGGATCAGTGCTTGGGCCCCAGCTATTCACAATATATATCAATGATTTGGATGTGGAAGCCAAATGTAATATTTCCAAGTTTGCTGATGACACGAAACTAGGTGGGATTGTGAATTGTGAGCAGGAGGCAAAGAGGCTTCAAGGTGATTTAGACAAGTTAAGTGAGTGGGCAAATACATGGCAGATGCAGTAAATGTGAAGTTATCCACTTCCGTAGGAAAAACAGAAAGGCAGAGTATTATTTAAATGGTGATAGATTGGGAAATGTTGATGTACAAAGGGACCTGGGTGTCCTTGTACACCAGTCACTGAAAGCAAACATGCAGGTGCAGGAAGCAGTTAGGAGGGCAAATGGTATGTTGGCCTTCATTGCAAGAGGATTTGAGTACAGGAGCAAGGATGTCTTACTACAGTTGTACAGGGCCTTGGTGAGACCACACCTGGAGTACTGTGTACAGTTTTGGTCTCCTTACCTAAGAAAGGATATACTTGCCATAGAGGGAGTGCAGCGAAGGTTCCCCAGACTGATTCCTGGGATGGCAGGACTGTCGTATGAGGAGAGATTGGGTAGACTATGCCTGTATTCACTAGAGTTTAGAAGAATGAGAGGGGACCGCATTGAAACATAAAAAATTCTGACAGGGCTAGACAGACTGGAAACAGGGAGGATGTTTCCCCTGTCTGGGGGATCTAGAATGAGGGGTCACAGTCTCAGGATACGGGGTAGGACATTTAGGACTGAGATGAGGAGAAATTTCTTCACTCAGAGGGTGGTGAACCTGTGGAATTCTCTGCCACAGAAAGCTGTGGAGGCCAAGTCACTGAATATATTTAAGAAGGAGATAGATAGATTTCTAGACACAAAAGGCATCAAGGGGTATGGGGAGAGAGCGGGAATATAGTATTGAGATAGAGGATCAGCCATGATCATATTGAATGGCAGAGCAGGCTCGAAAGGCCTAATGACATGCTCCTGCTCCTATTTTTCTATATTCCTATGTTTCTCTTTATAATGAAATTCCGCACAAGTCATGATTGTTTGATTGGTGTCAGATGGACTCCTCCTGATTGAATTGGGTTATGTTTGTCTCCTATACGTAAGCCGCCAAGCAGAGACTTATTACACCAAGGGCTCAGCTCCAGTCACCAGTCCATGGGCAGGATCTGGTAACACCCCGGCTTGGGCTGACACTTGTACCATTATAGGAACCCAGTCATATGCGGAACAAAATCCTGTTTTAATCTTCAGTCTCTATTCTTTAGTCTCCAAGGACTCAGAAGTGATTTCTCAGTCTTTTCAAAGTGCGCATAAAGAAAACAAATGACTATCCAAACAAACGTGGAGACAGGAAGCAAAAGGCACGGGCAAGTGATGCAGCGGTAGATCATTCCAAACTATGCACTTGAAGTGCTGTAACCTACAAGGCTACAGACCAAGAGCTGGAAAGTGGGATTAGGCCGGAGAGCTCTTTGTCGGCTGGCACAGACACGATGGGCCGAATGGCCTCCTTCTGTGCCGTTAATTTCTATGATTCTATGATCAACCTCCTGTTTGATGGCTGGTGCTGCATGAGGTGAGTGTGAGGTGGGTTATCATATTAGGCACTCCAGGGCTCTGTCCCAAGCAGATGTAGAAGATGGTGCACTTTAAGTACCAGTAACCAGGCGGATGATCCAAGTGTGCAAGCCACAAAAGTGTTGCTCGTCACTCTGTCCCACAGTTACTGTCGACTATACCAAGCCGTCACACTCCAGCAGCAAGAGGCTCCCACTGGCAGGCAGAGGACAGCAATTTCACTAACTCCTGTCACTAGGGGACCAGCTAGAATAGCACGTGGTTCAGCTCTAGAACGCACTGTCACTGAGAGATGCACCCAATTGTGTGCAGACAGTTTCCTTCTGCCTGTGCAGAATTAGGTATTAGCAGGCGAAAGGCTGGCCAGCTTTGGTAGTTGAGCTTGTGCAGAGGTCAAAGTTCATACGGGTGTATTGGGCCACAGTATTTTGTAAATGTGGTCAGGACTATAAATGCATTGGTGCATCTTGGAGATATACAACCCCGGTGACTGCGTGCATCTTGTTGTCTCGTTGTTCCTGGTTGTCACACTGATGTCAGGAACCAGGGCTCAGAGGATAGCCTTTGTCTCTCAGGAGCCATCATCCCAGTCTGCCTTCTCCTTCAAAGAGTTTCGGCTCAGTCGATCGTCTTAAGATGAATGGAGCAGAACATTCACCCGCACGATCCGCTGGTCACTGATCTACACATTGAGGGGGTTCGAAGCCCCTGGAGTTCATGAGGCTGTGGTGTAATGGGTAGGGTCCACGGTGGGCACCAATGTAAACAATAATGCTTGGACTTTGGTCAATCCGGTGATGTGGAAGAATTGCAACAACTGCAGTTTCAAAAAACACTCACCAGCCACAGCTCTCAAACCCCACGCCCACCATCAAAAACACTCCTGTGGAAAAGCCCGAAGCCCTTTAAGAACTGACCAGCTGAACGCACTGGCTCGCTTTATGTGGGTGAGCTGAGCACCGTGGGCATTGCTCCTGAGAAAACTGGGCAATGCTGCTAACCTTCATTAGCATTCATTTCCACAGATTGCAATGGGCCTGAGTTTGGGGTCGGAGGCTTGCCACGGGTGAACGCCTCCGAACCCCAAGTGAACTCCGCACTTAACCTGCTGCCTCCGGACCTACGAAGACTCGCGCTCCTGGGCCTGCGGGCGTAGGCCTGCGTAAAGGCCCGCGTATCACAGGAGCGCAGGCAGTTCGCAAGCATCCCTGGGATCACCTGGGCCGGCCCAACCAATCACAGAGGGGGATTCCCATTATATTTATGGGGATTCCATTTACGTACGGAATCCCCAAACGCAGGAATAGGAATCGCCCAAAAAACACACTTTCACACAACCTAAATAAAAATAAATCACCAAGTTTAAAATTAATTAAAATACATTGGCCCAGAAATTCAGGTCGGGGGCTTCCCGTGGGTTCAAGCCTCCGACCTGCACTTATCTAGCGCGCCGGCCGTTGAGCTGTGGGCCCACGTGGGATTCCGATCCTGGGCATCCTCTAACTGCCGGCGCGCAGTGCTTGCGTATCCCAGGGGCACAGTTAGTTCGAAGCGTCCCCTGGGATCACATGGGCCATGGAGAGCCAATCGCAGCAGGGAATCTCTGTTCATAGATTTGACAGGAAAAGCTGTCAAATTTATGAATACAATTCAGCCCCAAAACATAACTAAAACTTCAAATAATTTTTTTTTTTAAATCACATTTTTAAAATAACTATTTTAAACAATAATTTAAATAGTTGAAAAAATTAATTACACTTTCTAACAGGGCTAAAAATAAACTTACATTTCTTTAAAGTATTTAAAAATAATAAACCTTTGGAAAAAATGTTTTAATTTAACTTAATTCACCACCTACCTTGTTAAAAGCAGGCCTTGCGATTGCTTTTTACAAGCGTAGCTCCTGGAGACTTACCCTCCCGGAGAAACCTGCAAAAAAACCCGGAAGTTCCAGGCGTACGTGCTGCCTCTCCGGCGCATGCGTTCGACCTGTGAACCCCTTCCTTCAAGGGAATGGACGTTCCGATTTCCCATGCATGCGCAGTGCATGCATGAAACCGGCAGTTTCGTTGGGCCTACGCATGAGTACCCAGCGCGTACTCACCCGTGGGGACCAGAAGTTCTGGCCCAATAGCCCCGACTCTCCACCCGCGGAGGCCCATTTCCCGGGGATGCGGAGGATCGGTCGAGCTGAAACTTGACAGGTCGCGAGTTCCGGGTTTTCGAGCATACGAGGTGCACACGGGAAACGGGAACTTGCGGCCTGCGTACGCTGTGCCATCGGGCCCCTAAAATCCGGGCCAATGTGTAAAATTTGATCCTGCGCATTTTCTACACAAGCGCGTTAGAGCGGTCTAACAGGATTGCCCCACAATTCCTGGCCCATGAGACATTCCGTTAGGACACACTGACTGGGAAGTATGACATCAGATATTGCCAGAGTGTTTCCAGGGATGAGGGGGTCTGCATTACAAGGATAGGCTAGAGCAACTGGGAGCTGGGAATTTTCTTCAAATAGGAAGATTGTGGGAGGATTTGATAGAGATGTTCAAAGTGATAAAATGAGTAGATAAGTTACACACAGATAGACTGTTTGCCTTGGCAGCTATATGGCAGACACAAGGCCATGAGCACAATTTAAGCCCCAGATACAGAAAGGCGGAGGTTAGAAGAAAAATATTCAGGCAGAGTTATCGGAATGTGGGACGTTTTGGCTGCAAGTGGTGATCACAACATTCCAAAAGGTCATTGATAATTCAGGCAAAATATCAAAGGGAATGAGGAGGAAGCAGGAGAATGTGACTGTGTAAAATCAGTCCTCAAGAAAGGCCTAACTTCAACAGGCAAAAAGAACCGAATGGCCTCCTTCAATGCTACAATATCTATGTTTCTACGTGATACCGCTCTTCTCCATTACTACATAGGATTACATGGAATATATAGCACAGAAACAGGCCATTCGGCGCATCCAGTCCATGCTCCACTCGATCTTCCTCATCTAAATCTATCAGCATAACCCTCTATTCCCTTCTCCCTCATATGCATGTCGAGCCTCCCCTTAAATACATCTATAAGGTCACAAATGTAACACCGCTATTCAAGAAAGGAGGGAGATAAAACTGGGAACTACAGGCCAGTTAGCCTGACATCAGTCATCAGGAAAATGCTGGAATCCATTGTTAAGGTAGTGGTAACAGGGCACTTAGAAAATCATAACATGATTAGGCAGAGTCAACATGGTTTTATGAAAGGGAAATCGTGTTTGACGAATTTATTAGAGTTTTTTGAGGGTGTAACTAGCAGGATAGATAAAGGGGAACCAGTGGATGTGGTATATTTGTATTTCCAAAAGACATTCGATAAGGTGCCACATAAAAGGTTATTACACAAGATTAGGGCTCCTGGGGTTGGGGGTAATGTAGTAGTATTGATAGAGGATTGGTCAATGGACAGAAAACAGGGAGTAGGGATAAACAGATCTTTTTCAGGTTGGCAGGTTGTAACTAGTGGGGTGCCGCAAGGATCAGTGTTGGGGCCTCAGCTATTTAAAATCTATATTAATGACCTAGATGAAGGGACCGAGTGTAATGTATCCAAGCTTGCTGATGATACAAAGCTAGGTGGGACAGTAAGCTGTGAGGAGAACACAAAGGCCCCTATTTTCTGGCCGCCGTCGGGTGGCTTTTCATGCGGCCGGGGGCCGAAAATCGGCAAAAAAGCGGGTCTGGACCCCCCCCCCGCCTGATTCACCGCCCCGTCCGACTTTCGGACTGCCGTTTCCGCGCGCCCCGCTTCAGTCCCGGCCGCCGCTGGCGGGACTGGTCGTCAGAGCACTAACAAGCAATTATCTGCTTGTTGAAGTGGATTTTCCCATGCCGTTGCGACTTTGGGGCTTTCCCCACCTGAAACCCGCCTGCGGGAACCCTGCTGCTGAGAGCTGGCGTGAAAACAGCTGGCTTGCTTGCTTGTAGCAGCAGGTCGCTGAGGGCTGAAGAGATTTAAATAGGCAGCATTTGCAGGCTGCAGGACCTTGTTAATCAAGGCTTGGGGGAACTTTTTGAAGCCTTAGGAGCAGCTGCAGAAAGTTGGAGCCTCACACACTTCTCCAGTGTGAGCTCCTGGGAAGCCCCTCTCACCACCCTAACTCAGCGCCCCCTCAATGGAGGCATCTGCCAGAAGCATGGGAGGCCTTTGGGACGTTCCCTTCCTGGCATTAGAGGATCTCCAACAGCAGAGGCGGCAGCAGCAGAACCAGGAACAGCAGGATGAGCACCAGGAGCACCAGGCTGCTGCTCACTCACCTGAAGCTGCACAGGCCAGAAGGGGCCAGCGCTTGGAAGTGGCTTGAGAGCACCTTGCTGCGCTTTAGGAGGCCAGTGGGACCCGTTTCTGCACTGGCAGTCCTACTCAGAATGACTTCCATGAAGATCTGGTTTCTCTGTTCAACAGATGGCCAACGCTCCTCAAGAGATGTCATTCTCTTATGAGCACTCCCCATGTTTTCCGTACCCTGGCGAGTTATCTCCTGCATGGAGGTTGCCAACCTTTCCATGGTGATGCGTTCATGCGCCAATGACTCCACAAAGGCTCTGCTCATGGTCGCTATGGACTCCTCCATTCGCTCCACACTCGCAGCGACCCTGGAGACAAAACCTGCCAGAGACTCCTGCATCTGTGCATGGAGATCCATCACCTCTTCTCTTGCGGATGGACCCAGAGGCAGAGGGTCGACATGCAGCACAGCTGAGCTGAGCTGGCAGAGTCCTGCGCCCTCCGACGAGGACTCTCCACTGCTGTCCCTGTCTCCAGAATCTGCTGAGGCTCACTTGTGAGCTGTGAAACACCAGGTGACAACACTACTCTATGTCCCGAAGGTCCCCCCGAGGTGTGAGTGTCTGCGCTGGTGCTGGGTGCGCTTACTTCTGCTGACACTGCGCCCTCAGAGGTTGGAGCTTCCTCTGAGGAGTCTGGCTGCACAGTCTCTTCCTCCTCCGCAGTGAGGACGGGGGCTCTGGATGGTACTGTGGGGGAGTAAAGGAAGGAGATAGAGATGTAATGCCAAGGTTCTTCTGGTGACTCCCAGCGAGTTGGCATCTGCTGACACCTGCATCCATGCAGCATTGGTCTCAGTGGGAGGCCTCTTCCTCCCTGATCTAGGGAAGAGGACCTCCCTGTGGGCCCTAACCCCATCCAATAATGCCTGCAGTGAAGCCTCGTCGAATTTGAAGGCAGCTCAGCCTCTGCCGCTGGCAGCAGCTGGTACAGGCTCCTCTGCTATTGTGCAAGAGTGGTTGAGAAGCCTGCAGAGGTGGAGAAGCTTGCTGGACACTTTGAAAGTACCACAAATGATGACATCATAGTGTGGGGATTTCTGACTCGAATTGGACAATTAGCAAGGCTTCCCACATGCTGGGAATTAATTGGCCACTTGAGGGAAAATTGTGTGGAGCTGGCTGACACTCTTTTATGTGTGTCAGAAACCCCACATTCGGGGAAATCCGACCATTCCCCACACAAGCCGAAAATCAGTGCCAATGAGTCTGCAAAGGGATATCGATAGACTGAGTGAGTGGGCAGTAAGGTGGCAGATGGAGTATAATGTAGGGAAATGTGAGGTTAGTCACTTTGGTAGGAAGAAGAGAAAAACAGAATATTTTTTAAATGGTGAGAAACTTTCAAATGTTCGTGTTGAGAGAGATTGGGGTGTCCTTGTGCAAGAAACACAGAAAGCTAGCATGCAGGTACAGCAAGCAATAAGGAAGGCAAATGGCATGTTGGCCTTTATTGCAAGGGGGTTGGAGTATAAGAGTAAGGAAGTCTTGCTGCAATTGTACAGGGCCTTGGTGAGACCACACCTGGAGTACTGGGCACAGTTCTGGTCTCCTTATCTAAGGACAGATGTACTTGCCTTGGAGGCGGTGCAACGAAGGTTCACTAGATTGATTCCTGGGATGAGAGGGCTGTCCTATGAGGAGAGATTGTGTAGAATGGGCCGATACTCTCTGGAGTTTAGAAGAATGAGAGGTGATCTCATTGAAACACACAAGATTCTGAAGGATTGACAGGGTAGATGCTGAGAGGTTGTTTCCCCTGGCTGGAGAGTCCAGAACTAGGGGGCATTGTCTAAGGAATGGGGGTCGGCCATTTAAAACGGAGATGAGGAGGAATTTCTTCACTCAGAGGGTTGTGAATCTTTGGAATTCTCTGCCCCAGAGGGCTGTGAATGCTGAGTCTTTGAGTACATTCAAGGCCGAGATCGATAGATTTTTAGATTCTAGGGAATCAAGGGATATGGAGATCGGGCGGGAAAGTGGAGTTGAGGTCGCTGATCAGCCATGATTTTATTGAATGGCGGAGCAGGCTCGAGGGGCCGAATGGCCGACTCCTGCTGTTACTTCTTATGTTCTTATGTTCTTCCTATTTTTCTTACCAAAATGTAATATCTCACATTCATCTGTGCTGAACTTCATTTGCCAATTATGTGTCCATTCTGCAAGTTTATTAATGTCCTCCTGTAATTTGTTGCAGTCCTCCACAGTATTGACTATCCCCCCAATTTGGTGTCATCCACAAATTCTGAAGTTGTGTTTTTGATTCCAAATTCTAAATCATTAATATAAATTATGAACAACAGAGGTCCCAGCACCGATCCTCGTGGAACACCACTACCCACCTTCTGCCACTGTGAATAGCTATTCTTTACACCTACTCTCTGCTTTCTGTCTTGAAGCCAGCTAGCAATCCATTCTGCTACTTGTCCTCTGACTCTGCATTCTCTGACCTTATTCTTTAATCTATTATGTGGTAACTTATCGAAGGTTTTTAACAATCTAGATTAAACTACATCTACTGCATTACCCTTGTCTACTCTCTGTTAGATCTTCAAAAAATTCACTGAGGTTGGTCAAGCAAGAATTTCACTTTTGAAATCCATGCTGACTATTTATTATTATATTTTTTGTTTCTAGATGTTGTTCTAAATTCTCCTTTAGTAGGGATTCCATCATTTTTCCTACCACCGATGTTCAGCTGGCTGATCTATAGTTCCCTGGACATGTTCTACCTCCCTTCTTAAATGTAGGTATTACATTAGCTACCCACCAGTCCTCTGGCATTGCACCTTTTTCTAATGAATTATTAAATACTAGCTGGGGGGGCCCCGTGTTGCCAGGGCTGTTTTGGGACGGGTGGTTTAAATCGAGTCCCAGGCTTTGGGCCCTGTCTCTGTGTCCCTCTGTCAATCTGCTGCCGGGCCAGGGCTGTTTTGGGCCGGGCGGTTTAAATCGAGTCCCAGGCTTTCGGGCCTGTCTCTGTGTCCCTCTGTGAATCTGCTGCCGGGCAACATTTTAAATCGAGTCCCAGGCTTTCGGGCCTGTCTCTGTGTCCTCTGTGAATCTGCTGCCGGCCAACATTCCTACCTTTTAATACCTTGAAAGATGAAAGTGAAAGTACTTATAAAATGAATATTTTTGGTAAAACTTATGTTATTTTTAAAAGAGATACTAACTTTTTCGAAGCTGGATTAGCAGATTTTGAGCTGGAAGTAGTTAAAGCAATGGCTGCCAGATCCCTGAGATGAAAACGATTAGTCCCGCCCACACACACACCGATTGGCCAACCATCAGGTGACTGAACTGTAGGATTGGTCAATCATGACGGCACAGGATTGGTCGACCTTGACGTCAGTCAATCAATGCTAATTAGCAGATAATGAGTTTAATTTTGAAGGTTGTTTGCATAACGCGCGAACAATTTTTGTCCGACCGAAAAGTAAATACGCTTACGACCGTCCTGGAATGGTAAGCTTTCTTTGGACGTAACGCACGCGTAGGTACGCTCTATAACTTTCGAGTGTATAGCCGGACAGACACACCGAAGTACAGACAGACAGACAGACAGACAGACAGATCAATCCTTTTATATATATAGGTTTCTCCTCTTTTTATTTTAAATTACTGTTATTAATATCAAGTTATGCTATAAACACGTCTTATAATACTTTTTGGGATGACAGTGAATATCATAAAGCTTTATTGCAATGGCCCACTGATGTCTATTTGAGTTATAAAGTTTCAAAGGTGCAGAAAGAGGGAAGGACAGAGAGAGAGAAAGATGTTGGGCAGAGAAAGAAAGAGAGAACATAGCAAAGAGAGCACGGGACAGAGAGATACAGAAGAACTAAAAGAGAAAGGGAGGGCCAGGTTGAGGTACAGACAGAAATGGAGAAAACAGGTAGGACAGTGAGAGCGTGTGTCAGAGAGAGAGAGACAGGGAGCGGGCTTTACAGATGGACATAGAGAAGCAGAAAGAGGAGGGAAACACTGAAAGAGGGGGGTGAACAACAGAAATAATAGTCACATTTTTGAAACACAAAACTCCTTTATTCAACTGAAAAATTGCAGTGTATTTTATAACTGGATAATTGAATGCTGTTTATGTTTTTGTATTTACCTGTACAGGAAGAGAAAACCCTCAGGCCCCAGCTTGTCTGCCCCCAATGTTTAATTCAATATTAAAACAAAATGAGATATGAAATGAAATTGTATTTACCCTTCTGGTTTTAATCTGCTTTGAAAACATGCCCATTTTTTCACGTAGAACACTGCGGCTATGAAGATGCAGAGTAAGATGGCCAATACCAGGGCACAGGCTGCAATGCTGCCGATGATACTCGAAGACCACTTTTCAGATAACTCTGTAAAATATCAAAGTTGATGGAGAGTTCAACAGCAGTGACATGAATCGAATAAGGACTCGGATTCATGTCCTTCAGAAAACCAGGTTTAATATAAGCACAAGAGAGACCAGCAGCTCTCCCTCGGTATAACATTGCTCTCAGGCACTAGGGGAGAATAGTCACAGACACGATGGGTCAAATGGCCTCCTTCTGTGCCATAAATTTCTAGGGTTCTATGAATAGCACTGTACTGAGGGATGTGGTGTTCATACAGAGAGAAACACCTGGGGTAGATTTTCAACTTGCCGACTGGGCGTAAAATTGGCGTTGGAGATCGTTGCCTGTCATAGAAACTGCTACATTTTAATTTGTGATCTGTGACGCTGATTTAATCCCAGGCAATGAATCGAAAATCTACCCTTGATATTCTCTCACTTGTAGGTGAAAGCTAAAAGCAGAGGCAATGAAATTGCATGGGCCCCGATCATAAGAACATAAGAAATAGGAGCAGGAGTAGGCCAATAGGCCCTTCGAGCCTGCTCCGCCATTCAATAAGATCATGGCTGATCTGATCCTAACTGCCAATCCACTATCACAGAACCATCTCCTGAATCTAACAGAATTAGACACACAAAATAGGAGCAGGATCAGGCTACACGGCCCCTGGACCCGCTCCGCTACCCACAGGGCCATGACCGATCCGAACCTAGACTCATGTCCAAATTCCTGCCCGCTCCCCGTAACCCTTAATTCCATTTACTTCTAGGAAACTGTCTATTTCTGTCTTAAATTTATGTAATGATGTAGCTTCGACAGCTTTTTGGGGCAGCATATTCCATGGACCTACCACCCTCTGAGTGAAGTAGTTCCTCCTCATCTCAGTTTTGAAAGAGCAGCCCCTTATTCTAAGACTATGCCCCCTAGTTCTAGTTTCACCCATCATCGGGAACATCCTCCCTGCATCCACCCGATCCAACCCCTTCACAATCTTATATGTTTCAATAAGATCGCCTCTCATTCTTCTCATCTCCAATGAGTAGAGTCCCAATCTACCCAACCTCTCCTCATATGTCCATCCCCTCATCCCCGGGATTAACCGAGTGAACCTTCTTTGTACTGACTCAAGAGCAAGTATGTCCTTTCTTAAGTATGGACACCAAAACTGTACGCAGTATTCCAGGTGCGGTCTCACCAATACCTTGTACAACTGAAGCAATACCTCCCTATTTTTATATTCTATCCCCCTAGCAATGAAAGCCAACATTCCATTGGCCTTCTTAATCACTTGCTGCACCTGCATACTAACCTTTTGAGTTTTGTGCACCAGGACCCCCAGATCCCTTTGTACTTCAGTACTTTCCAGTTTCTTGCCATTAAGATAATAACTTGCTCTACGATTTTTCCTGCCAAAGTGCATAACCTCACACTTTCCAGTATTGTATTCCATCTGCCAAATCTCTGCCCACTTACTTAGCCTGTCTATGTCCCCTTGAAGGTTTTTTATGTCCTCCTCACTCACTACTTTCCCCCCCATCTTAGTATCATCTGCAAACTTTGATATGTTACACTCGGTCCCCTCCTCCAAATCGTTAATATAGATTGTAAAGAGTTGGGGACCCAACACTGACCCCTGCAGAACACCACTAGTTACTGATTGCCAGTCTGAGAATGAACCATTTATCCCAACTCTCTGCCTTCTGTTAGATAGCCAATCCTCTATCCATGCCAGAATATTACCCCCAATCCCGTGATTTTTTATCTTAAGCAATAATCTTTTGTGTGGCACCTTGTCAAATGCCTTTTGGAAGTCTAAATACACTACGTCCACTGGTTCCCCTTTATCCACCCTATATGTTACTTCCTCAAAGAACTCCAGCAAATTTGTCAAACATGACTTCCCCTTCATAAAAGTTACGGCGGGATTGCACTCACTGGTGCCCTCCAACACTGACCATGCCAGGGTTGGGGTTAGTGGGAGGGCATTCCATCTGCATGGGGTAAGCGGGTGTCCGGGCCACTGCCCACCAGCCCCACACCGCTGGAAACTCTGTTATCGGCTGTCAGTCTGGGGAAGGGGCAAATAAAAAACAAACCCATTTCCAGGGAACAGCGCTCTCTTTGTAAGGAGGGTGTACCGGTCACATTGAGCTGGGTCCCTGCTCCATAGATGTAGCTCCACACACCACAGCTGTAGGCAGCAGTATCACTGAGGGACACATTCATGATGGTCAGAATGTAACTGTTACTGGTGACGTTCCTGGAAGGTTGAAAACGATCGGGGAAACCCCGGGATCTGGTAATGGTGCCATTCACAAACTGGCTCATCACCCACTCGCTGTTCCCAGGTCGCTGGCAGTGCCAGTGGACATCAGTGTCACTCACACTGGCATTGTACATGGCATATTGTAACAGGACCGTTTCACCCAGATACCTTGTTTACTGTTGGATCCTAAATAAGGACCGGATCAGCCAATGGACCTGTACGTGGGAAATATATGGAGCTCAACACAAAGAAATATATTTCTCCAGCATTCAAAGTTTAACAATTTATAACATTTTGAACTGTCATAAAATCACCTGAAGTTTAACACACCAGTTTGTAAAGTGAGAGGCCAGAAAAAATAGAACTCAACAACATCAGGAGTGGTAGGCTTGACTTAGTGATAGCACTCTCGCCTCTGAGTCAGAAGGTTGTAGGTTCAAACCTTACTCCACAGACTTGACACTCCAGTGCAGTGCTGAGTGAGTGCTGCACTGTCAGAGGGTCAGTGCTGAGGGAGTGCTGCACTGTCAGAGGGTCAGTACTGAGGGAGTGCTGCACTGTCGGAGGGTCAGTGCTGAGGGAGTGCTGCACTGTCGGAGGGTCAGTACTGAGGGAGTGCTACACTGTCAGAGGGTCAGTACTGAGGGAGTGCTGCACTGTCGGAGGGTCAGTGCTGAGGGAGTGCTGCACTGTCGGAGGGTCAGTACTGAGGGAGTGCTACACTGTCAGAGGAGCAGTACTGAGGGAGTGCTGCACTGTCAGAGGAGCAGTACTGAGGGAGCGCTGCACTGTCAGAGGGTCAGTGCTGAGGGAGTGCTGCACTGTCAGAGGAGCAGTACTGAGGGAGTGCTGCACTGTCAGAGGAGCAGTACTGAGGGAGTGCTGCACTGTCAGAGGAGCAGTACTGAGGGAGTGCTACACTGTCAGAGGAGCAGTACTGAGGGAGTGCTGCACTGTCAGAGGAGCAGTACTGAGGGAGCGCTGCACTGTCAGAGGGTCAGTGCTGAGGGAGTGCTGCACTGTCGGAGGGTCAGTACTGAGGGAGCGCTGCACTGTCGGAGGAGCAGTACTGAGGGAGCGCTGCACTGTCGGAGGAGCAGTACTGAGGGAGCGCTGCACTGTTGGAGGGTCAGTACTGAGGGAGTGCTGCACTGTCAGAGGAGCAGTACTGAGGGAGTGCTGCACTGTCGGAGGGTCAGTACTGAGGGAGCGCTGCACTGTCAGAGGGTCAGTGCTGAGGGAGCGCTGCACTGTCGGAGGGTCAGTACTGAGGGAGTGCTGCACTGTCAGAGGGTCAGTACTGAGGGAGTGCTGCACTGTCGGAGGGTCAGTATTGAGGGAGCGCGGCACTGTCAGAGGGGCAGTACTGAGGGGGTGCTGCACTGTCAGAGGAGCAGGACTGAGGGAGCGCTGCACTGTCAGAGGGTCAGTGCTGAGGGAGTGCTGCACTGTCGGAGGGTCAGTGCTGAGGGAGTGCTGCACTGTCAGAGGGTCAGTACTGAGGGAGTGCTGCACTGTCAGAGGGTCAGTACTGAGGGAGTGCTGCACTGTCGGAGGGTCAGTATTGAGGGAGCGCGGCACTGTCAGAGGGGCAGTACTGAGGGGGTGCTGCACTGTCAGAGGAGCAGGACTGAGGGAGCGCTGCACTGTCAGAGGGTCAGTGCTGAGGGAGTGCTGCACTGTCGGAGGGTCAGTGCTGAGGGAGTGCTGCACTGTCGGAGTGCTGCACTGTCGGAGGTTCAGTACTGAGGGAGCGCTGCACTGTCGGAGGAGCAGTACTGAGGGAGTGCTGCACTGTCGGCGGAGCAGTACTGATGGAGCGCTGCACTGTCTGAAAGGCAGTACTGAGGGAGTGCTGCACTGTCGGCGGAGCAGTACTGAGGGAGCGCTGCACTGTCGGAGGAGCAGTACTGAGGGAGCGCTGCACTGTCGGAGGAGCAGTACTGAGGGAGCGCTGCACTGTTGGAGGGTCAGTACTGAGGGAGCGCTGCACTGTCAGAGGGGCAGTACTGAGGGAGCGCTGCACTGTCAGAGGGTCAGTACTAAGGGAGTGCTGCACTGTCGGAGGGGCATTACTAAGGGAGTGCTGCACTGTCGGAGGGTCAGTGCTGAGGGAGTGCTGCACTGTCAGAGGGTCAGTACTGAGGGAGTGCTGCACTGTCGGAGGGGCAGTACTGAGGGATTGATGCACTGTCGGCGGAGCAGTACTGAGGCAGTGCTGCACTGTCGGAGGTGCCGTCTTTCAGATGAGACGTTAACCTGAGGCCCCCTGTCTGTATTCTCAGGTGGATGTAAAAGATCCCCTGGCACTATTTTGAAGAAGATCAGGGGGGCTCTCCCTGGTGTCCTGGCCAATATTTATCCCTCAACCAACATCACCAAAATCAGATTAACTGGTTATTGGTCTTATTGTGGAACCTTGCTGTGCACAACTTGGCTGGCACTTTGTCCTCCATAACACAGTGATTACACTTCAAAGGTACTCCATTGGCTGCGAAGCTCTTTGTGAAAGGTGCTATATAAACACAAGGGAGTAGAAATCCACCTTGGGTGTTTGCACAAAACGGGCAATAACGAATCGGCCGCCCATCAAACACCCCGCCTGATACTGAAATAAAAACACAAAATACTGGAAATACTCAGCAGGTCAGGCAGCATCTGTGGAGAGAGAAACAGAGTTAACGTTTCAGGTCGATGATCCTTTGTCAGAACTGGACTGCCTGATACTGAATTCCATTGACTGCAATGGAGCTGAATATCGAGCGGCGTGTATAACACGCGGCTGGTGCAATAACGCCTATTGTGCTCCACCGTCCAGGTTGAATTTCCCCCCCACGGTCTCTTTCCCCCTTTCATTAACTGGTTGGCAGAGGCTCCTCCCCTTACAAGGCCAACAGGAGCTACCAGGGCAGGTCTTTAATAAAAGCCCAGAATAAATTACTGGAGAGCTCACTGAAGTGGACAGGATCAATGAGCTCAAGAAACAGCAGATGTATTTATGGAGAGAGATGTGTTGGTTTGAAGCTAGGTAGGAGAAGTGAGATTAATCAAATAGAGGAAGGCTTGTTGACCAAAATAGCCTTCGCTGTTCCTGAAAAGTCCTCTGTTCTTCTGCTTAAACCTGTGTTACTGCCATCATTGAAATGTCATCTAGGAAAAGCAACTGGCTGAGGTTGAATGATGAAAACGTGAATGTACGTGGAAACTGTACAGTTCTGCTCAACTATATTTATGGGTCAGTGAGATATTTTGCAGAACTTTTCCTTAGTATATTAAATTAAAAAGATAGAGTTCATGATAGGATACAGTGTACATGGGCTGTGGGACCTGAGAGAAGGCGGAGCGGCCATAAAGGAGCACGGCAGAGGAGGCCCGACACCGGAGAGCTGCTAGTTGGGAAAGAGTCCGAGAGTGGGAGCAGTCAATCAACAACAACTGCGAAACCGCTAAAGTGACGTCACAACCAGGGAAGGAGCTGATTGGTAAGTAGGACCTGGTGAGTATTTCTGCAGTCCAATCGTTGAAGTAAAAGTAAGGTCTCTAGTTTAGAGTAAGTAGTGTTTAAAGGGAAATAAGGTCCCTAGTGTATTTAATATTCTTTAATTTAAAGGAAGTAAAGGGAGTAAATTAAGGGTAGGACTTGGCAGGGCACCTCGGCAGCGTGGAGTGCTCTTCCTGTGCTATGTGGGAAGTCAGGGACACTTTCGATGTCCAGGGTGAACACATGTGCAGGAAGTGTCTCCAACTGCAGCTACTCAAAATCCGTGTTTCAGAGCTGGAGCTGCAGCTGCAGTCACTGTGGAGCATCCGCGAAGCTGAGATCTTCATGGATAGTACATTTAACGAGGTGGTCACACCGCAGGTAAAGAGTGCACAGGCAGATAGGGGATGGGTGACTGCCAGACAGAGTAAAAGAACTAGGAAGGTAGTGCAGGAGTCCCCTGGGTCCGTCTCCCTCTCCAACAGATTTTCTGTTTTGGATACTGCTGGGGGAGATGGTTTCTCAGGAATGCAGCAAGTGCCAAGTCCGTGGCACTACGAGTGGCTCAGCTGCACAGGAGGGGAGGAAAAATAGTGAGAGAGCAATAGTGATAGAGGATTGTATCGTAAGGGGAACAGATAGAAGTTTCTGTGGCTGCAGACGTGACTCCAGGATGGTATGTTGCCTCCCTGGTGCCAGGGTCAAGGATGTCACTGAAGGGCTGCAGGGCATTCTGAAGGGGGAGGGTGAACAGTCAGAGGTCGTGGTTCACATTGGTACCAATGACATAGGTAGAAAGAGGGATGAGGTCCTGCAACAAGAATTTAGGGAGCTAGGTAGCAGATTAAAAAGAAGGAACTCAAAGGTTGTAGCCTTTGGATTACTCCCGGTGCCACGTGCTAGTGAGTATAGAAACATAGAAACATAGAAGATAGGAGCAGGAGTAGGCCATTCGGCCCCTCGAGCCTGCTCCGCCATTCAATGCGATCATGGCTGATCATCCAAATTCAGTACCGGGTCTCTGCTTTCTCCCCATAACCCTTGATCCCTTTAGCCTTGAGAAATATAGCCAACTCCTTCATGAATATATTTAATGAATTGGCCTCTACTGCCTTCTGTGGCAGAGAATTCCACAGGTTCACCACTCTCTGGGTGAAGAAATTCCTCCTCATTTCTGCCCTAAATGGCTTACCCCTTATCCTTAGACTGTGACCCCTGGTTCTGGACTCCCCAACCATCGGGAACATCCTTCCAGCATCTAGTCTGTCTAGTCCTGTTAGAATTTTATAAGTTTCGATGAGATCCCCTCTCATTCTTCTAAACTCCAGCAAGTACAAGCCCAATCGATCCCATCTCTCCTCATACGTCATTCCTGCCAGCCCAGGTATCAGCCTGGTGAATCTTCGCTGAACTCCTTCCAGTACTAGGAATAGGAGGATAGAGCAGATGAATACGTGGCTGAAGAGTTGGTGCAGGAGGGAGGGCTTTAGTTTCCTGGATCACTGGGTCTGCTTTTGGGTAAGGTGGGACCTGTACAAGTCGGACGGGTTGCACCTGGACCGGAACGGGACCAACATCCTTGCGGGGAGGTTTGCTAGTGCTTTTGGGGGGGTTTAAACTAACTTGGCAGGGGGAATGGATACGGAGTGGAGCTATAATAGGGGGTGATGCACAGCCAAAAATAAGTCAGCCCGGAAGGCAGAGCAAATATGTAATGTCACAATGGAGTATGGCAAGGCTGGATAGCATTTATTTTAATGCAAGGAGTTTTGCGAGTAAGGCAGATGAATTGAAGGTGTTGATGAACACATGGGAGTATGATATTGTTGCTATCACAGAGACATGGTTGAGGGAGGGACAGGACTGGCAGCTCAATATTCCGGGGTATAGAATCTTCAGGCGAGACAGAGGGGGTATAAAAGAGGAGGGGGTGTCGCAATATTAATCAAGGAGCCAATTACTGCTGTAAGGAGGGATGATATCTTAGCAGGTTCTTCTAATGAGGCCATATGGGTAGAACTTAAAAACAAGAAGGGGGCAAGCACTTTGCTGGGAGTGTACTATAGACCCCCAAACTGTCAGGGGGAGATAGAGGAACAGATATGCAGGCAAATCTCAGAGAAGTGAAGAAATAATAGGGTAATAATAGTAGTGGACTTCAACTTACCCAACATTAACTGGGAAAGTCAGAGTGTGAAAGGCTTAGAGGATGCAGAATTCTTAAAGTGCATCCAGGAGATCTTTTTGAGCCAGCATGTAGAAAGTCCCACAAGAGAGGTGGCGGTACTGGACCTAATTCTAGGGAATGTTGACGGGTAAGTGGTAGAAGTGTCAATAGGAGAGCATTTTGGTGACAGTGACCATAATTCGGTGAGATTTAAGGTCATTATGGAAAAGGACAAAGATGGACTGGAAATAAAGGTTCTAAATTGGGGGAAGGCCGATTTTAATATGATAAGGCAGGATCTGGCCAAAGTGGACTGGGATCAGTTACTTGAAGGAAAATCCACATCAGAGCAGTGGGAGTCTTTCAGAAAGGAAATAGAGAGAGTACAATGCCAACATGTTCCCGTAAAGGTCAAGGGTGGGACCAACAAGCCCAGGGAACCCTGGATGTCAAGGGATATACAAGAATGGATTAGGAAAAAAAGGGAGGCTTTTGGCAGATACAAAGGACTAAAAACAGTGGAAGCCCCAGATGAGTATAGAAAGTGCAGGGGGGTACTTAAAAAAGAAATTAGGAGAGCGAGGAGGGGGCATGAAAAAACACTGGCAGGCAAAATAAAGGAAAATCCCAAGGTGTTTTATAAGTATATTAAGGGCAAGAGGATAACCAGGGAAAGAGTACAGCCCATTAGGGTCCAAAGCGGCCATCTGTGTGCAGAGCCAAAAGATGTGGGTGAGGTTTTAAATGAATATTTTGCATTTGTGTTTACTATGGAGAAGGACGATGTAGGAATTGAAATCAGGCAGGGGGATTGTGATACACTTAAACAAATTGTATTGAGAGGGAGGAGGTACTAGCAGTTTTAGCGGGCTTAAAAGTGGATAAATCCCCAAGCCCAGACAAGCTGTATCCCAGGCTGCTGTGTGAGGCAAGGGAGGAGATTGCAGGGGCTCTGACACAAATTTTTCAGAACCTCTCTGGCCACAGGGGAGGTGCCAGAGGACTGGAGGACAGCTAATGTAGAACATTATTCAAGCAGGGTAGTAGGGATAAACCAGGAAATTACAGGCCAGTGAGCCTAACATCAGTGGTAGGGAAATTATTGGAAAAAATTCTGAGGGACAGAATTAGTCTCCACTTGGAGAGGCAATGATTAATCAAGGATAGTCAGCATGGCTTTGTCAGGGGGAAATCATGTCCAACCAATTTGATTGAATTTTTCGAGGGGGTGACTAGGTGCGTGGAAGAGCGTAGTGCAGTTGATGTAATCGACATGGACTTCAGTAAGGCATTTGACAAAGTCCCGCACGGGAGACTGATCAAGAAGGAAAGAGCCCATGGGATCCAGGGCAATTTGGCACATTGGATCCAAAATTGGCTTAGTGGCAGGAGGCAGAGTGTGATGGTCGAATGTTGTTTTTGTGACTGGAAGCCTGTGTCCAGTGGTGTACCGCAGGGATCGGTGCTGGGTCCTTTGTTGTTTGTAGTGTACATTAAGGATTTAGATATGAATGTTGGAGGTATGATCAGTAAGTTCGCAGATGACACGAAAATTGGTGGAGTGGCAAAGAGTGAGGAGGGAAGCCTCAGGCTACAGGACGATATAGACAGGTTGGTCTGATGGGCAGAACAGTGGCAAATGGAATTTAACACTGAAAAGTGTGAGGTGATGCATTTTGGGAGGACTATTAAGGCAAGGGAATACACAATGAATGTGTGATATCCGAGTGGTAAGGTCAAGAACTGTGATAAGCCAGACTTCAGGAACCAAAACTTTAACTTTTTAATTACACGGTTTAGGAGAGAAACATCTCTTACAGCTGGAAGCACCCACACTCTATTTCTTACTGCACAAGCAAAGATGGAGGATCAACCTCTGAGTCATACCCAGAATGCAATACCACTACCTTAATAAGTGGTGTGCCAAGACATTACCTTAAAACACTGGTATTTGTGATCCCTTAATATTTGTCTCCATCTGGTGGATAACTTAAGCATTACATCCCAGATTACTATAGAATGGTAGGACCCTAGGAAGGACAGAGGATCAGAGTGACCTTGGTGTGCATGTACATAGATCCCTGAAGGCAGCAGGACAGGTAGATAAGGTGTTAAAAAAGCATCTGGGATACATGCCTTCATTAGCCGAGGCATAGAATATAAGAGCAGGGAGGCTATGATGGAGCTGTACAAAACGCTAGTTAGGCCACAGCTGGAAAACTGTGTGCAGTTCTGGTCGACACACTATAAGAAGGATGTGATTGCATTGGAGAGGGTGCAGAGGAGATTCACCAGGATGTTACCTGGTCTGGAGCGATTCAGCTATGAAGAGAGACTGGACAGGCTGGGGTTGTTTTCCTTAGAGCAGAGAAGGCTGAGGGGGGACCTGATTGAGGTGTACAAAATTATGAGGGGCATAGATAGGGTAGATAGAAAGGAACTTTCCCCCTTAGCAGAGGGGCCAATAACCAGGGGGCATAGTTTCAAAGTAAGGGGCAGGAGGTTTAGAGGGGATTTGAGGATAAACTTTTTCACCCAGGGGGTGGTTGGAATCTGGAACTCACTTCCTGAAAGGATGGTAGAGGCAGGAACCCTCACAACATTCAAGAAGCATTTAGATGAGCACTTGAAACGCCATAGCATACAAGGCTACGGACCAAGTGCTGGAAAATGGGATTAGAATAGATAGTGATTGATGGCCAGCGCAGACATGATGGGCCAAAGGGCCTCTCTCTGTGCTGTATAACTCTATGGCCTAGAAAGTCGGTGGGATGCGCCACCAGTTAGCGCCTAAAGAGGGCACTCAGTAGCTTTAGCGCCACTGGCCATGCCTCCCGCGATATTTAGCTGGGGCGCTAATGGCAGCGTTAACCTGTTGCGCTGCGCCACCTCCGATGATGTCATCGGTATGCGCCGCGCCCCGCTACCACTCCGATCTCGATATTTGGCAGCGACCGCCACTGTAGCGCCGTTCGCAAATGGCGCCCGGTTCACAGGGCCTACCTGTGGCGGCAGTGGCGCTAATTAAGGTGGAGGTGCGGGGCAGCCGTTTTTTCGGCGGCCGCTGTAATGATATCAGCAAATAGAGATGGTATTTGCCTGTTCGATTATGATGCCTTAATAGCATGATTGCATGTATTGATTGCTTGTGCCTGACCAGCAGAGGGCATGTGACCGAGAGAAGCAAGGCAGTTAGTTTTAGTTTCAGTTTCGTTCTAGATGCATCACTAGCATAATGGTGTCTCCTGAATGCTGTATAAAGAGTTGAAACGACTTTAGATTAAAACTCATTCTCTTTCTTAAATGTCTCATCATTGAACCCACAAAGAAATCAATACATGGTGTCAGAAGTGGCTGAAAGAGATGAAGAGAAAAAATCCGAAGTTAAATCAGCTCTCCACAGATTAGCAAGCCAAAAGAGAACATCGTTGCTTACCATTAGAGAATAGCAAATGAAGTGAAAAAATGGAAGGTTTACACCCACCGGCGACGCTTCAGTTGACAGGTAATGTGGCTGAAAATTGGAGAAGGTTCAAACAACGTGTGGGGTTGTATTTATCAGCAATCGGAGCTGACGAGAAAAGTAATAAAAAGAAATCGCCACTGTTCTTACATGTCGTGGGTGATGAAGTGCTGGAGGTGTATAATAACTTCACATTCGCTGCTAATGGAGACAAAATGAAGCTAGATAAAATAATGGAACAGTTTGAGGCCTACTGCATACCTAAATGTAACGTGACGTTTGAGAGGCACAGATTTTTCACATGTGTACAGAAAACGGGTGAGACTATTGATCAGTATGTGACTGAACTGAGAAACAGAAGCAAATCGTGTGAATTTGGGGGACTGACAGGCTCGCTGATAAAAGACAGACTGGTGTGTGGTATTCCAGATAATGGTCTAAGGGAAAGACTGCTAAGAGAGCAAGATTTAGACCTGGGAAAAGCCATAGCACTGTGTAGGGCTACAGAGACTGTGAAGTTGCAGGCAAAGGAGCTGTTCAGTGACATTAGCTGCAACGTGGATGCAGTGAGAAAGAACGGATACAAACCGTTTAACAAAAAGAGCGCCAATGTGAAAAAAGAGGCATGGCCAGCAAACGAAAATGAAAGGGACAATCGAAAGTCATGTAGTCGATGCAGTACACAGCATCCACCAAGAAAGTGTCCAGCATATGGTAAAAAATGCAATAGTTGCAACAAAAGCAAACATTATGCCCGTTGCTGCAAGAACCAAGTGCAACAAAGCAAGGTCCATGCTGTAGATGAAAGCGACACAGAGGAGTTTTATGTAGATGTTGTGTCTGAAAACAAAAAAGAAGAAAGAGACTGGATGTTGACACTAAAAGTGAATGACATACACATTCCATTTAAATTGGATACTGGAGCACAAGTTAATGTGATATCAGAGACTGATTTTAAGAAAATTAGACCCAGACCAAAGATACATGGAATAAAAGTGAAAGTGACAGGATACTCAGGTACTGATATACCAGTGAAAGGAAGATGCATTGTCAAAGTAACACACAAGGACAGAGAGCACACGCTAGCATTAATCGTGGTGCCAAAGGATGTGCAAGCCATACTAGGTTTAAAAGCCTGTGAGAGACTGAACCTGGTGAAGAGAGTCCTCGTTGTGGAAAGCGAGGGAGAGACAGTCTATGATTAACTCATGAAAGAGTACAACGACCTATTTAAGGCTCTAGGCTGCATTCCAGGATAACACACGATCAGAGTAGATAAAAGTATGACACCGGTCATACATCCATGCAGAAAAGTTCCGTTTGCTCTTCAAAAGCAACTGAAGGCAGAGTTGGACAGGATGGAAAGCCTGAACGTGATTCAGAAGATAGATGAGCCAACTGAGTGGGTGAGTTCCCTCGTCGTAGTGGACAAAAAGAATGGAAAGCTCAGAATTTGCCTGGATCCAAGAGATCTAAACAGAACAATAAAGAGAGAGCACTTCAAGCTTCCTACACGTGAGGAAATCATGGCACAGTTTGCAAATGCAAAATATTTCAGCAAGTTAGATGCATCATCAGGATTTTGGCAGATGAAGCTGGACGAAGCAAGTTCAAGACTGTGCACGTTCAACAGTCCATTTGGCAGATACAGATTCCTAAGGTTACCATTTGGCATTGCCTCAGCTCCTGAAGTGTATCACAAGACTATCCATATGATCTATGAGCACCTGGAGGGAGTTGATACATCAATGGATGACATCATAGTATGGGGAACCACGAGAACCGAGCATGACGAGAGACTGAAAAAAGTGCTGGAAGCAACAAGGAAAACAAACCTGAAGCTGAATAGAGAGAAATGCCAGCTCGGGGTGACAGAACTGACATTCGTGGGAGATATCCTTAGCAGTGAGGGCATCAGACCAGATCCCAGAAAGGTGTCCGCCATTGAGAATATGCCAAAGCCACAATGCAAAAAGGACGTGCAGAGGTTTAATGGAATGATCAACTACATGGGGAAATTCATATCCAACCTCTCAGAAAAGATGGCGCCACCGAGAAGACTAACTGAAAAGAACATAGAATGGGAATGGAATCATGAGCATGAGAAGTCATGGAGCGATCTAAAGAAACTGCTCACAGAGGAACCAGTTCTGAGGTTTTATGACCCAGCGAGACCCATCAAGATATCATCAGATGCATCACAGAGTGGGCTCGGTGCCGTTCTTCTGCAACAATATGACTACTGGCAACCTATTGCATATGCATCGCGCTCAATGACAGACGCGGAGACGCGATATGCTCAAATAGAAAAGGAGCTGCTCAGCATCACATACGCCTGTGAAAGATTTCACCAGTTTGTGGCAGGACAAGCAATCAGTGTAGAGACTGACCATAAGCCCCTGATTGCATTGTTCCAAAAGCCACTAAATAGCTGTCCGCTTAGAATACAAAGAATGATGATCAGGCTGCAACGCTATACACTGAATGTTGCGTACACACCGGGTAAGCTGATGTATACAGCAGACACGTTGTCCAGAGCTGTAGACCCAAGTGAGCCCGCAAACACCACAATGGATGACAAAGTGAACGCCTACGTGGACATGATCACAAGTGCACTGCCCATAGCAGATGCAAAAATGGAGCTCATAAAGACTGAGACAAACAAAGATGAAACAATGAGACGACTGAGAAAAAGCATCTTGGATGGATGGCCCAACATGAAGCAAGACTGCTCACCTGATATAGCAGAGTACTGGAACTGCAGGGCGGAACTATCAGTGGTTGAAGACATCATCTACAAAGGAAGTAAAATAGTTATCCCAAAGAGTCTGAGAAGAGAGATGCTAAAAAAGATCCATGGAGGACATCTGGGAATCGAAAAGTGTAAGAAAAGAGCACGAGAGGTGATGTACTGGCCACGAATCAACCAAGATGTGACAAATGAGGTGTCAAACTGCACAATATGCCTGAAATATCGAGCAAGCAATCCGGTAGAACCACTAAAGCCACACCCAGCACCAGACAGACCTTACCAGAAGGTAGGCGCTGGCCTATTCGTATGTCAAGGGAAGGACTATCTTGTAGTCACAGACTATTACTCCCTGTATCCAGAGGTTTGTAGACTGCACACCACCACTGCAGATGCTGTGATAACATGTATGAAAGCCATATTCTCCAGACATGGCGTGGCAAGCGAGGTCTTCACAGACAACGGACCTCAGTTTTACAATGCAAGTTTCGGACACTTTGCCAAAGAGTGGGACTTTGTCCACACAACGTCAAGTCCTCAGTTTCCACAGTCCAATGGACTAGTGGAAAAATCGGTCCAGACAGTGAAAAGACTGATGTACAAGGCAAAAGACAGTGGAACTGACTTCTACCAGAGCATGCTTGTATACCGCACAACACCGCTCGAGTGTGGTATGTCACCAGCCCAACTCCTGATGGGACGTCGGCTAAGGTCAAACCTACCCATCCCGGAGAACCTCCTGAAAACAAAAGAGGGGGAGAAAGTGAGGAAGTTCAAAGAACAACAGAAAGAAAAGCAAAAGTACTACTATGACAGAGGAGCACAAAACCTACCTGAACTCCACACTGGTGACCAAGTAAGGTTCAAAGACAAAACAAACACATGGACTCAGAAGGGAACTGTCCTGAGTGAAGTTCAACCAAGATCATACACCATTCAGACAGATGAAGGTGCTGTTCTGAGAAGAAATCGTCGAGATCTTCTCATGGGACCAGACACAGCAGGTCAAGAGACTGATACTGTTGAACAACCTGATCACACAGCTGAGAACAAATCATCTGAGGCAACAACTCAGATTCAAGGACAATCAATCAGAAAATCCTCAAGACACGTGAAGCCTCCTGAGAGACTCATTGAGCAAATTTAAGGACTATTGTTATAGAAGGAAGTAATGTTATCTTATTCTTTCTTCAAGTTCTAGTGTATTGATATATTTCATGTGAACACACAAAGCAAGGTTAAAAAACCTTGATCATGATAATGTTAATGTAAGTTCATTAAGTGTTACAGTTAAAATGCAGATTAATACAAAGAAAACATGTTGTTAGTTAAAAGTAAAATACTTTTGTTTTAAGAAAGGAGATGTAATGATATCAGCAAATAGAGATGGTATTTGCCTGTTCGATTATGATGCCTTAATAGCATGATTGCATGTATTGATTGCTTGTGCCTGACCAGCAGAGGGCATGTGACCGAGAGAAGCAAGGCAGTTAGTTTTAGTTTCAGTTTCGTTCTAGATGCATCACTAGCATAATGGTGTCTCCTGAATGCTGTATAAAGAGTTGAACAGACTTTAGATTAAAACTCATTCTCTTTCATCAATGTCTCATCATTGAACCCACAAAGAAATCAATACAGCCGCCTGCCAGCACCTCCGTCCCCGGCCTCCTGTTCGACCCCCGCGGCATTGCCGGCTGTTTTCCGAGAGCCCGGCATTTCTCCTCGGTGCCAGGCTCTTTGGCCGGCACTCGCGATCTCCGATCGCGCTGGTGCAGGCCCCTCCCACTTGAGAATAAGAGGAAGGCCTGCAGTACTGCAGCGCGCCGTGCCGCAGTGTGTGGCGCTGCGGTACGTTGAGCTGCGATATTCAGTTTCAGCGCCCTAAGAGGGACGTGGGGCGCCTCGAGCCTCGCCCCGTGTCCCTCTTGGGGCACTCAAGCTGAATTTCCGGCGGTCGCAACTGCTCCGAACGCTGCGCTAAATCCGGCGCCCAGGCGAGCTTGGCGCCCCGTTTGCGGCTCCACCCAATTTCTCCCCCCATGAATCTATGGGGGAGAAATTGAGTATCGCCCCGTTTGGGGCGCCAGCTTCGCCAGGGCGCTAAATGTAGCGGCCCGGAAACATTCGCGGCCGCCCGCCGGAAATTGAGTGGTAGCACCCCAAAGGGAAGCGCGGCACTACTGGGGGCGCCCTGCATCCCGCTTGGGGCGCTGCGACTGAATATCGTGGCGCAACATGCTGCAGCGCCACACGCTGCGACACGTCGCGCTGCGGTATTGCAAGCCTTTCTCCCCTTCTTAAAGGGGAGGGGCCTTGTGCAGCGCGATCTGGGGTCCAGCTGGGCCCCCGAGGATCGGGAGTGCAGGCAAAAGAGCCCGGCACCGAGGAGAAGTGCCTGGCTCTTGGAGCGCAGCCGGCACTCCGCGGGGGGGGGGTTCAGGAGACTGGGGACAGGAGCGCAGGCAGGTGCTGGCAGGCTGCCAACAACAAAAATGGCCGCCCCGCACCTCGCCTTTAATTTGCGCCTCCCCGGCCGCAGGTAGGCCCCCCAAAACCCATCGGACATAGCGTCCAGTGGTAAATCAGGGGGCGCTGCCAAATATCGCAGCCGGGGCATCAGCGGGGTGCTGCGCACACCGATGACATCATCGGCGGCGGCGCAGCGCTAACGGATAGCGCCACCACTAGCGGCCCGCGGAATTTAGCGGGAGGCGTGGACAGTTCCGCACCCGGGCACGAGTTGGCTTGTGACCCACTTAGCGCCCTCTTAAGGCACTAACGGGTGACGCAGCCAACTGAATTTCTCCCCCTTTCACTCTATGTGGGAGGAGATTAAATAGGTGGGTAGAGTCTGTGATAGGGGAGCGTGTACATGAGCTGTGGGAGGAGATTAAATGGGTGGGTAGAGTCTGTGATAAGGGAGAGTGTACATGGGCTGTGGGAGGGGATTAAATGGGTGGTTAGAGTCTGTGATAGGGGAGCGTGTACATGAGCTGTGGGAGGAGGTTAAATGGGTGGGTACAGTCTGTGATAGGAGAGCGTGTACATGGGCTGTGGGAGGGGATTAAATGGGTGGTTAGAGTCTGTGATAGGGGAGAGTGTACATGGGCTGTGGGAGGGGATTAAATGGGTGGTTAGATTCTGTGTTAGGGGAGAGTGTACATGGGCTGTGGGAGGAGATTAAATGGGTGGGTAGAGTCTGTGATGGGGAGAGTGTACATGGGCTGTGGGAGGAGATTAAATGGGTGGGTAGAGTCAGGAGACTTTATGGTGTACAGCTTTATGTTAGTAATATGGAGAAATAAAATGTAGATCTTTTCGTAAGGAAGTGGGTAAAGATATTGTAATACAAAAGCAAAACACTGTGGATGCTGGAAACCTGAAATGAAAATAGAAAATTCTGGAAAAACTCAGCAGGTCAGGCAGCATCTGTGGAGAGAGAAACAGAGTTAATGTTTCAGGGTGATGACCTTTCATCAGAACTGCAAAATGTTAGTGATGTAACAGATTTTAAGCAAGATCTTGTTGCTCTGACTTGGGATTCATCCACCACTGAAACAGCAACGCCCAGAACTGTGCTTTGCAAACCTTCAGGCCCTAAAGACCCAAACAGAACAAACCAGCAACTAAGAAATACAAGTAAATAAGACGGAGCTGCCAGGGGTCAAGGTTTCTATGTGAGCCGCAGGCTACAGTTTGGGGACCCCTGCCCTATAATTCCTGAAGTGTGCTGTGACAAACCAGGCAGGAAATTTACAAATAGAAACAGAAATACTGGAAACACTCAGCAGGTCGGACAGCGTCTGCAGAGAGAGACACAGAGGTAACGTTTCAGGTCGATGAACTTTCGTCAGAATTGGAAAAAGTTAGAGATGTAACAGATTTTAAGCAAGTGCAGGGGCAGGGAATGGGGGGAGGGGAGGAAAGAACAAAAGGGACGGTCTGTGATAGGGTGGAAGGCGGGAGAGATTAAACGAGCAGCACAATCATTAACAGCACCTGCTGTCTGAAAATGGGGCCGAGTTTATGATCTGAAATTGTTGAACTCAAGGTTGTAAAGTGCCCAATCGACAGATGAGGTGCTGTTCATCGAGCTTACGTTGAGCTTCATTGGAACAGTGTAGGAGGCCGAGGATAGAGAGGTCAGAGTAGTCCAGATAATTAAAGTGACAGGTGACCGGAAGCTTGAGGTCACATTTGTGGACTGAACGGAGGTGTGCCGCAAAGCGGTCACCCAATCTGTGTTGGGACTCCCCGATGTAGAGGAGACGGCACAATTTACAAATATTGATTTCATTAGGTGCAAGCACTGAAAAGTTCAGGAAAAATAAAAAGTTTAATTTTTTCAGATTTTTAAAACCATTTTAAGCCATTATATAAAAATTATAAATAAACTTCGAAACTGCTCTTCAATTCCCAGCCTGCCCATCAACTACACCATCGGAGGTCAGTTAGTATAATGTAAACTCTACTTACTGGTTACATTGAGCAGGGTTCCGTTCCCACTGATATCTCCCCACACTTTACAGTAATAGACGGCAGTGTCATCAATCTGCACGTTTGTGATTATCAGAATGAAGCTGTTATTGGAGGTGTCTCTGGAAGGCTGGAGACGGTCAGTGGAACCTGGGCTCCCTCGTGTGCTGCCACTTGCCTCATGTGTTAAAACCCACTCCATATCTTGCCCTGGTCGTTGCCGTCGGTACCAGTGGACATCGGTGTCGTTCACTCTGGCGTTCCGCATGGTGCACTGTAACCGCGCCGAGTGACCCTCTGTGACACGTTCCAGGCTCGGAGACTGGAGAAGGACTGGAGCATTTGCAACTTTGAGGGAAAAATACCAGTGAGGTAAGAACCAATCTGAAGGCTTCAAATAGCCCTCATTCTTTAAGTGGAAAGTTCAGGCAACTTAGATGATCTGCTTCAAAGAAAGAGCAAATTCTAATACTGAATCAGCAGAGTTGATTCATTAATACTTTATATTAAAAAATGGGATCATTTTCTAATGCTCTGAACTATAACCTCTTTACTAGGAGATCAGCTCTGCAGGAATAGTATTTTAACCACACTTGGGATAAAATATAGTGTTGAACGAGATTAATAATTTTTAAAGAATTTTCCTTGATTGGTAATAATTACTCAGACAAAATGTGTCTGCAAAGAGTCACATACAATTGATAACCAGAGAAAATACGTCAAAACTAAAGGCACGATATCTGAATGCACGAAGCATTCGCAACAAAATTAATGGTGCAGATAGAAATGAATAGGTTTGATCTAATAGCCATTATGGAGACGTGGTTGCAAAGTGGCCAAGGTTGGAAACTAAATATTCCTGGACAGTTAACATTTAGAAGAGATAGGCAAAATGGTAAAGGAGAAGGGGTAGCCCTGATACTAAAGGATGGGATAAAGACAGTAGAGGGAAAGGATCTTGGCTCGGAAAATCAAGAAGTTGAATCAGTTTGGTTGGAGCTACGAAACAGCAAAAACATTGGTGGGAGTTGTTTAGAGGCCCCCAAACAGTGGTTGCAATGTAGAGCAGAGTATAAATCAGGAAATTAGAGGCGTATGTAACAAGGGCAATACAGTAATCAAGAGGGACTTTAATCTACATATAGACTGGGCAAATCAAATTTGCAGTAATAATGTGGAGGACAAGTTCATAGAATGTATATAAGATAGTTTTCTAGATCAGTCTGTTGACGAACCAACTAGGGAACAGGCTATTTTAGATCTAATATTGTGCAATGAGAAAGGGTTAATTAATAACCTTGTAGTAAAGGGGCCTTTAGGGAAGAGTGACCATAATATGATAGAATTTTATACTGAGTTTGAAAGTCATTTAGTTAAGTCTGAATCTAGGCTCTTAAATCTAAACAAAGCAAACTATTTATGTATGAGGGGTGAGTTGGTGAAGGTAGATTGAGAAACCTACATTAAAAGGTATGACAGTAGACAAGCAATGGCTAGCATTTAAATAATTAACACTTAATGTAGAACAAATATACTTTTAAGGTACAAAAGCCCCACAGGGAAAGTTGTCCAACTGTGGCTAATAAGAGAAGTTAAAGATAGTATTAGATCAAAGGAAAAGGCTTATAATGTTGCCAAAAAGAGTAGTTAGCCTGAGGATTGGGAGGATTTTATAATTCAGCAAAGGAGGACCAAGAAATTGATAATAAAGAGAAAAAAGAATATGTGAGTAAATTAGCAAGAGATATAAAAACAGATACTAAATGTTTCTATATGTATGTAAATAGGAAGAGATTAGTGAAAGTAAATGTGGGCCCATTAGAGGCAGAGAAAGGAGAAATTATAATGGGCACTAAGGAAATGGCAGAGACATTAAACAAATACTTTGTATCTGTCTTCACAGTTGAAGACACAAAAAATATTCCACAAATAATGGGGAGCCATGTGTCTAGAGAGAATGAGAAACTTAAAGAAATCAGTATAAGTAAAGAAATTAATGGGACTAAGTGGCGACAAATCCCCTGGACCTGACGACCTGCATCCTAGGGTTTTAAAAGAGGTAGCTGCAGAGATAGTGGATGCACTGCTATTAATCTTCCAGAATTCACTAGATTCTAGAACAGTCCCCAAAGATTGGAAGGTAGCAAACATAACCCCGCTATTTAAGAAAGGAGGAAGAGAAAAAATGGGGAGCTATAGGAAAGTTAGCCTGACATCAGTAGTAGGTAAAATGCTAGAATCTATTATTAGGGGCGTGGTAACAGGGCACTGAGAAAATCATAATATGATTAGGCAGAGTAAACAAGGTTTTATGAAAGGAAAATCGTGTTTGACAAATCTGTTAGAGTTTTTTGAAGATATGCCTAATAAGATGGATAAAGGGGAACCAGAGGATGTAGTGTATTTGGATTTTCAAAAAGTATTCACTAAGGTGCCACACAAGAGGTTATTATACCAAATTAGGACTCATGGGATTGGGGGAAATATGTTAGCATGGATCGAGGATTGGTTAATGGACAAAAACAGAGAGTAGAAAAAAATGGGACTTTTTCGAGTTGGCAGGCTGTAACGAGCAAGGATTGGTGCTTGGGCCTCAGCTATTTACAATCTAGATTAATGACTTAGATGAAGGGACTGAGTGTAACGTATCCAAGTTTGCTGATGATACAAAGTTAGGTGGGAAGGTAAGCTATGAGGAGGATGCAAAGAGGCTGCAGAGAGATATAGACAGGTTGACTGAGTGAGCAAGAACATGGCAAATAGAATACAATGTGGGGAAGTGTGAAGTTATCCACTTTGGTAGGAAAAACAAAAAAACAGAATATTTTTTGAAAGGTGAGAGACTGGGAAACATTTACAGTCAGAGGGACCTGGGTGTCCTTGCACATGAATCACCGAAAGTGAACAGCAAGCAATTAGGGAAGCAAATGGTATGTTAGCTTTTGTTACAAAGGGATTAGATTATAAGAGTAAAGAAGTCTTACTACAATTATACAGGACATTGGTGAGGCCACACCTGGAGTACTGTGTACAGTTCTGGTCTCCTTACCTAAGGAAAGACATACTTGCCTTAGAGGGCGTGCAACAAAGGTTCACTAGACTGGTTCCTCGGGTGAGGGGATTGACCTGAGGAGAGATTGAGTAGACTAGGCCTATAGCCCCTAGAGTTTAGAAGAATGAGAGGTGATCGAATTGCAACATATAAAATTCTTAATGGGCTTGAAAGGTTTAATGCTGGGAAAATGTTTCCCCTGGCTGGGGAATCTAGAACATGGGGTCGCAGCCTTAGAATGAGGGGTCAGTCATTTAGGACTGAGATGAGGAGAAGTTTCTTCACTCAAAGGGCTGTGAATCTTTGGAATTCTCCACCACAGAGAGCTGTCGATGATCAGTCATTGAGTATATTCAAGACAGAGCTCGATAAGTTTTTGGGAACGAAGGGAATTCAGGGATACGGGGATAGTGCGGGAAGGTGGAGTTGAGGTTCAATAAGATCATGGCTGATCCAGCCTTGGCCTAACACCACTTTCCCGCTCTCCCCACCCCTCGACTCCCTTGTAGTTCAAATGTCTGTCAGTCTCCGCCTTGAATATATTCACTGACTCCGCCTCCACAGCTCTCCGGGGTAGAGAATTCCAAAGATTCACGACCCTCTGAGAGAAGAAATTCCTCCTCATCTCCGTCTTAAATGGGCGACCCCTTATTCTGAAACTATGGTCCATCTGTTTAATGCCCCTCCATGCACCATGTACACTCTACCCTATCACGGACTCTAGGCACTCATTCAATATCCTGAGGGGAAGTTCTGTATGAACGCTCCCCAATTCTCAAAGGTAATCAAGGGAAAATCCAGAATATTTTCAAAAAGCAAAGAATTGCAGATGCTGGGAATCTGAAACAAAACCAGTTTTTGATAATATCGCTTATGCCATTTAGTGTTATGCTATTCACTTAAGCAAATTAATCTATTTCTTTTCATCTGTCTGTTTTTCCCCTTCTCCCTTCCCTTTGTTCTGTGTGGCCCACACACAAAAACGTCTCCTCTGTTTTCTCCCAAAAATGCTGCACAGACTTGCTGAGACTTTCCAGTATTTCCTGTTTTTGTTCCACAGTATTGATCCATTCCCACATCTCCACTATTCAACTCTGGCATTTGGCCCTCCACAGACAACATTCCCACTCTCTGTTCCATGAGCACAGCACCACAGCAACCATTGTGTCTGACTGTATATTTCCACTTGTTCACTCCACTGTGTGAAGATTAAACATGTTCCCAGTAAGGAGCTGTTACTGAGACCCTGCCAGTGTTCGCTAACATTGACTTACCGGTTACATTGAGCTGGGTCCCTGCTCCATAGATGTAGCTCCACACACCACAGCTGTAGGCAGCAGTATCACTGAGGGACACATTCACGATGGTCAGAATGTAACTGTTACTGGTGATGTTCCTGGAAGGCTGAAAACTATCGGGGAATCCCCGGGATCTGGTAATGGTGTCATTCACAAAATGGCTCATCACCCACTCGCTGTTGTTCCCAGGTTGCTGGCAGTGCCAGTGGACATCAGTGTCACTCACACTGGCATTGTACATGGCACATTGTAACTGGACGGTTTCACCCTCTGGCACCTTGCTGACTGTTGGATACTGAATAAGGACTGGATCAGCCAATGGACCTGTACGTGGGAAATGTATGGAGCTCAACACAAAGAAATATATTTCTCCAGCATGCTAAGTTTAACAATTTATAAAATTTGAAATGTTATAACCTCACCTGATGTTTAACAGCCCAGTTTGCAAACTGAGAGCCCAGAAAAAATGGAACTCAACATCAGCAAGAGTGTCAGCCATGGCTCAGTTGGTAGCATGCTTGCGTCTGAGTCAGAAGGTTGTGGGTTCCAGTCCCCACACACTTCAGCACGTATCGAGATACTCCAGTATTGAGGGTGTGCTGCACTGTTGGAGGTGCCATAATTTAAATGAGATTTTAAACCAAGTTTGCCATCTCAGGTGGATGGAAAAGATCCCACGGCATTATATGAAGATTAGCAGGGGAGTTCTCCCAGTGTCCAGGCCAACATGTATCCCTAAAACAGATGATCTGGCCATTTATTTAATCGCTGTTTGTGGGACATTGTGTGATTGCTACATTATAAGAGTGACTACACTTCAAATGTACTTCATTGGCTGTAAAGCGCTTTGGGACATCCCAAGGTCATGAGAGGTGCTATATCAATGCAAGTTCTTTCTTTTAGTGTCTATCCCTGTTACCTTCAAAAGGCAATGGAAGGCTGGGACCAGGCACATCCGGGTCCAAGATTAATTTGCAGCCCTGCCATGCACTCCCACCAGAGTTATGGTGGCAGAGTGTCCGAGGGCTGTGAGTGTTTGTGGTCCTATCTTCATAGGGGCAGTGACACATTGGAGAGTGCTCAGAAGAGCAGCGCAAAGGATTTCGGGCCGGTTTACAAGTGTGATGATAGAATTAGCTTTGTTCTTGTAATGTATGTACCTTTAAGGGGGCAACTACTTTTTACAGCTCCTGTATCCTGTAGTACCGGCAGTGACCACACCTGTATATAAACCCTGAGTAGTGATCTGTACAGTCAGTTGCAGTTTGAACCCTCATTCAGTAAACACCTGTTGATCGTTCCCTGCAGTCTGTTGTCTGATTATTGAAGGACACAACATTAAGATACACGGATATAACATTGGCGATGACGCAGATTCGAACCTACCTGCAACTCTGCATCACCTCCCAGGGATTCGCTCCTAGATAACAGTGGAAGGAGGTCGAGTCCAGAAGCACGGGCGTCGACCACAGGCAACCGCCCAGTCATCCAGCGGAGATTTGAGCATCACAGGGGAGGCTGTCGAGAGCCAGGCTTGGCTTTCCAGTCACGGTGGTCCAGCGAAACGGGCTGGCAACAGGTACTGCGCAGACCCTTCCCGGACAGCGGCGGCTAGAGCCGACCGAGCGGCGCACAAAAAGGCCGAGCAGCGTCGACGGTGGAGAGAGAGAGGGCAGAGCGCACAGGGCGCAGCCGGTGTTCTGGACCGAGCGGCATCAACGGGGAGAGAGACGAGAGAGAGCAGGGCGCAGCCGGTGTTCAAGGGCCGAGCAGCGTCAACGGGGGAGAGAGGCGCACAGGAAAATGCAAGGCGCTGCCATTGCCATGAGGACCGCAGAGAGTGGCATTGGCAGCAGCGCAGGAGCAGCGCACGAAACCCACAGGGCGTCGCCATTTGCCACGAGGACCGCTGAGAGTGGCGTTGGCAGCAGCGCGGGAGAAGCCATTTTAAGCCACAGCGGGGAAGAAAGGAAAGCGCGGGAGACGCCATTTTAAGCCAGTCTAACCACACCCAAAAATGCCGAAGAGTGGCAGTATCACAGCGTTCGACAATGAAGTCGAAGATTGGACAACATATGTCGAACGCATAGAAGTATACTGCAAGGCGAATGCAGTGCCAGATGACAAGAAAGCGCTGGTATTGTTGAATTCAATGGGTGCAAAAATGTATGGCTTACTACGAAACCTAGTAACCCCAGAGAAGCCAGTAGAAAAGGATTTTGAAAACATAGTGTCAATCCTACAGGACCACTTAAACCCCACACCGCTGCTGATAGCAGAAAGATTTAAGTTTCACAAAAGGAACCAGCATAAAGATGAAAGTAATGCTGAGTATTTAACGGAACTGCGCAAGCTATCGAAACACTGCCAGTTTGGAACGGGACTAGCAGATACTTTAAGGGACAAGTTTGTGTGTGGGCTTCAAAGTGAAGGAACCCAGAAATGGCTTCTATCAGAAAAGGATCTTACGCTGGACAAGGCTTTCAGCATTGCAGTATCACACGAAGCAGCAGCACGGGGCGCTGCAGAGATACAACGGAGACCGCAAGAATATGGCACAAATGAAATGTCATACGGAACAGTGAAGTGCTATCACTGCGGCAGAACAACACACGACCATAATGATTGCTGGTTCAAGGACAAAGTGTGCAGAAAGTGTGGAAAAGTAGGACACATAGCAAGAGTCTGCAGGTCGGGAAAGAAAACCAACAGCAAGAAATCTCCACAGGAGAAGTACAAGAAGGTACATAAGGTGACGGAGAGTAGTTCAGACGAATAGAAGAGTGATACAGACTCCGGAAGCAAGGAGCTGGGTTGTCTGAAACTACATAATGTGATCAAAACGGAGGATCACCAAATTATCTAGGTCACGCTCAAGATAGCAGGAGTCCAAGTGAAAATGGAATTGGACACAAGATCAGCCCTAACAGTCATAAACCGAAGGGACTACAAGTGCCTATTCTCACATATACCCTTGAGAGATACAAAGATTGTCTTGAAAATGTACACGGGGCAAAAAGTCTACCCCAAAGGAAAAATAAGGGGGAATGTTATATATAACGGCAAGGAAACACCAAAAATGGACCTATATCTATTGCGAGATGGAGGACTATTTTAATATGATAAGGCAGGATCTGGCCAAAGTGGACTGGGAGCAGCTGCTTATAGGAAAATCCACATCAAAACAATGGGAGACTTTCAGAAGGGAAATTGAGAGAGTACAACGCCAACATGTTCCTGTAAAGGTCAAGGGTGGGACCAACAAGCAAAGGGAACCTTGGATGACAAGGGATATACAAAAATGCATTAGAAATAAAAGGGGGGCTTTTGGCAGTTACAAAAGACTAAAGACGGAGGAAGCCCTAGAGGAGTATAAAAAGTGCAGGGGCATACTTAAAAAAGAAATTAGGAGGGCGAGGAGGGGCCATGAAATAACACTGGCGAGCAAAATAAAGGAAAATCCTAAGATGTTTTATAAGTATATTAAGGGCAAGAGGATAACCAGGGAAAGGGTAGGGCCCATTAGGGACCAAAGTGGCAATCTGTGTGTAGAGCCAGAGGATGTAGGCGGGGTTTTAGATGAATTTTTTGCATCTGTGTTCACTACGGAGAAAGACGATGTAGACATAGAAATTGGGCAAGGGGACTGTGACATACTTGAACATATTAGCATCGAGAGGGAGGAGGTGCTAGCGGTTTTAGCAGGCCAAAAAGTGGATAAATCCCCAGGCCCGGACGAGATGTATCCCAGGCTGCTGTGGGAGGCAAAGGAGGAGATTGCAGGGGCTCTGACACTAATTTTCAGAACCTCTCTGGCCACAGGGGATGTACCAGAGGACTGGAGAACAGCTAACGTAGTACCATTATTCAAGAAGGGTAGCAGGGATAAACCAGGGAATTACAGGCCAGTGAGTCTAACATCTGTGGTGGGGAAATTATTGGAAAAAATTCTGAGGGACAAAATTAATCTCCACTTGGAGAGGCAAGGATTAATCGGGGATAGTCAGCATGGCTTTGTCAAGGGTAAATCATGTCTGACAAATCTGATCGAATTTTTCGAGGGGGTGACTAGTGGGGTGGATGAGGGAAATGCTGTGGATGTGGTTTACATGGACTTCAGTAAAGCTTTTGACAAAGTCCCGCATAGGAGACTGGTTAAGAAGGTAAGAGCCCATGGGATCCAGGGTGCCTTGGCGCGTTGGATCCTAAACTGGCTGAGTGGCAGGAGGCAGAGGGTGATGGTTGAAGGTTGCTTTTGTGACTGGAAGCCTGTGTCCAGTGGGGTACCTCAGGGATCGGTGCTGGGTCCCTTGTTGTTCGTGATCTACATAAATGATTTGGATGAGAATGTAAAAGGTATGATCAGTAAGTTCGCAGATGACACGAAAATTGGTGGGGTGGTAAATTGCGAGGAGGAAAGCCTCAGGCTACAGGACGATATAAACGGGTTGGTCAGATGGGCGGAAAAGTGGCAAATGGAATTTAACCCTGAAAAGTGCGAGGTGATGCGTTTTGGACGGACAAATAAGGCAAGGGAATACACAATGAGTGGTAGGACCCTAGGAAGTACAGAGGGTCAGAGGGACCTTGGTGTACATGTACATAGATCCCTGAAGGCAGCGGAGCAGGTAGATAAGGTGGTTAAAAAGGCATATGGGATACTTGCCTTCATTAGCCGAGGCATAGAATATAAGAGCAGGGAGGTTATGATGGAGCTGTACAAAACGCTGGTGAGGCCACAGCTGGAGTACTGTGTGCAGTTCTGGTCACCTCACTATAGGAAGGATGTGATTGCTTTGGAGAGGGTGCAGAGAAGATTCACCAGGATGTTACCTGGGATGGAGTGCCTCAGCTATGAAGAGAGGCTGGACAGGCTGGGGTTGTTTTCCTTGGAGCAGAGAAGGCTGAGGGGGGACCTGATTGAGGTGTACAAAATGATGAGGGGCATAGATAGGGTAGATAAAGAGGAACTTTTCCCCTTAGTGGGGGGGTCAATAACAAGGGGGCATAGATTCAGGATAAGGGGCAGGAGATTTAGAGGGGATTTGAGGAGGAACTTTTTCACCCAGAGGGTGGTTGGAATGTGGAATTCAATGCCTGAAAGGGTGGCAGAGGCAGGAACCCTCACAACATTCAAGAAGCATTTGGATGAGCACTTGAAATGCCATTGCATACAAGGCTATGGACCAAATGCTGGAAAATGGGATTAGACTGGACAGGGATGGATGGGCGGCGCAGACACGATGGGCCGAAGGGCCTCTTTCTGTGCTGTAAAAACTCTATGACTCTATGACTCTATGACTACCACTACTAGGACGTGAATGGATCCGGAAGATACAGCTAGATTGGCATTCCATACAAGCACTGACTGTAGATGCCAAAAAGGATGACGACGTCACACCTGGACGACGGTGAAAAATGCTAACTGACGCACAAGAAGTGTTCCAGCAGGGACTAGGAACACTAAAAGGCATAACAGCGATGATCAAAATAGAGCAAAATGCAAGCCCAAAGTTTTTTAAGGCCAGACCGGTACCTTATAGAAACATAGAAACATAGAGATAGGAACAGGAGTAGGCCATACGGCCCTTCGAGCCTGCTCCGCCATTCAATGAGATCATGGCTGATCTTCGTCTGAGATCTTAGCTGATCTTACCAGTTCAGTACCCCGTCCCCGCCTTTTCTCCGTAACCCTTAATCCCCTTAGCCTTCAGAAATATATCCAATTCTCTCTTGAAAATATTTATTGAATTAGCCTTCACAGCCCTCTGTGGCAGGGAATTCCACAGGCTCACCACTCTTTGAGTGAAGAAATTCTTCCTCATCTCTGTTTTAGATGATTTGCCCGCTATTTTTAGACTGTGGCCCCTGGTTCTGTGCTCCCCTGCCATTGGAAACATTCTCTCTGAATTCAGCCTGTCCAGGCCTGCCATAATTTTATATGTTTCGATGAGATCCCCTCTCAATCTTCTAAACTCCAGTGAGTACAAGCCCAAACTATTCAATCTCTCCTCGTAGGTCATTCCCGCCATTCCAGGTATCAGCCTGGTGAATCGCCGCTGCACTCTTTCCATGGCAAGAACATCCTTCCGCAGATGGGGCGACCAAAACTGTACACAATACTCCAGATGCGGTCTCACCAGCACCTTGTACAGCTGTAGTAAGGTATCCCTATTCCTATACTCGAACCCCCTTGATATGAAGGCCAACATACCATTTGCCTTCTTAATCGCCTGTTCCACCTGCATGCTCTCCTTCAGTGACTGGTGCACAAGAACACCCAGGTCCCTCTGCACTTCCCCATCTCCCAATCTATTGCCATTTAGATAATAATCTACCCTCCTGTTTTTACCCCCAAAGTGGATAACCTCGCATTTATCCACATTATAGTGCATCTGCCACGTATCCGCCCATTCCCCCAACCTGTCCAAATCGCACTGTAGCCTCCTGACATCCTCATCAGAGCCCACCCCTCCTCCTAGTTTAGTGTCATCAGCGAATTTGGAAATATTGCATCCAATTCCCTGATCCAGATCATTTATATATATTGTGAACAGCTGGGGTCCCAGGACAGATCCTTGCGGCACCCCGCTGGTCACTGCCTGCCACTCCGAAAACGAGCCATTTATTCCAACTCTCTGTTTTCTATCCGCCAGCCAGTTCTCTATCCACGTTAATACTTTGCCCCCAATCCCATGAGCCTTAATTTTGCATGATAATCTTTTGTGTGGAACCTTATCGAAGGCTTTCTGGAAGTCAAGGTACACCACATCCACTGGCTCTCCCCCATCTATTTTACCAGTTACTTCCTCAAAAAATTCCAGCAGATTAGTCAAACACGATTTACCCTTTGTAAATCCATGTTGACTCTGTCCGATCCTTTCCCCATTTGTCAAGTGCTCCGCTATTTTATCCTTAATAATGGACTCTAGCATTTTGCCCACAACCGATGTAAGGCTTACTGGTCTATAATTCCCTGCTTTCTCTCTACCCCCCTTTTTAAATATTGGGGTAACATTAGCTACCCTCCAATCCACGGGTACTGTTCCCGAGTCAATGGAGTTCCGGAAGATGATCCTTAGAGCATCTGCTATCTCCAGGGCCACCTCCTTAAGTACCCTAGGATGTAGTTTATCAGGCCCCGGGGATTTGTCGGCCTTCAGTCCCCTCAACTTACCCAACACCATATCCCTAGAGATACTAATTTCTGTCAGCTCCTCCCTCTCATTAGTCCCTATGTTTGCCGATATTCCTGGGAGGTTATTTGTGTCCTCCTTTGTGAATACAGAACCAAAGTATGAGTTTAATTGGTCTGCCATTTCCTTATTCTCCATTATATATTCTCCCGAATCGGACTGCAAGGGACCGACTTGGGATTTTACCAGTCTTTTCCTCCTGATATACCGATAAAAGCTTTTGCAGTCTGTCTTTATGTTTGCTGCAAGTTTACTTTCGTATTCTATTTTCCCCTTCCTGATTAATCCCTTTGTCCTCTTTTGCTGTATCCTGTACTGCCCCCAATCTTCCGGTCTGGTGCTTTTTTTTGCCAGTTGATATGCCCTTTTTTTTGATTTTATGCTGTCCCTAATTTCCCTCGTTATCCACGGTTGAGCCACCTTTTTAGGTTTATTTTTATGCCAAACCGGTATAAACATGTTCTGGAATTCTTCCATTCTATCTTTGAATGCTTGCCATTGTCTATCCACTGTCAATCCCCCCAGAAACACCACCCAATCAATCTTACCCAATTCCCGTCTCATACCCTCGTAATTCCCTTTATTTAAGTTCTGGACCTTAGTCTCTGATTCAATTCCCTCACTCTCCATCTCGACTGAGAGCTCGATCATATTATGATCGCTCTGACCCAAGGGGCCTCGTACAAGAAGATTGTTGATAAGTCCCTTCTCATTGCACAATACCCAGTCTAAAATGGCCTGATCTCGAGTCGGCTCCTCGACATATTGGTCCAGATAACCGTCCCGAAAACATTCCAGGAATTCCTCCTCCTCAGAATTTTTACTAATTTGGGTAGTCCAATCAATATGTAAATTAAAGTCACCCATGATGACAGCTGTGCTCTTATCGCACGCTTCTCTAATTTCCCTTTTTATGCCTTCCCTCACCTCCATATTACTATTTGGAGGCCTATATATCACACCCACTAACGTTTTCCTCCCCTTGCTATTTCTCATTTCTACCCATACAGATTCCGTTTCATCCGAGTTAATATCCTTCCTTTCCATTGCATTAATCCCCTCCTTTACCAGCAATGCTACCCCACCTCCCCTACCTTTTTGCCGATCCTTCCTAAATATTGTATATCCCTGGATGTTAAGTTCCCAGCCTTGCCCACCCTGCAGCCACGTTTCTGTAATCCCAATCAAATCATACTTGTTTACCTCTATTTCCACAACTAATTCATCCACCTTGTTCCTAATGCTTCTAGCATTAAGATACAAAGCCTTCAGGCTTGCTTTTTTCACACTCTCATTATGAATTAGTTTGGCCCTTTGTGTTTCTCTCCTTTGCTTATTGCTTCTCACCTTTCTACCATCTATTTCTGACTTCATATGACTTCCCTCTTTTCCACTACCTAGGTTCCCATCCCCCTGCCAAATTAGTTTAAATCCTCCCGAACCGCCCTAGAAAATATTACCCCGAGGACATCGGCTCCCTCACAGTTCAGGTGTAGACCGTCCCCTTGGTACAGGTCACTCCTCCCCAAGAACTGGTTCCAATGCCTCAAGAATTTAAATCCCTCTCCCTTGCACCACTGCTCAAGCCACATATTTAGCTTATCTATCTTACTCTCTCTAAACTTATTAGCTCGTGGCACTGGTAGCAATCCAGAGATTACTACCTTTGAGGTCCTACTTTTCAATTTAGCTCCTAACTCCCTAAATTCAGCTTGTAGGACCTCCTCCCTCTTTTTACCTACATCGTTGGTACCTACATGTACCACGACAACTGGCTGATCCCCCTCCCCCTTCAGAATGCTCTGCACCCGCTCCGAGACATCCTTGACCCTTGCACCAGGGTCTGCCCAGCCGTCGAAGCAGAGCTGGAAGGTTTGGAACGTTCAGGAGTACTGTCCAAAGTGGACTGGAGCGAGTGGGCTACACCCATCGTTCCTGTAATGAAGAGGTCGTTGAGTAATACGCCTGGGGAACCAAAGAAGGTTCGCATCTGTGGGGACTTTAAGGTGATACTGAACCCAGTCCTTCACACTGTACAATATCCGCTTCCGCGGATTGAAGATATTTTCACCTCGCTATCTGGAGGGAAACGCTTCACTAAGATTGATCTGGCCCAGGCATACCTGCAAATGGAGGTAGAAGAAGCCTCGAAACAGTACCTCACGATCAACACTCATAAAGGTCTCTACCAATACAACCGGCTGGTGTTCGGGGTAGCATCAGCTCCGGCTATTTGTCAAAGGGCAATGGATCAAGTCCTGCAAGGGATTCCAGGGACCCAGTGTTATTTGGGTGACATCCTGGTCACGGGCGAAAATGATAGTGATCACCTCACCAACCTGGGGCAGGTGCTCACTAGATTGAAGGAATATGGGCTCCAAGCTAATCGCCACAAATGCGAGTTTTTCCAGAAGCAGATCTCGTATTATGGCCATGTTATTGATAAAGAAGGGTTACATAAGTCCCTTGAAAAGATTGAGGCAGCAGTCAAGGCTCCAGCACCGGAAAATATGTCGCAACTGAGGTCGTTCCTCGGGCTGGTGAACTACTACCATAAGTTCTTGCCGAATTTGTCTACCGTACTACACCCACTGAACAACCTACTGCAAACGGGGGTACCATGGAAGTGGAGTGACGAATGCAAACGAGCTTTCCAGAAGAGCAAAGCATTGATCACATCAAAAGAGGTGTTGGCTCATTTCAACCCAACACTACCAATTCGGTTGGCGTGTGATGCATCACCCTATGGCATTCGAGCGATGCTGTCGCACAAATTCCCGGACAGCTCGGAGAGGCCAGTAGCCTTTGCGTCTCGGTCACTAACCTCAGCCGAGCGTAACTACGCCCAGATTGACAGGGAGGCCCTCAGCCTAGTGTGAGGAGTGAAAAAGTTCAATCACTATCTGCACGGGCAGAAATTCACCTTGCTGACTGACCACCAACCAATTGTCTCCATCTTTAATCCAAAGAAGGGCGTTCCGGTGATGACTGCGCAACGGCTACAAAGATGGTCCCTTTTTCTAGGGGCGCACCAATATGAAATTGAGTATAAGGGCACGAAACAGCATGGAAACGCTGATGGGCTTTCACGCCTGCCACTGCCTACTGCGGAGGAAGCACCAGCAGTGGATCCTGTCGAAATATTTCATTCGACTATAATTGAATGCTTGCCAGTAACTAACGCTGGTATAGAGAAGGAGACCCGAAATGACCCGACACTGTCTCGGGTATATGATTTGACAGTGAAGGGATGGCCAGCGCATGGTGACTCACTGTTGCCAGCATTCTCATCCAGAAGAGAACAGCTGTCAGTATGCCAGGGGACCTTGATGTGTGGATCCCGAGTGGTAATTCCACCCAAGTTAAGGGAGAGAGTGCTCAATGAGCTTCACGAAGGTCATCTGGGAGGGGTGAATATGAAAAGCCTTGCTAGGGCTTATGTGTGGTGGCCGGGGATCGATCAGCAAATCGAAGACCTGACAAAGAGCTGCTCAGGATGCCAGAAGGTCCAAAATGCACCACCACATGCCCCTCTACACCCATGGGAGTGGCCCTCATCTCCATGGCAACGGGTGCATATTGATTTTGCTGGTCCATTCATGGACTCAATGTTTTTAATAGCCGTGGATGCGCACTCGAAATGGCCTGAGGTGATCAAAATGTCCTCCACCACCACAGAGAAATCTATTGCAGTCCTACGGACCATTTTTGCCAGGAACGGCTTGCCAGAGCAGATTTGCTCTGATAACGGACCACAGTTTGTGTCCGAAGAGTTCCGAAGATTTATGAGCAGGAATGGGGTAAGGCATTACACATCCGTCCCGTATCATCCAGCCACAAATGGATTGGCTGAGAGGTTCGTACAAACCTTTAAAAAAGCAGTAAAGGCCATGTGCGATGATGACATTCCACTGCAGCATAAGGTGGACAATTTCCTGCTAGCCTACAGAAATGCGACACATGCAGTCACCAACCAGACTCCGGCCATGATGTTCTTTAACCGAAGGTTGAGATCTCGTCTGGATTTGCTCAGACCAAATGTACGAAGAGATGTTGAGAGTAAGCAATTCCAGCACATCAATGAGAAGCCGACAAGGAGCTTCAATGTAGGGCAACCAGTCTTGGCCCATGACTACCGAACAGAGAAATGGCAACCAGGAACGATATGCACACGGCAGGGGCCACTAATGTACACAGTGGATGTTGGGGAGAACACTGTGAGTTGCCATGCTGACCAGATCCTAGAGTCACAGGAACGAGTCAACCCCATGTCTCGGCCATACGTACCTGGTGAGGAACCCGACGTACAGGTCGCATCTACCTCAGAAACAATAGCATCGGAAGCTGATGAATCAACTGACGACAGGGTGTTAGAATCGCCTCCACACCAAGAGCGAGACACTCGGGAAAGGCGTTGTCCAGAAAGAATCAGGAAGCCTCCCCAAAGACTGAATTTATAAATAGACTATTTTCAGTTAATGTTGCATGTTAAAAGTGTTAATTGTAATTAGTTTGATATTTAATTGTTAAATGAGTGTTATGGTACTGTTAATCTAAAAGGGGAGGAATTGTAATGTGTGTACCTTTAAGGGGGAGAACTACTTTTTACAGCTCCTGTATCCTGTAGTACCGGCAGTGACCACACCTGTATATAACCCTGAGTAGTGATCTGTACAGTCAGTTGCAGTTTGATCCCTCATTCAGTAAACACCTGTTGATCGTTCCCTGCAGTCTGTTGTCTGATTATTGAAGGACATAACTTTAAGATACATGGATATAACAGTTCTCACTGGAGCAAGGCTATTTCATCGAGAGAGGACATGAACCTGGTTTTTTAAATGCTGAAAATGGACTGGGGCGCAGAGGGCATAATTTCAAAGTTTGCAGATGATCCAATACTGGGAAATATAATAAAGATTGAGGAGGATAGTAGCAGACTCCAGGAGGACTGGTGAAATGGGCAGACACATGGCAGATTAAACTTAATGCAGAGAAGTGTGAAGTGATGCATTTTGGAAGGAAAAATGAGGAGAGGCAAAATAAACAAAATGGTACAATTTTAAAGGGGGTGCAGGAACAGAGAGACCTTGGGGTTCACCTACAAACATCTTCATAGTGACAGGACAAGTTGTTAAAAAAGCACACGGGATGCTGGGCTTTATAAATAGAGGCATAGAGTACAAAAGCAAGGAGTGAGAATGATTTTTACGTAGTGAGTTGTTGTGATCTGAAATGCACTGCCTGAAAGGGAGCAGATTCAATAGTAACTTTCAAAAGGGAATTGATTAAATACTTGAAAAGGAAACAATTACAGGGCTCTGGGGAAAGAGCGGGGTGAGTGGGACTAATTGGAGAGCTCTTTCAAAGAGCCGGCACAGGCACGATGGGCCGAATGGCCTCCTCCTGTGCTGTAAGATTCTATAAGAGCATGCATAATACAGGGTAAACTTGATCAAAGTTTGATTCAAACAGAAGGAAGTAGGAGCATGAAAGAGGCCAATGGGACTGCTGAGTGAGAACAGCGTGAATTCTGAGACAATTCTCTCAAAGGACAGCGAGAACCTAAAAAACAGAGTGCGTGGTGTTCGTCTGAATATTATACTAGTTATGGTCATCCCTGCCCTATTTCAATAACTGCACTGGGTACGAGATTAAACTGTTCCTCTGCCCAGTACATCGCAAATCCCATCCAACCAATCCTCCCAGTCCAAATTTGAAATTATATTTTTTACAACTTAATCAGGAATCATTATTTCAGGCAAATTTGTGGAAAATGATTGAATCTTGTATGGAATGGAAAGGAGCTACATAAAAACCAGCTGAGGAATTAGATCAGGGGTGGGGTGGGCAGTGGTGGAGATGTGAGGGGCGGTGGGATGAAATGTGCCAGGGGTGGGGATATGTGTGGATGTGTCTGGCAACTTGGGCCAGGAGTCAGTGCCTGTGGACTGGACCGTCACAAGGAGAAAATAGGCACAGAAAATGTGAGACATTATTGACAAAATATCTACTGCTGAGTTGCACTGCAACGGATTACGTACATTTTAACGTTTAGAAATGTTGAATTTTTAAAAGAATTAAATCGCCTTAGAGTTCCTGGTTCCTGTCAGTATAACTGAAATTACTTTTTAGGCTAAACACAGTATTTACATCAAGTTTGGGAAGCTTATCAGTTCTATTCAGAAGTGAAGTGTGTATATAAGAGGGGTTCCACAATGCCGTGGTCCCAGTGAGGAGCCACAGTCCCATGGAATGTGGGTCAGAGATCGGCCCACAACATCGCAGCCCCAGTTCTCCAGTCCATGTTCCCAGTGTGTGTACCTTTCTACTGGGAGTGTAAAGTTGCAGAATTACCCGCTATGTGGTGACGCTGTTGTGAATAAAACTAAATGGAACTTATACTTACTGGTTACATTGAGCTGGGTTCCGTTCCCGCTGATATCTCCCCACACTTTACAGTAATAGGCGGCAGTGTCACTGGGCTGCACGTTTGTGATTGTCAGAATGAAGCTGTTGTTGGAGGTGTCTCTGGAAGGCTGGAGACGGTCAGTGGAACCTGGGGTCCCTCGTGTGCTGCCACTTGCCTCATGTGTTAAAACCCGCTCCATATCTTGCCCTGGTAGTTGGCGGTACCAGTGGACATCGGTGTCGTTCACTCTGGCGTTCCACATGGTACACTGTAACCGCGCCGAGTGACCCTCGGTGACACGTTCCAGGCTCGGAGACTGGAGAAGGACTGGAGCATTTGCAACTTTAATAGAAAAATATCAATAATTTCAAAACTGATCTGAATGTTGATAAATGTCTGAAGTCTTTCAATGAAAATGCAGGCAGCTCCCCTTAGCTTCAGTAAATTCTAAACAAATTATCATTATATGGCCTGCTATGAAAAGCTCAGACCACCCGGCAAAGTCCTCCTCACCAACATCTGGGGACTTGTGCCAAAATTGGGAGAGCTGTCCCACAGACTAGTCAAGCAACAGCCTGACATAGTCATACCCACAGAATCATACCTTTCAATCAATGTCCCAAACTCCTCCATCACCATCCCTGGGTATGGCCTGACCCACCGGCAGGACAGACCAACCAGGGGTGGCGGCACAGTGGTATACAGTCGGGAAGGAGTGGCCCTGGGAGTCCTCAACATTGACTCTGGACCCCATGAAGTCTCATGGCTTCAGATCAAGCATAGGCAAGGAAACCTCCTGCTGATTACCACCTATCGCCCTCCCTCAGCTGATGAATCAGTACTCCTCCATGTTGAACACCACTTGGAAGAAGCACCGAGAGTAGCAAGGGCACAGAATGTACTCTGGGTGGGGGACTTCAATGTCCATCACCAAGAGAGGCTCGGTAGCACCACTACTGACCGAGCTGGCCGAGTCCTGAAGGACATAGCTGCCAGTCTGGGCCTGCAACACAAGGGAAAAACATTCTTGACCTCGTCCACACCAATCTATCTGTCGCAAATGCATCTGCCCATGACAGTATTGGTAGCAGTGACCACCGCACATTCATTGTGGAAACGAAGTCCTGTCTTCACACTGAGGACAACCTGCATTGTGTTGTGTGGCACTACCACTGTGTTAAATGGGATAGATTCAGAACAGATCTAGTAGCATGAGGTGCTGTGGGCCATCAGAAGCAGCAGAATTGTATTCCACCACAATCTGTAACCTCATGGCCCGGCATATCCCTCACTCTACATTTACCATCAAGCCAGGAGACCAACCCTGGTCCAACAAGGAGTGTAGAAGAGCATGCCAGTAGCAGCACCAGGCATACCTAAGAATGAGCTGCCAACCTGGGGAAGCTGCAACACAGGACTAGATGCATGCTAAAAAGCGGAAGCAGCATGCTATAGACAGGGTTAAGTGATCCCACAATCAACGGATCAGGTCAAATGCAGTCTTGTCACATCCAGTCGTGAATGGTGGTGGACCATTAAACAGCTAATGGGAGGAGAAGGCTTCATGAATATCCCCATCCTCAAAGATGGTGGAGCCCAGCACGTGAGTGCAAAAGACAAGGCTGAAGCATTTGCAAGCATCTTCAAGCAGAAGTGCTGAGTGGATGATCCATATTGGCCTAATCCTGAGGTCTCCACCATCACAGAAGCCAGTCTTCAGCCAATTTGATTCACTCCACATGATATCAAGAAACGACTGAGTGCACTGGATACAGCAAAGGTTATGGGCCCCAACAACATCCCGGCTATTGTGCTGAAGACTTGTGCTCCAGAACAAGCCACACCTCTAGCCAAGCTGTTCCAGTACAGCTACAACACTGGCATCTATCCAAAAATGTGGAAAACTGCCCAGGTACGTCCTGTCCACAAAAAGCAGGACAAATCCAATTTGGCTAATTACTGCCCCATCAGTCTACTCTCAATCATTAGCAAAATGTTGGAAGGTGTCATCGACAGTGCTATCATGCGACACTTAATCACCAATAACCTGCTTACTGCTGCCCAGTTTGGGTCCAGCCAAGACCACTCAACTCCTGACCTCATTACAGCCTTGGTCCAAACACCACCCCTTGACATTCAACGGCATTACCATCACCGAATCCCCCACCATCAACATCCTGGGTGACACCATTGACCAAAAATTTAACTGGACCAGCCACATAAATAATGTGGCAACAAGAGCAGGTCAAAGGCTGGGCATTCTGTGACGAGTGTCTCACCTCCTGACTGCCCAAGGCCTTTGCACCATCTACAAGGCACAAGTAAGGAGTGTGATGGAAATTGCTGCTGTCAAGCTGTGAATCTCCTCTCTAACCACATTGCTCAGTGTGAAGATTCCATTGGGCCTTGCCAGTGGCTCCCGTGGTATTGAGAAATACTAAGGGGAGAAAAACATGAGTGGGAGTGGTATATAGACCTCCAAACAGTAAGGCGGAGTTTGGGGATGGCATTAAAAGGGAAATTAAAGAAGCGTGCAATAAGGGCACAGTAGTCATCATGGGTGACTTTAATCTACATATAGATTGGGCCAACCATATTAGTAACAATACTGTGGAGGATGAATTCCTGGAGTGTTTACGGAATGGTTTCCTGGACCAATATGTTGAGGAACCAACCAGAGGTCAGGCCATCTTAGACTGGGTATTATGTAATGAGAAAGGATTAATTAGCAATCTTGTTGTACGAGGCCCCTTGGGTCGGAGCGATCATAATATGATCGAATTCTTCATTAAGATGGAGAATGAAGTAGTTGACTCAGAAACTAGGGTCCTCAATTTAAATAAAGAAAACTACGATGGTCTGAGGATGAGTTGGGTAGGATTGATTGGGGAATGGCACTCAAAGGGTTGACGGTGGATAGGCAATGGCAAACATTCAAAGACCGAATGGATGAACTACAGAAGTTGTTCATCCCAGTTTGGCATAAAAATAAAACAAAAAAGGTGACTCAACCGTGGCTAACAAGGGAAATTAGTGATAGCATAAGATCCAAGGAGAGGACATACAAATTGGCCAGAAAAAGCAATAATCCTGAGGATTGGGAGCAGTTTAGGATTCAACAAAGGAGGACAAAGGGATTAATTAAGAAAGGGAAAATAGAATATGAGAGTAAGCTTTCAGGGAACATAAAAACTGACTGTAAAAGCTTTCATAGATATGTGAAGAGAAAAAGATTGGTGAAGTCAAGCATAGGTCCCTTGCAGTCAGAATTGGGGGAATTTATAATGGGGAACAAAGAAATGGCAGACCAACTAAATACATATTTTGGTTCTGTCTTCACAAAGGAGGACACAAAAAACCTCCAAGAAATGCCGGGGAACATAGGGTCTGATGAAAGGGTGGAACTGAAAGAAATCAGTATTTGTAGGGACATGGTGTTAGGACAATTTATGGGACTGAAGGCCGATAAATCCCCAGGGCCTGATAATCTACATCCCAGGGTACTTCAGGAAGTGGCCCTAGAAATAGTAGATGCATTGCTGGTCATCTTCCAGAACTCGATAGACTCTGGAACAGTACCCATGGACTGGAAGGTAGCTAATGTTACCCCACTATTCAAAAAAAGGTGGCAGAGAAAAAGCGGGGAATTATAGACCGGTAAGCCTGACATCGGTAGTGGGGAAAATGCTAGAGTCCATTATAAAAGATGTAATAGCAGAGCACTTGGTAAGCAGTGACAGGATTGGGCAAAGTCAACATGGATTTACAAAAGGTAAATTATGCTTGACTAATCTACTGGAATTTTTTGAGGATGTAACTGGTAAAATAGATAAGGGAGAACCAGTGGATGTGGTGTATTTGGACTTTCAGAAGGCTTTCGATAAGGTCCCGCATAAGAGATTAGCGTGCAAAATTAAGGCACATGGGATTGGGGGCAAGGTATTGACTTGGATAGAGAACTGGTTGGCGGACAGAAAGCAAAGAGATGGAATAAACGGGTCGTTTTCCGAGTGGCAGGCAGTGACTAGTGGGGTACCGCAAGGATCGGTCCGAGGACCCCAGCTGTTCACAATATATATTAATGATCTGGACGGGGGAATTGGATGTAATATCTCCAAATTTGCAGACGACACAAAGCTGGGTGGGAGGGTATGCTGTGAGGAGGATGTCATGAAACTCCAGTACAATTTGGACAGGTTAGGTGATTGGGCAGAAACATGGCAAATGCACTATAATGTGGATAAATGTGAGGTTATCCACGTTGGTGGCAAAAACAGGAAGGCAGATTATTATTTGAATGGCAATAGATTGGGAGAAGGGGAAGTGCAAAGAGACCTGGGTGTTCTTGTGCACCAGTCGCTGAAGGTAAGCATGCAGGTGCAGCAGGCGGTTAAGAAGGCAAATGGAATGTCGGCCTTCGTAGCAAGAGGGTTCGAGTACAGGAACATGGATGTCTTGCTACAGTTGTACAGTGCCTTGGTGAGACTGCACCTTGAGTATTGCGTGCAGTTTTGGTCACCTTATATGAGGAAGGACGTACTTGCCATGGAAGGAGTGCAGCAAAGATTCACCAGGCTGATACCTGGAATGGCAGGATTGATGTATGAGGAGAGATTGTGTCGATTGGGCTTATACTCACTGGAGTTTAGAAGATTGAGAGGGGATCTCATCGAAACCTATAAAATTCTGTCAGGCCTGGACAGACTAGATGCTGGAAGGATGTTCCCGATGATCGGGGAGTCCAGAACCAGGGGTCATAGTCTAAGGATAAGGGGTAGGCCATTTAGGACTGAAATGAGGAGGAATTTCTTCACCCAGAGAGTGGTGAACCTGTGGAATTCTCTGCCACAGAGGGCGGTGGAGGCCAGTTCATTAAATATATTGAAGAAAGATTTGGATATATTTCTTAAGGCTAAAGGGATCAAGGTATATGGGGAGAAGGCAGGGACAAGGTACTGAATTTGGATGATCAGCCATGATCTCATTGAATGGCGGAGCAGGCTTGAAGGGCCGAATGGCCTACTCCTGCTCCTAACTTCTATGTTTCTATGTTTCTATGGAGGAGGAAGAGGAGTTCGGGGAGGGGGCAGAATGAGTGATGAACTTGTACCTCAGGAGTCTGGAATCGGCACTGGCACACCTAGTTGCCCATGTCCGTGGAGACCTACATTTGCCACTTCTGCTACACATGAAAGCCTGTGACACAGTTACACCGTTTATATTCTTGGATCTCTGAGTCTGGATCCAACAGCTTCTGAAGTTTTCGGATTCATAGACGAATCCCCTCGGCCCCAGCAGCATCTTCAACGGCTCTGATATACATAAAGTTACAGTTAAGGCACATGGGATTGGGGGCAAGGTACTGATTTGGATAGAGAACTGGTTGGCAGACAGAAAGCAAAGAGTTGAAATAAACGGGTCTTTTTCCAAGTGGCAGGCAGTGACTAGTGGGGTACTGCAGGGATCGGTCCTTGGACCCCAGCTATTCACAATATATATTAATGATCTAGACAAGGGAACTAGATGTAATATCTCCAAGTTTGCAGACGACACAAAGCTGGGTGGGCGTGTGTGCTGTGAGGAGGATGCCGAGAAACTCCAGGATGATTTGGACAGGTTGGGTGATTGGGCAGAAGCATGGCAGATGCAATATAATGTGGATAAATGCGAGGTTATCCACTTTGGTGTCAAAAACAGGAAGGCAGATTATTATCTGAATGGCAATAGATTGGGAGAAGGGGAAGTCCAACAAGACCTGGGTGTCCTTGTGCACCAGTCGCTTAAGGTAAGTATGCAGGTGCAGCAGGCTGTTAAGAAGGCAATTGGTATGTTGGCCTTCGTAGCGAGAGGGTTCGAGTACAGGAACAAGGATGTCTTGCTGCAGTTGTACAGGGCCTTGGTGAGACCATACCCTGTGTATTGTGTGCAGTTTTGGTCGCCTTATCTGAGGAAGGATGTTCTTGCCATGGAGGGAGTTCAGCGAAGATTCACCAGGCTGATACCTGGGATGGCAGGAATGACGTATGAGGAGAGATTGGGTCGATTGGGCTTATACTCGCTGGAGTTTAGAAGAATGAGAGGGGATCTCATTCAAACTTATAAAATTCTAACAGGACTAGACAGACTAGATGCAGGAAGGATGTTCCCGATGGCTGGGAAATCCATAACCAGGGGTCACAGTCTAAGGGTAAGGGGTAAGCCATTTAGGACAGAGATGAGGAGGAATTTCTTCACCCAGAGAGTGGTGAACCTGTGGAATTCTCTACCAGAGAAGGCAGTAGAGGCCAATTTATTAAATATATTCAAGAAGGAGTTAGATATATTTTTTAAGGCTAAAGGGATCAAGGGATATGGGGAGAAGGCAGGGACCGGGTACTGAATTTGGATGATCAGCCATGATCTCATTGAATGGCGGAGTAGGCTGGAGGGGCCGAATGGCCTACTCCTGCTCCTATCTTCTATGTTTCTATGTTTCTATCACGTGTCTCCTGCCCTAATATATCCTTATTCGGCTCGGTGTCAAATATTGTCTGATAATCGCTCCTGTGAAGCGCCTTGGGATGTTTTACGCAATAATAAATACAAGTTGTTGTAGTTTGGGGAGGACAAAGTCAAATCAGTAATTCCCTGATGTTGGTGCTCTCACCACCTGCCACAAGCCCAGTCTGCCTGCAATGTCCCTCAGGACTCGGCCGGCTCGGTCAGTGGTGGTGCTACCGAGCCTGGAGATGGACATTGAAGCTGCCTCGCCAGAGTACATTCTGTGCCCTTTCTACCCTCAGTCCTTTCCCCAAGTGGGGATTATAGGAAATGTGCACTTGTCTTTCCAAGTGGAACCTGGCATTGGACACAAGGAAACAACTTCTTTTGCAGAGGTTTTTTAAGAAGGCAAATGTCCAGCTGGGCTTTACACTGTTCTGTATATTTAGGGGTAATTTTACGAGACCCAACCTCTGTGGGGAATCTCACTGTCAGACGGTCAGGAAATCATGGGCGGTATCTGCTGAATTTTCAATATATTTTCCCAGTGGGCGAGGCTTTCACAATCACTCCTATACAGTCTCATTCTTGCTTTACATTGATGTGTTTGTTTAAATCATGCATTTTTAGTTTACAGACTTCAGGTTTCCTACCAGGTTGGCCATGTTCTCCCTCTGGGTCACCCCCTCCCAGGACCGTTACATTCTGTGCGTATTGGGCAAATTCCAGGCCCACGGAAGAGATTCTCACGGTGCTACATTATTAAATAGTTTGCTGGGTTTCAACTCCAAAATGAGACGTTCTTTTTTGCCGCCCAGTCATTATGAAAGCCGATTGCACATTCCTAAACTACATTAGCAAGCTTAAGAATGATTTATTGCAGCTTGGAAACTGTCACGGGATCATTTATTTGCATTGATCATAAAATCATAGAAATTTATGGAACAGAAGGAGGCCATTCAGCCCATCGTGTCTGTGTTGCTGAACAAGTGCTATCCAGCCACACCCACACTTCCGCCTCCACACACAGCTTACCTTTTTGGTCTCGAATAAGCCCTGCTCTTTCCTTAGTTATCCTCTTGCTCTTTATGTATTTATAAAACATCTTTGGGTTTTCCTTGATGTTACTTGCCAATATTTTTTCATGTCCTCTCTTTGCTTTCCTAATTTCCTTTTTAATTTCACTCTTGCACTTTCTAAACTCCTCTAGACTTTCTGCAATATTTAGCTCTCGGTGTCTGACATAAGCTTCCCTTTTTTGCCTTATCCTACCCTTTATGCCCCTTGACATCCAGGGGGCTCTAGATTTGGAGGTCCCTCCCCTTTTCTTTGAGTGATCATATTTTCTCTGACCCCTCACTATCTCCTCCTTGAATGCCTCCCACTGCTCTGACACTGACTTACCATCAAGTAACTGTTTCCAGTTCACTTTTGCTAAATCATATCAGCTTAGTAAAATTGGCCTTCCTCCAATTGAGAACTTTTACTCCTGGTCTATCTTTGTCCTTTTCCATAACTATGCTAAATCTAACTGAATTATGATCAGTACCACCAAAATGCTCTCTGATACCCCTTCCACCTGCCCAGCTTCAATCCCTAAAACTAAGTCCAGAACTGCCCCTCATTTGTTGGACTAGCTATGTATTGGCTAGCTAGTTCTCCTGAATGCATTTTAAGAATTCAGTGCCCTCTATACATTTTACACTGATTTGATCCTAGTTAATATTAGGGTCATTGAAATCCCCTACTATTACTGCCCTATTGTTTTTGCACTTCTCAGAAATGTGCCGACATATTTGCTCTTCTATCTCCCTCTGACTATTTGAGGATCTATAGTTCACTCCCAGCAGTGTAATTGCCCCTTTTTTGTTCTGCAGTTCAACCCATATACCCTCATTTGATGATTCTTCCAATATATCATCCCCCCTCACAGCTGTAATTGTTTCTTTAACCAATATTGCGAACCCCTCCTTTTTTATCCCCCTCTCTATCTCTTCTGCAAACCCTGTAACCAGGAATGTTAAGCTGCCATTCCTGCCCTTATTTCAGCCATGTCTCAGTAATAGACGTGTCTATCTGTGCCCTCAGCTCATCTGTCTTATTCCCTAGACTCCTTGCATTGAAGTATATACCATTATTAAGCACTGCCAAACCCCTTTGTTGTCTATTTTCTAGCCTTTGTTTCCTCTGCCTTCCAAACTCACTCACTAATTTACTGCCTTCCATTTCCAGCTTTGCATCTCTCTCCCTTCTGGGTCTACATTCAAATTCCCATCCCCCTGCCAAGCTAGTTTAAACCCTCCCCAACAGCACTAGCAAACCTCTCTGTGAGGATATTGATTCCGGCACTGTTGAGGTGTAACCCGTCCGGCTTGTACAGGTCCCACCTCCCCCAGAAACAGTCCCAATGCCTCAGGAATCTAAAGCCCTCCGTCCTGCACCAACTCTCCAGCCACACATTCATCTGCTTTATCCTCCTGTTTCTGTACTCACTAGCACGTGGCACTGGGAGTAATCCGGAGATTACTACCTTTGAGGTCCTGCTTTTTAATCTCTTTCCTAGCTCCCTAAAATCTGCCTGTGGGACCCCATCACTCTTCCTACCTATGTCATTGGTACCGATATGGACCACGACCTCTGGCTGTTCACCCTCCCCCCTCAAAATGTCCTGCAGCTATTCAGGGACATCCTTGATCCTGGCACCAGGGAGGCAGCATACCATCCTGGAGTCACGTCTACGGCAGCAGAAACACCTATCTGTTCCCCTAACTATCGAATCCCCTTCCACTATTACTTTTCTGACCTTCCTCCTTCCCCCATGCACCCGCCCCCCCACCACCCCCCCCACCCCATGTACAGCTGGGTCACCCATGGAACCGTGATGAGTGCAGATTTGATCTCTGATAGATGCATTGTGTTTTCATATATATATCTCCCAGGTAGGTCTCCGCTCCCCCTACTAAGCCACACTTTACCATCTACATGTATTTCACCATTGAATTCTGAGAGAGATGTTGTCCCACCATGTGCACATACTCATTTGTTCAATTAACAACAAATAGAGTTGGGACCAGGTTTCATCCTCCATTCTGTAGTTAAAACTCAGTGTTGTTACTGTAAAAGGAACAGTTTGTATAACATTTAAACAAGATGCTGGTACAGTAACTTTATTAGGTATAAAGTCAATATAATGTAGAAAGTACTTACTGGTTACATTCAGCCGGGTTCCATTTCCATAGACTTTTCCCCAAATGCCACAGATATAAACAGCGGAGTCAGGGCGCTCCAGGTCTCTGATGGTCAGAGTGTAGCTGTTACTGGCAACATCTCTGGAAAGCTGAAACCGCTCAGAGAGGCCGCGTGACCGGTAAACACTGTCATCTATAGAAAGACTTAATATTTTGTGATTCTTATCTGGTGAGAGGTACCAATGTACATCATATTTGTCCACACGGTCATCCACATTGCTGCTCTCCAAGGCACACCGAAACTGCACCGTTTGACCCTCGCAAACCTTCACAACCCCTGGAGACTGGATAAGAACCGGATTTGTCTTTAGACCTGTGAATAGTAAATAACTGAAGATCAGAACAGATCAGGACCCACAAAACATAATAACATGAAACGGAAGCTATTATAAAATCTCCTGTATGTTTACGAATGGATATTGTGTATTATCACTCATTTACAGCCTAGTTGTTTTAAACATCCCTCTTCCACATTGCACTGCACTGGCCGGCAATCCACAGTCAGCCCCAAAGCACACACACTGCAACTGAACTCAGGCCTGCTGCTGGACAGGTTCCTCGCACCATTACTGTGGAGCCTGGTATTAAAAGGAGCAGAAACTCAGGGGGAAGCTGCCAGTTTCAGTGTTCGCCACACCCAGCACAAGATTCGGATGTAGGTTGAGATAAAGAAGGCCCTCGGTCCATTCAATCTCATCCTTCCGGAATTCCAATGTTACCTTGGCCCCATCGCAGCATCCAGCTGTTTATTAAACCCGTCCAGTGTTCTGGCCTCCCCTGGTAACCCATTCCAGCTTTGGATTACCTTCTTCAAAGAAATCTGTCCTAAACTTGGCCTTTACAATGCTGACTGCGCCCTCCTGCCCTGGCTCTATCTGACAGGATTGTTCTGGGTTTACTTTAGCTTCCTGCCCAGCAAGTGTTGTCTTACCCGTGGACACACCGACTACCAAAATCTGCGGCACCTTTCATTGATTCGCACTGAACTCGCTTCCTCATTAATCAGCCCAGGGGTGAAGCTTGTTGAGCTCTCTTTGTATTTCAAATATAGATCGGCTGTATTTCAAACATGTTCCTCGTACAACTTTATTTTACAGGCACCTCTTCAGTTGAGGATTTCTCTGTAAGGTTTCCTTGTGTGAAACTGATGGAGTATTTTTTCACGTTCGAGTTTCTGGTTTTTTCAAGTTTAGAACGAGTTTCTGAAATCTGGTGGGAGGCAGATTGCTGGGTGGGGGCTACTCCCCCTCCCCCCCCCCGATCTACCCCCTCCCCGCGATCTACTCTGAATGTCACAATGTTTGGATTTGCTTTAAGCAGGGTTTGTAGGGTCGGGTGTTGGACAGTTCCTCACATGTCCAATAACTGGGTGTTAACTCCTGGGAGAGATGGAGAGGTCAGAGTTACTAATGGACATCTCCCAGTGAGCAGAATAAAACAGTAGAATCTGCTCCCCCCGCCCCACCCCCACCCTGCAACCCCCCCACTCCCCCCCACTCACCCCGCTACACCCACTCCCCCCGCTGCCCCCACTCCCCCCCACCCTGCTCCCCCCACCCCACCCTGCTCCCCCCACCCTGCTCCCCCCCACCCTGCTCCCCCTCCCCACCCTGCTCCCCCTCCCCACCCTGCTCCCCCCCACCCTGCTCTCCCCCACCCTGCTCCGCCTCACACTGCTCCCCCTCACCCTGCTCCCTCTCCCCACCCTTCTCCCCCTCCCCACGCCCCCCCCACCCTTCTCCCCCTCCCCATGCCCCCCCCACCCTTCTCCCCCTCCCCACGCCCCCCCCACCCTTCTCCCCCTCCCCACGCCCCCCCCACCCTTCTCCCCCTCCCCACGCCCCCCCCACCCTTCTCCCCCTCCCCACCCTGCTCCCCCTCCCCACCCTGCTCCCCCTCCCCACCCTGCTCCCCCTCCCCGCCCTGCTCCCCCTCCCCACCCTGCTCCCCCCCCACCCTGCTCCCCCTCCCCACCCTGCTCCCCCTCCCCACCCTGCTCCCCCCCACCCTGCTCTCCCCCACCCTGCTCCCCCTCACCCTGCTCCCCCTCCCCACCCTTCTCCCCCTCCTCACGCCCCCCCACCCTTCTCCCCCTCCCCACGCCCCCCCCCACCCTTCTCCCCCTCCCCACGCCCCCCCCACCCTTCTCCCCCTCCCCACCCTGCTCCCCCTCCGCACCCTGCTCCCCCTCCCCGCCCTGCTCCCCCTCCCCACCCTGCTCCCCCTCCCCACCCTGCTCCCCCCCCACCCTGCTCCCCTCCCACCCTGCTCCCCTCCCACCCTGCTCCCCCCCACCCTGCTCCCCCCCACCCTGCTCCCCCTCCCCACCCTGCTCCCCCTCCCCACCCTGCTCCCCCTCACCCTGCTCCCCCACCCCACCCTGCTCCCCCCCAACCTGCTCCCCCCCACTCCCCACCCGCTACCCCCACTCCCCTGCCCCACCCTGCACCCCCCCAATGTCCCCCCAACCCACTGCCCCCCCGCTGCCCCAGCCTACTCCCCCCTCCCCCCCGCTACCTCCCTCCCCCTCGCTGCCCCCCACCCTGCTCTCCCCCCCACTGCCCCCCCGCTAACCCCCCCCACTGCCCCCCCGCTAACCCCCCCCACTGCCCCCCCCGCTAACCCCCCCCACTGCCACCCCCCCCACTGCCCCCCCCGCTAACCCCCCCCACTGCCCCCCCCTGCTAACCCCCCCCACTGCCCCCCCACTGCCCCCCCCCATTAACCCCCCGCCCCCGCTAACCCCCCCTGCACCCCCACTGCCCCCCCCACTGCCCCCCCCCCGTTAACCCCCCGCCCCCGCTAACCCCCCCTGCACCCCCACTGCAAGAGATGACCTGCCGGTTACAATCTCAGCTGTTAAAATAAAGAGGAATTTGGATCCCAGCAAGACTGTGCAATGTGGTTTATTGCACTAAGACCCAAGGAACCTTTGCTTCTGTTATTCAACTTCCTCTTTGTTAATGAATTGCTTAATAGGTATACTGGACGGCAACGACTGAAAAAATCGTTATTTCAAAACATGTCGGGGAAATATGGGTGTGAAAGAAAAGCTTCAATCTTCAGGCAACTGAGGCTCTGAGGAGAGTTTGAATAGCCGGGGATCGTTTGCTTTGGAGAATTATTAATAGGCTAGAAATTGGTCATCGCTGCCCCCATCATCCGGGCGGAAAACAGGAACAAAAAGGACCAATTTCGCAGGGTCTGCACTGCAGCCCAAGAACGCCTGAAAACAGACATAGGATTTTCAGGCATCCGGGACAGCAGCCTAAAACAGGTGTTAGGACCCTTGAGTATGCTAATGACGCTGGCGCCAGTTACATCAAATAAGCGAAAATAAGCAAAAAGCTCCTTATTTGCATATGCAAAGGGGTAATGCCTGTGAATATCTGCTTATGTGGGTCGATATGAAATTGTGTGGATAACGTTCCTGTGAAGCACCATGGGAGGTTTTATTCCAGTAAAGGTGCTGTGTAAATACAAGTGGTTCTTAGTGAATGGGTTGGGTTGAATTGGGCCACAAACAGGCTGGGCAAACAGGGAGGTGGAGCCCAGCTTCTCCAAGTATTGGCTGAGCGGATTAAACACAAGGAGAACTGGCAGACCCCCAAATTCTGGTTCGAAAACAAATGGAGTTGTGAGCATTAGTGAATAAATGGCAGCAGTGGGAACAGCAACAAATCAGTAAGTTAATGGAACAGTGAGCACGGAATGAACTTCAGGGTCATGGGCTCACTACAATAAATTCATGAAGCAGCAGGCACATCAACAGATGAATGGATTCACGGAGCAACGTTAGTGAATTTACAGAGAATGGGCACACCAGCAAATCAATAAAGTAAGGGAGCAGCTGGCCTCAGTGAACTCATATCCCTTCTTCCCTTTGCCGCCAGTGCTTCCTGCCCCTGAAGCTGTTAACCGACTGTCACTGGTTTCACCAGCGATCTACTTTCAAAGCACTATGAGCGAATGTCATGAATTTGCTGACTATAAGGGCAAGTTCAAAACGCTAAAGGTGGTTTCAGCTACGAAAGAGGTGTTTAGTTTGCTATGGCACTTAAACAGTTAATATATATTTGTATAGTATAATCAGTTTATGTTCTTGTAAAGGTTCCTGCTGTTTAAAATCCACTGGTGGCTGAATTTTAATATTGATTGATATATAGATAGATATACATAAATAGGTGTATCCAATTCAATGATGTACACAAACATTCGTAATAAGGTGGATGAATTAGCAGTGCAAATAGAGGTAAATGAATATGATATGATTGGGATTACGGAAACATGGCTCCAGGGTGACCAAGGCTAGGAACTCAACATACAGGGGTATTAAATATTCAGGAAAGATAGGCAAAAAGGAAAAGGAGGTGGGGTAGCATTGCTGGTTAAAGAGGGGATTAACACAATTGTAAAGAAGGATATTAGCTCTGATGATGTGGAATCTGTATGGGTAGAACTGAGAAATACCAAGGGGCAGAAAACGTTAGTGGGAGTGGTGTATAGACCTCCAAACAGTAATGTGGAGGTTGGGGATGGCATTAAAAGGGAAATTAGAGAAGCGTGCAATAAGGGCACAGCAGTCATCATGGGTGACTTTAATCTAACCAAATTAGTAACAATACTGTGAAGGAGGAATTCCTGAACTGTATACGGGATGGTTTCCTGGACCAATATGTCGAGGAACCAACTAGGGATCAGGCCATCTTAGACTGGGTATTATGCAATGAGAAAGGATTGACTTGCAATCTTGTTGTGCGAGGCCCCTTGGGTCGGAGCGATCATATATGATAGAATTCTTCATTAAGATGGAGAGTGAAGTAGTTGACTCAGAGACTAAGGTCCTCAATTTAAATAAAGGGAACTATGATGGTATGAGATGCGAGTTGGGTAGGATTGATTGGGTAATGTCACTCAAAGGGTTGACGGTGGATAGGCAATGGCAAACATTCAAAGATCGCATGGATGAACTACAGAATTTGTTCATCCCAGTTTGGCATAAAAATAAATCAAAAAAGGTGACTCAACCGTGGCTAACAAGGGAAATTAGGGATAGCATAGGATCCAAGGAGAAGACATATAAAATGGCCAGTAAAAGCAATAATCCTAAGGATTGGGAGCAGGTTAGGATTCAGCAAAGGAAGACCAAGGGATTAATTAAGAGGGGGAAAATAGATTATGAAAGTAAGCTGGCAGGGAACATAAAAACTGACTGTAAAAGCTTTTATAGATATGTGAAGAGAAAAAGATTGGTGAAGTCAAGTGTAGGTCCCTTACAGTCAGAATCAGGGGAATTTATAATGGGGAACAAAGAAATGGCAGGCCAATTAAAGACATATTTTGGTTTGGCCTTCACAAAGGAGGACACAAATAACCTCCCAGAGATGTCGGGGAATATAGGGACTAATGAGAGGGAGGAACTGAAAGAAATCAGTATTTGTAAGGAAATGGTGTTGGGGAAGTTGACTGGATTGAATGCCGATAAATCCCCAGGGCCTGATAATCTACATCCTAGGGTACTTAAGGATGTGGCCCTGGAGATAGTAGATGCATTGCTGGTCATCTTCCAGAACTTGATAGACTCTGGAACAGTACCCATGGATTGGAGGGTAGCTAATGTTACCCCACTATTCAAAAAAGGTGGTAGAGAAAAAGCAGGGAATTATAGACCGGTAAGCCTGACATCGGTGGTGGGGAAAATGCTAGAGTCCATTATAAAAGATGTAATAGCAGAGCACTTGGAAAGCAGTGACAGGATCGGACAAAGTCAACATGGACTTACAAAAGGTAAATCGTGCTTGACTAATCTACTGGAATTTTTTGAGGATGTAACTGGTAAAATAGATAAGGGAGAACAAGTGGATGTGATGTATTTGGACTTTCAGAAGGCTTTCGATAAGGTCCCGCATAAGAGATTAGTGTGCAAAATTAAGGCACATGGGATTGGGGGCAAGGTATTGACTTGGATAGAGAACTGGTTGGCAGATAGAAAGCAAAGAGTTGGAATAAACGGGTCGTTTTCCGAGTGGCAGGCTGTGACTAGTGGGGTACTGCAGGGATCGGTCCTAGGACTCCAGCTGTTCACGATATATATTAATGATCTGGACGAGGGAATTTGATGTAATACCTCCAAATTTGCAGATGACACAAAGCTGGGTGGGCGTGTGTGCTGTGAGGAGGATGTCATGAAACTCCAGTACGATTTGGACAGGTTGGGTGCCTGGGCATAAACATGGCAAATGCACTATAATGTGGATAAATGTGAGGTTATATACTTTGTTGGCAAAAACAGGAAGGCAGATTATTATTTGAATGGCAATAGATTGGGAGAAGGGGAAGTGCAAAGAGACCTGGTTGTTCTTGTGCACCAGTTGCTGAAGGTAAGCATGCAGGTGCAGCAGGGGGTTAAGAAGGCAAATGCTATGTTGGCCTTCGTAGCGAGAGGGTTCGAGTACAGGAACAAGGATGTCTTGCTGCAGTTGTACAGGGCCTTGGTGAGACCGCACCTTGAGTATTGTGTACAGTTTTGGTTGCCTTATCTGAGGAAGGATGTTCTTGCCATGGAATAAGTGCAGCGAAGATTCACCAGGCTGATACCTGGGATGGCAGGAATGACGTATGAGGAGAGATTGTGTCGATTGGGCTTATACTCACTGGAGTTTAGAAGATTGAGAGGGGATCTCATCGAAACCTATAAAATTCTGTCAGGCCTGGACAGACTAGATGTAGGAAGGATGTTCCCGATGGCCGGGGAGTCCAGAACTAGGGGTCAAAATCTAAGGATAAGGGGTAAGCCATTTAGGACTGAGATGAGGAGGAATTTCTTCACTCAGACAGTGGTGTACCTGTGGAATTCTCTGCCACAGAGGGCGGTGGAGGCCAGTTCATTAAATATATTCAAGAAGGAGTTGGATATATTTCTTAAGGCTAAAAGGATCAAGGGATATGGGGAAAAGACAGGGACAGGGTACTGAATTTGGATGATCAACCATGATCTCATTGAATGGCGGAGCAGGCTCGAGGGGCCGAATGGCCTACTCCTGCTCCTATCTTCTATGTTTCTATGTTTCTACCACCCCAATGATGTACACAAACACTTAAAGAAAATATTCTGATTTGTCTTTCTTGGATCCAGAGTGGATGACCTCACACTTATCCAGCATAAAGCACACCTGTCATAGTTTTGCCCACTCAATTACTCTGTCTATGTAACTTCCTGTTCCCAGCTGCACAACTTATTGTGCCTCCTAACTTAGTGCCATCTGCAAACTTGGATATGCGACTCTCTATCTCTCCATCCAAGCCACTAATATATATGGTGAAAAGCTGAGGCCCAGGTACAGCTCCCTGGAGAACACCACTTGTCACATCCCACCAATCAGAGTGTCGATCAATGTCTCCTACCTCCCAACCAATTACCAACCTATGTCACAAAGTTACCTTCAATTCGGTGCCTTCTCATTTTTGATAATCTGTGCGGAACCTGATCAGGTGCTTTCTGGAAGTCCATGTAGACAACATCCGCAGACACTCCCCTATCCACCCTGCGAGTGACCTCCTAAACACATTCAACTAGGTGAGCCAGACATGAGCGACCCTTCACAATCCATGCTGACTCTATTTGATAGGCTCAGAATTGCCCGAGTGCTCCGTCGCTCTGTCCCCGATAGATTCCAGCAACTTCCCCACAACTGACATTAAACTGACAGCTCTGGAGTTACTCGGTTTCTGCCTCCCTCCCTTCTTAAAACACCGACTGACATTTCCAATTTTCCAGTCCAAGGACTTTATCCTGATTCTAGAGGACTTTGGAAAATTATGACTAACACATCTGCAGTTTCCTCACCTGTTTCTTGTAATATCCAGGGGTGGAAACCATCAGGTCCTGGAGATTTGTCGACCTTAAGTCCCAATATTTACTCCATTGACATTTTATTACATATATTAATTCAGTAAGTTCTTCTAAACAAATGCAAGGTTTTCATTTATCAAGTCTATCATTTCCTTCTTATCTATTATAGTCTCGCCTGCACCTGTCTTTATTGGGCCCACATTCCACCTCAGTCACTCTCTCTCTTAATATACTGAGAACTTCTGCTGTTAGCTTTGATACTCTTCACAAGTTTTTTTTCTGTATTCCTTTTTTGCACCTCTTACTTTCTTTGTATCCCTTTGTTGCTTTATTTCCACTTTGCCGTGCATTTGTGTCAGCCTTTTCTTTTAGCTTATTGCTGTCTCTTACCTCACAGGAGGTGCCAGCCTACTGATAGCTCACCCAAGCGACAGTTCTTCCGAAGTGAATCTGAACAATGCACCTTGGATGGCTTCTCAGCCTTGACGAGCAGTTGAGCCTATTGGTCTCCACAGCCCAGCAGTCACACACACAGATCAGGAGTGGGGTAACTGGGCAGTGGGGCTCAGTGTCACACCTTACCCTGTATTTGCCCATTGAATCATGAGAAAGCCCAAAATATCTCAAGTCTTAATCATAAGTATCTGACTGCAAAATACTCGACTCACACCACCCGCCCACAATCGGTAAATCAAACTCAAAAATGTAATCCTGTGAATCCAGAGCCAGGTTGGGTGACCCCACTCTGGGCATTTACTCACCCACTGCGACACAGAGGGTCAGAGTCACGGCTGAGAGCGTCGGGCCAAACATTTCATCAATCTTATTATTAAAAGAGGAGATTCCTGTTCATTCGCACACTGTATAATATGTTCCCGTTGATCTTTCAGAGATTGCTGATTGTCACTCAACGTCCTTACATGGTTGTCACAGCTCGAACACAAACCGCATAAAGAGGAAGGAATGACAAGGACCAGTGGGCTGTCCTCTGAAACAAAATATTCACACATCATCAAACCAGCAGCCAAACCAATACAAAAGCAAAATACTGCGGATGCTGGAAATCTGAAATAAAAACAGAAAATGCTGCAAATCCTCAGCAGGGCAGGCAGCATCTATGGAGAGAGAAACAGAGTTAACGTTTCAGGTCAATGACCCTTCGTCAGAACTGGAAAAGGTTGGAGATGGAACAGGTTTTTAAGCAAGAGCAGGGGCAGGGAATGGGGGGAGGGGAGGAAAGAACAAAAGGGAAGGTCTGTGATAGGCTGGAAGGCTGGAGAGATTGAATGACAAAAGGGATGATGGTGCAAGGCAAAAGGAGATGGTAATGGGACAAGTTAAGAAACAAAAGACGACTCTAGATGAAGTGTAAATGGCAGTGACAGAATGATCGACAGCTGCCAGGTGAAGCAGCCAAACTAGTTTGTACCAATCTCTCTTGAATGCAATGTTTCCCACTCGAGTCGAGAAGCACTGTCTGGGACAGGCTGGATGGACCTGTGGGTCTATTCCTCTCCAAAATTTTCAAATGTTCTTAATGTTTCACCAGAAATGGAACATTTGAGAAACCCTCTCACCTGAGCTGAAAATCTGCATCCCTTCCGGCATGTTCCTGCAGTAACTCCGAGGGACGTTTGGTGGAAAGGCCACAAATTAGGCCGAGGCCCCAGATATCCAGGTCCTGCCATTACCTTGGTGGTTCTGCTGGGTCTTGTAAGGGGCGAATCCTCTGCCTGCCCCAAACAAGGGTAGTGAGTAGGAGGTAGTGAAGCGAGGGGCTCCCAACGCTGAGGGTTCCGGTATCCCCAGCCTCTCACTCACCGGGCATATCCCAGGCGGCTGGAACCAGTGTATCAGCTGAAGTGAGGCCGGGAGTATCAGCTTCTTCCAAGGTGGAAGTGGGGCTGGGAGACTGAGCCTGGTCTCCCCAAGAAAGGAGGTGACATTTCTTTTGAAGTGTCAAGCGTGGTTCAGTGGGCAGTGCTCTCACCTCTGAGTCAGAAGGTTGTGAGTTCAAGTCACACTCCGGAGACCTGAGCCCATAATCCAGGCTGACACTCCAGTGCAGTGCTGAGGGAGTGCTGCGCTGTCGGAGCTGCCGTCTTTCAGATGAGACGTTAAACTGAGGCCCCGTCTGCTCTCTCAGGTGGATGTAAAAGATCCCACGGCACTAATCGAAGAAGAGAAGGGGAGTTCTCCCCAGAGTCCTGGTCAAGATTTATCCCTCAACCACCATCACCAAAACAGATGATCTGGTCATTATCTCATTGCTGCTAGTGGGATCTTGCTGTGTGTACATTGGCTGCTGCGTTTCCTACGTCACAACAGTGACTACACTTCAAAATTACTTCATTGGCTGTAAAGCACTTTGGGACGACCTGAGGTTGTGAAAGTTCTATAGAAATGCGAGTCTGTATTTATTTTGTTCTTGGTTCTTTATACTGGTAGCTGCTCCAGAGTGGCCCCCTGATATTCCCCCTTCTCTTCCTGCTAGTTACATTACTACTTCAAAGTAAGCCAGCAAACTATGACCAGAGGATACAAACAGGGATTAGAGCAAAGTACATTTCAAACTGAATATCAAAGAGTGCGAAATGTTTCAACACTGCAGAGAAAGGGCAGAAACACCGGGATTATTCAAAATGAAACATGATGATGTGACAAGTTAGGATACTTGAGTGATCAGAAGGGAACATTTCGCCTTTTCTCATCCCACAGAGATCTGGGAATAGATACACAAATCTCTACACGTAGCAACACAATTTGGTAAGGTCATAAAGAGTGCAAACAAAGTACGAGGGTTCAGTTGTCGAGGAACAGAATTCAAAGAATTGGAAGGTTACGTTAAATTTTTGCAGAACCTTGCTTAGACCACCCTCGGAGCTATTGTGTGCGGTTCTGGTCCCCATAACTACAGAAAGGATATTGAACCACTGGAGGAAGAGCAGGAAAGATTCACAAGCATGTGATCAGAATTGAGAGGAGGCAACTTTCGAGAAAGATTAAGCAGCCAGGGACTCTTTTAGAAACAGAAAAATAGGAGCAGGAGTCGGCCATTCGGCCCTTCGAGCCTGCTCCGCCATTCAATATGATCATGGCTGATCCTCTATCTCAATACCATATTCCCGCTCTCTCCCCATACCCCTTGATGCCTTTTGTGTCTAGAAATCTAACTATCTCCTTCTTAAATATATTCAGTGACTTGGCCTCCACAGCTTTCTGTGGTAGAGAATTTCACAGGTTCACCACCCTCTGAGTGAAGAAATTTCTCTTCATCTCAGTCCGAAATGTCCTACCCCATATCCTGAGACTGTGACACCTCATTCTAGACCCCCCAGCCAGGGGAAACATCCTCCCTTCATCCAGTCTGTCTAGCCCTGTCAGATTTTTATACGTTTCAATGAGATCCCCTCTCATTCTTCTAAACTCTAGTGAATACAGGCCTAGATGACCCAATCTCTCCTCATACGGCAGTCCTGCCATCCCAGGAATCAATCTGGTGAACCTTCGCTGCACTCCCTCTATGGCAAGTATATCCTTTCTTAGATAAGGAGACCAGAACTGCACACAGTACTCCAGGTGTGGTCTCACCAAGGCCCTGTATAACTGTAGTAAGACATCCTTGCTCCTGTACTCAAATCCTCTTGCAATGAAGGCCAACATACCATTTGCATTCTGAACTGCTTGCTGCACCTGCATGTTTGCTTTCAGTGACTGGTGTTCAAGGACACCCTGATCCCTCTGTACATCAACATTTCCCAATCTATCACCATTTAAATAATATTCAGCCTTTCTGTTTTTCGTACCAAAGTGGATAACTTCACATTTATCCACATTATACTGCATCCGCCATGTATTTGCCCACTCACTCAACTTGTCTAAATCGCCTTGAAGCCTCTTTGCATCCTCCTCACAACTCACAATCCCACCTAGCTTTGTGTCATCAGCAAACTTGGAAATATTACATTTGGCTCCCTCATCCAAATTATTGACAGATATTGTGAATAGCTGGGGCCCAAGCACTGATCCCTGTGGTACCCCAGTAGTCACCGCCAGCCACCCCGAAAAAGACTCATTTATTCCTACTCTCTATTTCCTGTCTGTTATCCAATATTCAATCCATGCCAGTATATTATCCCCAATCCCATGTGCTTTCATTTTGCACACTAACCTCTCATGTGGGACTTTATCAAAGGCCTTCTGAAAATCCAAATACACCACATCCACTGGTCCTCCCTTATCTATTCTACCAGTTACATCCTCAAAAAACTCCAGTAGGCTTGTCAAACATGATTTCCCTTTCATAAATCCATGTTGACTTTGTCTAATCCAGTTGATATTTTCTAAGTGTCCTGTTATCACATCCCTTATAATGGATTCTAGCATTTTCCCTACTACTGATGTTAGGCTAACTGGTCTGTAGTTCCCTGTTTCCTCTCTCCCTCCTTTTTTAAATAGTGGGGTTACATTTGCCACCCTCCAATCTGCAGGAACTGTTCCATAATCTATAGAATTTTGGAAGATGACAACCAATGCATCCACTATTTCTTTTAGTACTCTGTAGTGCAGAATATCAGGCCCTGGGGATTTATTGGCTTTCAGTCCCATTAATTTCTCCAGCACTATTTTTCTACTAATACTAATTTCCTTTAATTACTCCTTCTCACTAGAAACATAGAAACATAGAATATAGGAGCAGGAGTAGGCCATTCGGCCCCTCGAGCCTGTTCCGCCATTTAATGAGATCATGGCTGATCATCCAAATTCAGTACCCTGTCCCTGCTTTCTCCCCATATCCCTTGATCCCTTTAGCCTTAAGAACTCCTTCTTGAATATATTTAATGAATTGGCCTCAACTGCCTTGTGTGGTAGAGAATTCCACAGGTTCACCACTCTCTGGGTGAAGAAATTCCTCCTCATCTCTGTCCTAAATGGCTTACCCCTTATCCTTAGACTGTGACCCCTGGTTCTGGGCTCCCCGACCTTCGGGAACATCCTTCCTGCATCTAATCTGTCTAGTCCTGTAAGAATTTTTTAAGCTTCAATGAGATCCCCTCTCATTCTACTAAACTCTAGCGAATACAAGCCCAATCGACCCAATCTCTCTTCATACGTCATTCCTGCCATCCCAGGTATCAGCCTGGTGAATCTTCACTGCACTCCCTCCATGGCAAGGACATCCTTCCTCAGATAAGTTGACCAGAACTGCACACAATACTCAAGGTGTGGTCTCACCAAGGCCCTGTACAACTGCAGCAAGACATCCTTGATTCTGTACTCAAATCCTCTCGCTACGAAGGCCAACATACCATTTGCCTTCTTAACTGCCTGCTGCACCTGCATGCTTACCTTCAGCGACTGGTGCACAAGGGCACCCAGGTCTCGTTGCACTTCCCCTTTTCCCAATCTATTGCCGTTCAGATAATAATCTGCCTTCCTGTTTATGCCACCAAAGTGGATAACCTCGCATTTATCCACATTACACTGCATCTGCCATGCATCTCCCAATCACCCAACCTGTCCAAATCACACTGGATTTTCTCTGCATCCTCCTCACAGCACACACACACACCCAGCTTTGTGTCATCTGCAAACTTGGAGATATTACATCTAGTTCCCTCGTCTAGATCATTAATATATATTGGCCCAGAAATTCAGGTCTCCACGGGTGAGTACGCATGGGGTACTCACCCGTAAGCCCAATGGAAGTGCCGGTTTCCTGCATGCACTGCGCATTCGCGGGAAACCGGCACTTCCATTCCCCTGAAAGAAGGGGTTCAGAGGTGGAACGCATGCGCAGGAGAGGCAGCGTGTGCGCATGGAACTTATGTTTTTTTTGCAGGTTTTCCCGGGAGGGTAAGTCTCTAGCAGTTACACTTTTAAAAAGCAGGCGCAAGACCTGCTTTTAACAAGGAAAGTGGTGAATTAATTAAAACGAAAACATTTTTTCACAGGTTTATTATTTTTAAATACTTTAAAGAAAGGTAAGTTTAATTTTAGCCCCGTTAGAACATGTAAGCTTGACATCGGTAGTGGGGAAAATGCTAGAGTCCATTATAAAAGATGTAATAGCAGAGCACTTGGAAAGCAGTGGCAGGATCGGACAAAGTCAACATGGATTTACAAAAGGTAATTCATGCTTGACTAAGCTACTGGAATTTTTTGAGGATGTAACTGGTAAAATAGATAAGGGAGAACCAGTGGATGTGGTGCATTTGGACTTTCAGAAGGCTTTCGATAAGGTCCCGCATAAGAGATTAGCGTGCAAAATTAAGGCACATGGGATTGGGGGCAAGGTATTGACTTGGATAGGGAACTGGTTGGCGGACAGAATGCAAAGAGTTGGAATAAATGGGTCGTTTTCTGAGTGGCAGGCAGTGACTAGTGGGGTACCGCAAGGATCGGTCCTAGGACCCCAGCTGTTCACAATATATATTAATAATCTGGACGAGGGAATTGGATGTAATATCTCCACATTTGCAGACGACACAAAGCTGGGTGGGAGGGTATGCTGTGAGGAGGATGTCGTGAAACTCCAGTACGATTTGGACAGGTTGGGTGATTGGGCAGAAATATGGCAAATGCGCTACAATGTGGATAAATGTGAGGTTATCCATTTTGGTGGCAAAAACAGGAAGGCAGATTATTTTTTGAATGGCAATAGATTGGGAGAAGGGGAAGTGCAAAGAGACCTGGGTGTTGTTGTGCACCAGTCGCTGAAGGTAAGCATGCAGGTGCAGCAGGCGGTTAAGAAGACAAATGGTATGTTGGCCTTCGTAGCAAGAGGGTTCGAGTACAGGAACAAGGATGCCTTGCTGCAGTTGTACAGGGCCTTGGTGATACCGCACCTTTAGTATTGTGTGCAGTTTTGGTCGCCTTATCTGAGGAAGGATGTTCTTGCCATGGAAGGAGTGCAGCGAAGATTCACCAGGCTGGTACCTGGGATGGCAGGAATGACGCATGAGGAGAGATTGTGTCAATTGGGCTTGTACTCACTGGAGTTTAGAAGATTGAGAGGGGATCTCATCGAAACCTATAAAATTCTGTCAGGCCTGGACAGACTAGATGCAGGAAGGATGTTTCCGATGGCCGGGAAGTCCAGAACCAGGGGTCACAGTCTAAGGATAAGGGGTAAGCCATTTAGGACAGAAATGAGGAGGAATTTCTTCACCCAGAGAGTGGTGAACCTGTGGAATTCTCTGCCACAGAGGGCGGTGGAGGCCAGTTCAGTAAATATATTCAAGAAGGAGTTGGATATATTTCTTAAGGCTAAAGGGATCAAGGGATATGGGGAGAAGGCGGGGACAGGGTACTGAATTTGGATGATCAGCCATGATCTTATTGAATGGTGGAGCAGGCTCGAAGGGCCGAATGGCCTACTCCTGCTCCTATCTTCTATGTTTCTATGTAATTAATTTTTTCAAAAATGTAAGTTATTGTTTAAAACAGTTATTTCATGTAATTTATAGTTATTTTAAAAATGTGTTTTTTAAAAATTTATTTGAAGTTTTAGTGATGTTTTGGGGCTTATAGTATTTATAGGTTTGACAGCTCTTCCTGTCAAACTTATGAATGAAGCATTCCCTGCTACCATTGGCTCTCCATGGCCCACGTGATCCCAGGGGACGCATCGAACTAACTGCGCCCCTGGGATACGCAAGCACTGCGCGCCGGCAGTTGGAGGAGGCCCAGGATCGGAATCCCACGCGGGCCCACAGCTCAACGGCCAGCGCGCTAGGTAAGTGCAGGTCGGGGGCTTGCACCCGCGGGAAGCCCCCATCCCGAATTTCTGGGCCATTGTGAATAACTGGGGTCCTAGCACCGATCCCTGCAGTACCCCACTAGTCACTGCCTGCCACTCGGAAAAAGAACCGTTTATTCCAACTCTTTGCTTCCTGTCTGCCAACCAGTTCTCTATCCAAGTCAGTACCTTACCCCCAATCCCATGTGCTTTAACTTTGCACGCTAATCTCTTATGCGGGACCTTATTGAAAGCCTTCTTAAAGTCCAAATACACCACATCCACTGGTTCTCCCTTATCTATTTTTTTTATTTTTATTCATTGATGGGATGTGGGTGTCGCTGGCTGGTTAGGCCTGCATTTAGTGCCCATCCCTAATTGCCCTTGGGAAGATGGTGGTGAGCCGCCTTCTTGAACCGCTGCAGTCCATATGGTGTCGGTACACCCACAATGCTGTTAGGGAGGGAGTTCCAGGATTTTGGCCCAGCGACAGTGAAGGAACGGCGATACAGGTCCAAGTCAGGATGGTGTGTGGCTTGGAGGGGAACTTGTATGTGATGTTCCCATGCGTCTGCTGCCCCTGTCCATCTAAGTGGTAGAGGTCGCGGGTTTGGAAGGTGCTGTTGAAGGAGCTTTGGCGAGTTGCTACAGTGCTTCTTGTAGATGGTACACACTGCAGCCACAGTGCGCCGGTGGTGGAGGAAGTGAATGTTGAAGGTGGTGGATGGAGTGCCAATCAAGCGGGCTGCTTTATCCTGAATGGTGTCGAGCTTCTTGAGTGTTGTTGGAGCTGCACTCATCCAGGCAAGTGGAGAGTATTCCATCACACTCCTGACTTGTGCCTTGTAGATGGTGGAAAGGCTTTGGGGAGTCAGGAGGTGATACACTCGTTGCAGAATTCCCAGCCTCTGGCCTGCTCTTGTAGCCACAGTATTTATATGGCTGGTCCAGTTCAGTTTCTGATCAATGGTAACCCCCAGGATGTTGATAGTGGGGGATTCAGCGATGGTAATGCCATTGAATGTCAAGGGGAGATGGTTAGAGTCTCACTTGTTGGAGATGGTCATTGCCTGGCACTTGTGTGGTGCGAATGTTACTTGCCACTTGTCAGCCCAAGTCTGAATGTTGTCCAGGTCTTGCTGCATATGGACACGGAGTGCGTCAGTATCTGCCGAGTCTCGAATGGTGCTGAACAGTGTGCAATCATCAGCGAACATCCCCACTTCTGACCTTATGATGGAGGGAAGGTCATTGATGAAACAGCTGAAGATGGTTGGGCCTAGGACACTGCCCTGAGGAACTCCTGCAGTGATGTCATGTGATTGAGATGAATGACCTCCAACAACCACAGCCAACTTCCTTTGTGCTAGGTATGATTCCAACCAATGGAGAATTTTCCCCTTGATTCCCATTGACTTCAGTTTTGCTAGGGCTCCTTGATGCCACACTCGATCAAATGCTGCCTTGATGTCAAGGGCAGTCACTCTCACCTCACCTCTTGAGTTCAGCTCTTTTTCCATGTTTGGACCAAGGCTGCAATGAGGTCAGGAGCTGAGTGGCCCTGGCGGAACCCAAACTGGGCATCAGTTAGCAGCTTATTGCTGAGTAAGTGCCGTTTGATAGCACTGTCGACGATACCTTCCATCACTTTCCTGATGACTGAGAGTAGACTGATGGTGTTGTGTCTGTGTATAATAAGACACAGACTGCAGGAGAACGGTATAACAGGTATTTACTCAACGTGGCTCACACGGGAACTGATCTGTACAGATTACTACTCAGTGCTATATACAGGTGTGGTCACTGCCGGTACTGCAGTATACATGAGCTGTAAAAGATAGTTCCCCCCTTAAAGGTATATACATTACAGATGGGACGGTAATTGGCCGGGTCGTATTTGTCCTGCTTTTTGTAGACAGGACAGACTTGGGCAATTTTCCACATTGCCGGGTAGATGCCAGTGTTGTAGCTGTACTGGAACAGCTTGGCTAGGGGTGCAGCTAGTTCTGGAGCACAAGTCTTCAGTACTATTGCCGGAATGTTATCAGGGCCCATAGCCTTTGCAGCATCCAGTGTCTTCAGCCACTTCTTGACATCACGTGGAGTGAATTGAATGGGTTGAAGACTGGCATCAGTGATGCTGGGGACCTCAGGAGGAGGCCGAGATGGGTCATCCACTCGGCACTCCTGGCTGAAGATAGTTGCAAATGCTTCAGCCTTGTCTTTTGCACTCACGTGCTGGGCTCCACCATCATTGAGGACGGGGATATTTTTGGAGCCTCCTCCTCCTGTTAACTGTTTAATCGTCCACCACCACTCATGACTGGATGTGGCAGGACTGCAGAGCTTTGATTTGATCCGATGGTTGTGAGATCGCTTAGCTCTGTCTATCGCATGTTGCTTCCGTTGTTTGGCATGCAAGTAGTCCTGTGTTGTACCAGTTACATCCTCAAAAAATTCCAGTAGTTTAGTGAAGCATGATTTACCTTTTGTAAATCCATGTTGACTTTGTCCGATCCTGTCACTGTTTTCCAAGTGCTCTGCTATTACATCTTTTATAATGGACCTAGCAATTTCTCCATTACCGATGTCAGGCTTACCGGTCTATAATTCCCCGTTTTCTCTCTACCACCTTTTTTAAATAGTGGGGTTACATTAGCTACCCTCCAATCCATGGGGGCTGTTCCAGAGTCAATAGAATTTTGGAAGAGGACCAGCAATGCATCTACTATTTCTAGGGCCACTTCCTTAGGGACCCTAGGATGTAAATTATCTGGCCCTGGGGATTTATCGGCCTTCAATCCCGTCAATTTCCCTAACACCATTTCCCTACAAATACTGATTTCATTCAGTTCCTCCCTCTCATTAGACCCTATGTTCCCCGACATCTCTGGGAGGTTATTTGAGTCCTCCTTTGTGAAGACAGAACCAATGTATGTATTTAATTGGTCAGCCATTTCTTTGTTCCCCATTATAAATTCCCCTGATTCTGACTGCAAGGGACCTACACTTGACTTCACCAATCTTTTTTTCTTTACAAATCTATAGAAGCTTTTACAGTCCGTTTTAATGTTCCCTGCAAGCTTACTCTCATACTCTATTTTCCCCCTCTTAATTAATCCCTTTGTCCTCCTTTGCTGAATCCTAAACTGCTCCCAATCCTCAGATTTGCTGCTTTTTCTGGCCAATTTATATGTCCTCTCTTTGATCTTATGCTATCCATAATTTCCCTTGTTAGCCATGGTTGAGTCACCTTTTTTGTTTTATTTTTATGCCAAACAGGGATGAACAAATTCTGTAGTTGATCTATGGGATCTTTAAATGATTGCATTTGCCTATCCACTGTCAACCCTTTAAGTAACATTCCCCAATCCATCCTAACCAGCTCGCGCCTCATACCATCGTAGTTTCCTTTATTTAAATTGAGGACCCTAGTCTCCAAGTCAAATACTGCACTCTCCATCTTAATGAAGAATTCTTTCATATTATGATCGTTCCTCCCCAAGGGGCCTTGTACAACAAGATTGCTAATTAATCCTTTCTCATTACTAGACCCTTGGTTCCCTCGCATTTCTGGGAAGTTCTTTGTATCCACTTCCGTGAAGACAGAACCAAAGTATTTGTTTAATTGCTTTTAACCATTTCCTTGTTCCCCATTATAAATTCTCCCGTTTCTGACTGTAAGGGACCTACATTTATCTTCACTAATCTTTTTCTTTTTACATACTTGTAGAAGCTTTTACAATCTGCTTTTATGTTCCTTGCAGGTTTACTCTCATACTCTATTTTTCCCCTCTTAATCAATCTCTTGGTCCTTTTTTTCTGAACTCTAAACTGCTCCCAATCCTCAGGCTTGCTACTTTTTCTGGCAACTTTATATGACTCCTCTTTGGATCTAATAATATCCTTCATTTCTTTTGTTAGCCATGGTTGGGCCGCTTTTCCTTTTGTGTTTTTGCGCCTGAAAGAAATGTATAACTGTTGCAATTCATGCATTCGTTCCTTAAATTTTAGCCATTGATGAAGCTTTTAATGGAGCTCCCCAATCTATCATAGCCAACTCACTCCTCATACCTTTGTAGTTTCCTTCATTTAGATTTAGGACCCTAGTTTTGGATTGGACTTCTTCACTTTCCATCTTAATGAATAATTCTATCATGTTATGGTCACTCTTCCCTAAAGGACCCAGCACAACAAGATTATTAATTAACCCCTTCACATTGCGCAATACCTAATCTAGGATAGCCTGTTCACTAGTTGGCTCCTCAACGTACTGGTCTAAAAAACCATCTCGTACACACTCCAGGAATTCATCCTCAACAGTATTATTGCTAATTTGGTTTGGCCAGTCTATATGTAGATTAAAGTCACCCATGATTACTGTAGTACCCTTGTTACATGCATCTCTAATTTCCTGTTTGGTGCCATCCACTACATTACCACTACTGTTTGGAGGCCTATAGACAACTCCCACCAATGATTTCTTCCCCTTGGTGCTTCTTAGCTCCACCCACCCAGACTGATTCTACATCTTGATTTTCTGAGCCAATATCCTTTCTCACTATTGCTCTGATTTTATCCTTTACTAACAACGCCACCCCACCTCCTTTTCCTTTTTGCCTGTCCTTCCTAAATATCGAATATCCTTAGATATTCAGCTCCCAGCCTTGGTCACCCTGCAGCCATGTCTCCGTAATCGCAATTATATCGTATCCATTTACATCTATTTGCACTGTTAATTCGTTTACCTTATTACGAATGCTTCGTGCATTCAGATACAGTGGCCTAGAAATTGAGTTGGCGCCGCGCCAGGGCTTTAGCGCCGGAAATTTAGCGCCGGCGCTAAGTCCCCCTGCGCGCGCCAAAAATTCAGTAGCGCCGCGCCCAGACGGCTGCCGGCGCTACTGGAGGGTGTCAGCGCCTCGCAATGGGCGCTGACTGCCGCATTGCGGCGCTAATCCGCCGCTGCGGCACCCGATGCAGTGCGGCAGGCTGGGGAAGTGCAGGCCTCCTCCTTCCGTTAAGGAGGAGCTGCCTGCACCCGACCGCTGGCCGTTGATCTGTGGAGAAAAATGAGCCCGGCACCTCGGAGAAGTGCCGGGCTCGCGGCCCACATGCATCTGTGCCGCGGGGGGGTGTTGGAGGAGCCCGGGGAGGGAGGTGCGGGCAGGCAGCCGCCGGGAAAGCGGCCGGCCGCCGCGCGACCTTAATGCGCCGACGCTAAGACCCGTAGCGAACTTTTGAAAAATCGTTGGTTGCGGCTGCCACGGGCGAGGCGGCCGCAACTCAATTTCGGCGTTCGGGCACGTTGCCACGGCAACCGGGACGCTGCGCACACCGATGACGTCATCGGTGCTGGCGCAGCGCAACCGGCTAACGCCGATGGCAGCGCCCAAGTGAATTTCTCAATCGGCTGTACCTGCGGCGCTAGGCCCTCTAGCGCCTCAAAATGGGCGCTAACCCCACTCAATTTCTAGGCCAGTGCCTTTAGATTTGTCTTTTTAACATTTTTAGGCAACTTAACATTTTTTTGTACTATGGCCCTATTTGTCTTATTACCATTTTTTCTTACCCGGACCCTATTTGTTGGTGTCCTCCTTTGTTTCTCTGCAAAAGAGAAGACTAAGAGGAAACCTGATTGAGGTCTTCAAAATTATGAAGGGGGTTTCGATAGGGTGGACGTGGAGAGACTGTTTCCACTTGTGAGTGAGTCCAGAAGGTAAGATTGTCACTAACAGATCAGATAAAGAATTAAGGAGGAACGTTTACACAGAGAGTGGTGAGAATGTCAGAACTCGCTGGCGCATGGAGTGGTTGAAGCTGGTAGTCTTGATTTAAGGGGAGGTGTGATGCATCCATGAGGGAGATAGAATAGAGGGATACTGTGGCAGGGTGGGAAGATGCAATCAGAGTGGGAGCAGGCTTGTGCGGAGAATAAACACTGGCACAGACCCCTGGGCCTAAGCACTTATAAGAAATACGTTGGCTGGGCATTTTCCTATTGTGGTATGGCTTCTAAAAATAAATTGACCTGTTTTAGCAGAAGTGGTTGTTTGTGACCCAGTTTTGGATGCCAATCACATGTGTGAAGGACAGAAATCTGTTCCTGTTGGGAAGTGCCATTACGGGAGCAGTGTAAGAGGAAGTCAATTCTAAATATTATCACTGCAGCTTATTTTTCAATGAACATTTTAAAAGAGCGGCTTTGTTTGTGGGTTTGATGACGTGTGTACATTAACTTTAAACTGGGGATGACACCCGCCCCTGCTGATTTTCTGATCTCTATTGGGCTGTGCATGGAGAAATTTAAGAAAGACACTTATAGAAACAAAATCAGTGCAATCAGTCTGGGAACAAACATCACAAATAAGAGAGAAGTACAAGAACAAATGATCTTGAAAGACTTCCTCTTTTTTACTGTGTTTTTGCAATTTTACTGGAAAGGAAATTGTGAGGTTGTAAACTGCGCACACGTAGAACGCCTTCTTCCACTTCTGCAATGTTTCAACCCCTGCCCATCTGCTTCTGAAACCCTCACCCATGCTTTGTTACCTACAGACTCGACTATTCCAACGCTCTTGTGGCCAGCCACACATCCTCCACCCTCCATAAACTTGAACTCATCCAAAACTTTGCTGCCCGGGCCTTAACTCGTTCACCCATCACCCCCTGTGCTCGCTGGCCTACATTGGCTCCAAGTCCAACCAACGCCTCAAATTTAAAATTCTCATCCTTGTGGTTAAATCCCTCCATGGCCTCACCCCTCCCTACCTCTGTAACCTTCGTCAGCCCTACAACCCTGTGAGGACTCTGTGTTCCTCCAAATTTGGCCTCTTGTGCATCCCAGTAAAATTTTGGAGTCCATTATTAAGGAGACAGTAACAGGACTTTTGGACAATCATAATTTAATAGGACAATGTCAGCATGGTTTTATGAAGGGGAAGTCATGTTTGACAAATTTGCTGGAGTTCTTTGAGGAAGTAACATATAGGGTGGATAAAGGGGAACCAGTGGACGTAGTGTATTTAGACTTCCAAAAGGCATTTGACAAGGTGCCACACAAAAGATTATTGCTTAAGATAAAAAATCACGGGATTGGGGGTAATATTCTGGCATGGATAGAGGATTGGCTATCTGACAGAAGGCAGAGAGTTGGGATAAATGATTCATTCTTAGACTGGCAATCAGTAACTAGTAGTGTTCTGCAGGGGTCAGTGCTGGGTCCCCAACTCTTTACAATCTATATTAACGATTTGGAGGAGGGGACCGAGTGTAACATATCAAAGTTTGCAGATGATACTAAGATGGGAGGGAAAGTAGTGAGTGAGGAGGACATAACAAACCTGCAAGGGGACATAGACAGGCTAAGTAAGTGGGCAGAGATTTGGCAGATGGAATACAATACTGGAAAGTGTGAGGTTATGCACTTTGGCAGGAAAAATCGTAGAGCAAGTTATTATCTTAATGGCAAGAAACTGGAAAGTACTGAAGTACAAAGGGATCTGGGGGTCCTGGTGCACGAAACTCAAAAGGTTAGTATGCAGGTGCAGCAAGTGATTAAGAAGGCCAATGGAATGTTGGCTTTCATTGCTAGGGGGATAGAATATAAAAATAGGGAGGTATTGCTTCAGTTGTACAAGGTATTGGTGAGACCGCACCTGGAATACTGCGTACAGTTTTGGTGTCCAGACTTAAGAAAGGACATACTTGCTCTCGAGTCAGTGCAAAGAAGGTTCACTCGGTTAATCCCGGGGATGAGGGGATGGACATATGAGGAGAGGTTGAGTAGATTGGGACTCTACTCATTGGAGTTCAGAAGAATGAGAGGCGATCTTATTGAAACATATAAGATTGTGAAGGGGTTGGATCGGGTGGATGCAGTGGGTAGCGGAGCAGGCCCAGGGGCCGTGTAGCCTGATCCTGCTCCTATTTCGTGTGTCTAATTCTGTTAGATTCAGGAGATGGTTCTGTGATAGTGGATTGGCGGTTAGGATCAGATCAGCCATGATCTTATTGAATGGCGGAGCAGGCTCCAGGGGCCGATTGGCCTACTCCTGCTCCTATTTCTTATGTTCTTATGTTCTTATGTTCACCCAATCATTGGAGGCCGTGCCTTCAGCCATCTAGGCCCTGAGCTTCCTTCCCAAGCCTCTTCACTTCCCCACCTCTCTCTACTCAAGACGCTGCTTAAAACCTACCTCTTGGTCTGATTACACTCCTGTGAAGCACCTTGGGACATTTTACTACGTTAAAGTGCTATATAAATGTTGCTGTTGTTGTTGTTCTCTCAGTTTCCGAATTCCTGATATACATTTCTGACAGCGAGAAACACAATTTGTTGGGAGAGATTGACAGAGACAAACACAAAGAATGGGCTGGACTTTCCTCCATCAAAACTCTCCACTTGCTTGGATGGGTGCAGCTGCAACAACACTCAAAGCTCGACACCATCCCAGAGAAAGCATTCACCAGGTTATACAATGACTCCCTCCACCACCGGTGCACCATGGCTGCAATGTGTACTGGAGAGGGTTGATGAGGGCAATGTGGTTGACGTAGTATATATGGATTTCCAAAAGGTGTTTGACAACATGCCACATAATAGGCTTGCCATCAAAGTTGAAGCCCATGGAATAAAAGGGACAATGGCAGCATGGATACGAAATTGGCTAAGTGACAGGAAACAGTGAGTAGGGTTGAGCGGTAGTTTTTTGGATTGGAAAAAAGGAACACATACAGTGATGTTCCCCAGGGGTTAGTATTAGGAACATTGCTTTCCTTGATATATATTAATGACTTGGACTTGGGTGTACTGGGTACAATTTCAACATTTGCAGGTGACACAAAACTTGGAAGTATAGTGAACAGTGAGAAGGATCGTGATAGTGAAAGGTAAATCGTGCTTGACTTATCTACTGGAATTTTTTGAGGATGTGACTGGTAGAAGAGATATGGGAGAACCAGTGTGTAGTGTATGTACCTTTAAGGGGAGAACTACTTTTTACAGCTCCTGTATACTGTAGTACCGGCAGTGACCACACCTGTATATAAACCCTGAGTAGGGATCTGTACAGTTAGTTTTAGAGTAACCCTCATCCAGTAAACACCTGTTGATTGTTCCCTGCAGTCTCTTGTCTAATTATTGAAGGACACACAACATCAAGATACACGGATCTAACATTGGCGACGAGAAGATTCAAACCTACCTGCAACTCTGCATCACCTCCCAGGGATTCGCTCCTGGAGAACAGTGAAAGAAGAAGGCTGAGTCCAGAAGCACGGGCGTCGACCATCCAGCGGAGACTTGAGCATCGCAGGGGAGGCTGTTGAGAGCTGGGCTTGGTTCTCCAGTCACGGTGTGATATGCCATCAATGACTCAAAGACAAGGATTCAACTGAAGGCTTTTAATCACTAAGAACATAGCAGCATAGCAGGTCTTCCCACATCGGGTTCATCTGGTAGTGAATGACTCATACAGCTCCTGAGACCTTTATATGGCAAAAGACAGGGGCGTAGCCAATACACACAATAGGAACAAAAGGGTGCGGTTCACACAATACAAGCAGGTAAAATACAAGCAGGTCTGATGAAGGCATATTTCATCACATTCACCCCTTCTACAGATTTAGTCTGTCCGGGGGTGTGATAGTCCTTCCTGAATGCCGCAACAGTACCTTAGGTTCCGGCCGGGAGTCCGTGGTGCCCTCCTTGGCATACCCATGTGCTGGGGGTGTTGCAGGTACTTCTGGGGGTGGTGAGGATACCTCTGGGGATGGTGGAGGTTCTTCTGGGGGTGGTGGTGATGGGTCGTCATCGTCGCTTCCTGCCGAGGTGAGGTCCTTTATGGACACGGTGTCTTCACGCCCGTCGGCGTGCTTGACGTACGCGTACTGTGGGTTTGCGTGGAGTAGGTGTACTGCCTCCACGAGGGGATCCATTTTGTGGCCCCTCACATGCTTCCGTAACAGGACTGTCTCTGGGGTGGAGAGCCACGAGGGTAGGGATACTCCTGAGGTTGATTTGCGGGGAAAAACAAACATCTTCTCGTGAGGAGTGGCGTTAGTAGCAGTACACAGTAGCGACCTTATCGAGTGGAGTACGTCTGGGAGGACCTCCTGCCAGCGGGAGGTGGGGAGGCCTTTAGACCTTAGTGCTAAGGTGACCGCCTTCCACACTGTCGCGTTCTCCCTCTCCACTTGCCCATTACCCCGGGGGTTATAACTAGTGGTCCGACTCGTGCCTATCCCCTTCGACAGCAGGTATTGGCGCAGTTCATCGCTCATGAACGACGCCCCCCTGTCAGTGTGGATGTAGTTAGGCATGCCAAATGTGCAAAACAGGTTGCCGAGGCACTTGATGACCGTGGCACTGGTCATATCTGGGCAGGGGTAGGCGAATGGGAAGCGGGAGTACTCGTCCACAATGTTGAGAAAGTACACATTGCGGTCGGTGGAGGGGAGTGGTCCCTTGAAATCTAAGCTCAGGCGCTCGAATGGCCGTGTAGCTTTGATCAGGTGGGCTCGGTCGGGCCTGAAAAAACGGGGCTTGCATTCCGCACAGGTGCGGCAGTCCCTGGTCATAGACCGGACCTCCTCGATGGAATAGGGCAGGTTACGGGATTTTATAAAGTGGAATAGCCGGGTGACCCCCGGGTGGCAGAGGCCATTGTGGAGGCCCTGTAGCCTGTCCCCCTGGATGCTGGCACACATCCCTCGTGATAGGGCATCGGGGGATTCGTTGAGGGCCCCCGGCCTATATATTATGTCGTACTCAAACGTGGAGAGTTCGATCCGCCACCTGAGAATTTTGTCGTTCTTGATCTTCCCCCTCTGTTTGTTGTTAAACATGAAGGCTACCGACCGCTGGTCGGTAAGCAGGGTGAAGCGTTTGCCGGCTAGGTAGTGCCTCCAGTGCCGCACTGCCTCCACTATGGCCTGGGCCTCCTTCTCTACCAAGGAGTGCCTGATCTCGGGCCCTTGGAGGGTTCTTGAGAAAAAGGCTACAGGCCGCCCATCCTGGTTGAGGGTGGCTGCTAAAGCGAAGTCGGACGCATCGCTTTCGACCTGGAAAGGGATGTTTTCATCCACTGCCTGCAGCGCGGCCTTCTCAATGTCGTGTTTAATGCTGTTGAAGGCGGCGTGGGCCTCAGCTGTGAGCGGGAAGGACGTTGATTTCAGGAGGGGACGGGCCTTGTCGGAATAATTGTGGACCCATTGGGCGTAATAGGAGAAGAACCCCAGGCACCTTTTCAGGGCCTTGGGAATGTTTGGTAGGGGTAGCTCCCATAGGGGGCGCAATCGGTCGGGGTCCGGACCGATTTCCCCGTTTCCCACCACGCAGCCCAGGATACAGATGCGCGTGGTGCTAAAGACACACTTATCCTCGTTGTAGGTGAGATTGAGTCTGAGGGCGGTTTTCAGAAATCTCGCGAGGTTCGAGTCGTGGTCTTGCTGGTCGTGGCCGCAGATGGTGACATTGTCTAGGTATGGGTAGGTGGCTGTTAACTGGGTCTCATTGACCACGCGGTCCATCTCCCGCTGGAAGACCGAGACCCCATTCGTTACCCCAAAGGGGACTCTGAGGAAGTGGTAGAGACGTCCGTTCGCCTCGAAGGCGGTGTATGGATGGTCCTCCGGCCTAATGGGGAGCTGGTGGTATGCCGATTTTAGGTCGATGGTGGAAAACACCCGGTATTGCGCGATTTGGTTAACCATATCTGCTATGCGGGGCAGAGGGTAGGCGTCTAGCTGGGTGTATAGATTAACCGTCTGGCTATAATCTATCACCATCCGCTTCTTTTCGCTACCCTTAACTACAACTACCTGGGCGCGCCACGGGCTGGTACTGCATTCGATGATACCCTCCCGCTTGAGTCTTTCTACTTCCGACGCAATGAACCGTCTATCCTCCCAGCTGTACCGCCTATTCTTGGTCGCTATGGGTCGACAGTTGGGTGCGAGGTTGGCGAACAGAGAGGGCGGCTTGACCTTCAGGGTAGCCAGACCGCACACTGTGAGGGGCAGCTGGGACCCACCGTAGGTAAGCGTGATACTTTGGTGGTGGCACTGGAAGTCCAGACCCAAGATCACGCTCACACAGAGATCTGGCATTATCAATAGTTTAAAATCTCTGTAATCATTGCCTTTTACCGACAACATAACCGCGCAGAAACCTGTAATTTTTGAGGTATGAGTCTTATCGGCCATGGCGATTTTGCCCTGTGTGGGGACTATCGTTAGAGAAAGTCGTTTTACCAGGCTAGGATGAATAAAGCTTTCGGTGCTCCCGCAGTCAATCAAGCATTTAACCTTGTTCCCGTTTACCTCTATGTCCATCATTGATTTAGACAACGGATGTGGCCTGGATTGATCCACTGTGATCGAGGCCACCAGTGGGTCCTGGAGGTCCGTGTAGTCGGGGCAAGATGGTGGACTCCATGAGGGTGGACAAGATGGCTTCCAAGATGGCCGCTCCCACGACGCGCACGCGGCGGTGGTGGAGTTGGAGGCGGGGTTCCCTCTGCAGACTTTGCTGAAATGTCCTTTCTTCCCGCATTTAAAACAGGTGGTACCCTTCGCTGGGTACAGATGCCTGGAGTGTTTGTCCTGACCGCAGAAGTAGCATTTCGGGCCCCGATGCATCGCGGCAGTAGTGGGGCTCCTGGGTGGAGGCTGGGGCTCCGATGGTGCTGGGCTGGCCTGAGACCTGGGAGGTGAAGATGGCTTCCAAGATGGCGGCCCCCACGGCGCGCACGAGGCGGAGTGGGCCGCGTGGCCTGGGGAACAGGATTCAGAGTTCCTCTGGGCCATATCCAGCGATCGCGCTATATCTATAGCCTGTTTTAAGTCCAGTCCCTCCTTTTCAAACAGTTTCTGCCGAATATAATTTGAACTGAGGCCCGCAATAAGGGAGTCTCGAATCAGCTCCTCCGTGTACACGATGGCAGACACGGCCTTACAGTTACAGTCTCTGCCCAGTACTTTTAGGTTTAGTATAAAGTCCTCTAGTGACTCACCATGCCGCTGCGTGCGAGTAGTCAGAAGATGCCTGGCGTACACCACGTTTATTGGCCACGCGTAGTGGGCCTTCAGGATGGTGCAGGCCTCCTCGTAGCTGGTGGCATCTTGGATGAGGGGGGAGACCCGATGGCTCACCCAGTTTCGCAGGATTCCCAGTTTCATGTCTCCGGTAGCGGTTTCGGCTGCGGCTATGGCAGTGGATGAGTTTGCAATGAAAAATTCGAAGCATTGGAACCAGTGTCCGAACTGTGTGGCTGCGTCTGAGGCATGGGGGTCCAGATCCAAGCGCTCTGGTTTCAGGAGTCGATCCAACCTAAAAGTACTGGGCAGAGACTGTAACTGTAAGGCCGTGTCTGCCATCGTGTACACGGAGGAGCTGATTCGAGACTCCCTTATTGCGGGCCTCAGTTCAAATTATATTCGGCAGAAACTGTTTGAAAAGGAGGGACTGGACTTAAAACAGGCTATAGATATAGCGCGATCGCTGGATATGGCCCAGAGGAACTCTGAATCCTGTTCCCCAGGCCACGCGGCCCAGTCCGCCTCATGCGCGCCGTGGGGGCCGCCATCTTGGAAGCCATCTTCACCTCCCAGGTCTCAGGCCAGCCCAGCACCATCGGAGCCCCAGCCTCCACCCAGGAGCCCCACTACTGCAGCGATGCATCGGGGCCCGAAATGCTACTTCTGTGGTCAGGACAAACACTCCAGGCATCTGTGCCCAGCGAAGGGCACCACCTGTTTTAAATGCGGGAAGAAAGGACATTTCAGCAAAGTCTGCAGAGGGAACCCCGCCTCCAACTCCACCACCGCCGCGTGCGTGCCGTGGGAGCGGCCATCTTGGAAGCCATCTTGTCCACCCTCATGGAGTCCACCATCTTGGTGTTTTAGTGATTAAAATTGATATGCCATCAATGACTCAAAGACAAGGATTCAACTGAAGGCTTTTAATCACTAAGAACATAGCAGCATAGCAGGTCTTCCCACATCGGGTTCGTCTGGTAGGAATGACTCATACAGCTCCTGAGACCTTTATATGGCAAAAGACAGGGGCGTAGCCAATACACACAATAGGAACAAAAGGGTGCGGTTCACACAATACAAGCAGGTAAAATACAAGCAGGTCTGATGAAGGCATATTTCATCACATACTGTCCAAAGTGGACTGGAGCGAGTGCGCTACACCCATCGTCCCTGTAATGAAGAGGTCATTGAGTAATACGCCTGGGGAACCAAAAAAGATCCGCATCTGTGGGGATTTTAAGGTGACAGTGAACCCAGTCCTTCACACGGTGCAATATCCGCTTCCACAAATTGAGGTTATTTTCGCCTCGCTATCTGGTGGTAAACGCTTCACCAAAATTGATCTAGCCCAGGTGTACTTGCAAATGGAGGTAGAAGAAGCTTCGAAACATTACCTTACAATCAACACCCATAAAGGTCTCTATCAATACAACTGGCTGGTGTTTGGAGTAGCCTCGGCTCCGGCCATCTGGCAAAGGGCGATGTATCAGGTCCTGCAAGGGATTCCAGGGACCCAGTGTTATTTGGACGACATCTTGGTCACGGGCGAAAATGACGGTGATCGCCTCGCTAACTTGGAGAAGGTGCTCGCCAGATTAAAGGAATATGGGCTACGAGCTAACCGCCACAAGTGCGAGTTTTTCCAGAAACAGATCTCGTATTGCGGCCACGTCATCGATGAAGAGGGATTACATAAGTCCCCTGATAAGATAGAGGCAGTAGTCAAGGCTCCAGCACCGGAAAATGTGTCACAACTGAGGTCATTCCTCGGGCTGGTAAACTATTACCACAAGTTCTTACCAAATTTGTCTACGGTACTACACCCGCTGAACACCCTACTGCAAACAGGGGTACCATGGAAGTGGGATGACGAACGTAGACGAGCTTTCCAGAAGTGTAAAGAATTGATCACATCAAAAGAGGTGTTGGCCCATTTCAACCCAGCACTATCAATTCGTTTGGCATGTGATGCATCACCCTACGGCATTGGAGCGGTGCTGTCGCACAAATTCCCAGATGGGTTGGAGAGGCCAGTGGCCTTTGCGTCTCGGTCACTAACCTCAGCTGAGCGCAACTATGCCCAGATTGACAGGGAGGCCCTCAGCCTAGTATGGGGAGTAAAAAAATTCAACCATTATCTGCATGGGCAGAAGTTCACCTTGCTGACTGACCACCAACCACTTGTCTCCATCTTTAATCCTAAGAAGGGCGTGCCAATAATGACTGCACAGCGGTTACAAAGATGGTCCCTGTTTCTAGGGGCGCACCAATATGATATCGAGTATAAGGCTACGAAACAGCATGGAAACGCTGATGGGCTATCACGCCTGTAGTATATGTACTTTGCAGAAGGAACTATATTCTGCAGCCCCTGTATACTGCAGTACCAGTAGTGACCTCCCCTGTATATAAGCCTGTGTAGTAACTTTTGCATAGTAGTTCCAGTTTGTCTCCACTCAGTAAAGACCTGTTGTAACCAGCTCCTGCAGTCCGTGTCTCAATTACACACGGACATAATACTGGCAACGAGCAGATCCGAACTTACCTACAGTTCTGCACCACCTCATGGGGATCCATCCCTGAAGCGAAGTTGTTAGAGGTCGAGGCCAGAAGGAAGAAAGAAAAAAAAAACAAACAGAAGAAACGGGCGTCGACCGTGGGCAACCGCCTCTGATTCATCGGAGTTGAAGATTTGCAGGAGATGCTGTTGAGAGTGGGGCTTGGTTATCCTGTCTATGGTGTTCCAGCTAATCGGGCTGGTGGCAGGTAGTACACTGATCCTTCCTGGGCTGCGGCGGGCTAGAGCTCGATCGGGTGGCTTTTCAACGGGGCTGAGCAGCGTTGTCGGGAAGAGGAGAGAGAGAGAGAGGGTGGAGCACATAGGGCGCGGCCGGTGCTACGAAGCCGGGCAGCGTACAGACCCGAGAAGAGGGAGGAAAGTGTCCCGTAAGGTTGCTCTGACGACGGGAAAATAAAAGAAATTAGAAGCGCAGAAAGCCGCGAGGAGCTGCAGTTGCCACGGGAACCACGGAGAGCGGCGTTAGCAGCAGCGCGGGGGGGGAAGTGCGCGAAGACCATAGGGCGTCACCATCACGGCATAAAACACCAGCAACAGCGCTAGCAGCAGCTGAGAAGGCGGAAAGCGCGGGAGGCGCCATCTTAATCCAGCGGGGAAGAAGGCCAGTCTTCAGCATCTTGGAAATCTAAGATGGCGCCTCCCGCGCTTTGCCTTCTTCCCCGATTTAACAAAATGGCACCATTTCAACCCAGCACTATCAATTCGTTTGGCATGTGATGCATCACATGCCTATTGCGGAACCTGATCACTCCAGCCAAACCGATGGCGAAGACTTTTAATGAAATTGTTGATATCCTACAGGAACACCTAAATCCTACACCGCTGCTGATAGCAGAAAGATTTAAATTCCACAGGAGAAATCAGCATAAAGATGAGAGCAATGCTGATTACCTTAAGGAACTACGCAAGCTATCAAAGCACTGCCAGTTCGGAGCAGGACTGACAGATACTCTATGGGACAAATTTGTCTGTGGACTCTTGAGTGAAGGAACCCAGAAGAGGTTACTCTCAGAGAAAGAGCTGACGCTAGATAAGGCTTTCAGCGTGGCAGTATCGTATGAAGCAGCAGCAAGTGGAGCTGCGGAAATACAGCAAATGCCACAGGAATACGGCACCCACGAAATGACACGGGGATTTGAAAAATGTTATCGCTGCGGCAGAACAACCCATGACCAGAAGGACTGCTGGTCCAAGGACAAAATATGCAGGCAATGCAGAAACATGGGACACATTGTACGAGTTTGCAGGTCTGGGAAGAAGACTAACGACAACAAAAAGGCTACTAAGGAACAGTACAGGAAAGTACAAACGATGACGGACAGTAGTTCCGAAGACCAGAAGAGCGATGGTGAATCCGGGAACAAGAGACTACGCTATCTCAAACTTCACAACGTAATCGCAAAAGAGGATCACTGAACCATGTGGGTCACCCTCACGATAGCAGGGTCCCAAGTCAAAATGGAATTGGATACAGGATCAGCCCTGACCGTCATGAATCGATGAGACTACGAGCGGCTATTCTCACACATACCCTTGAAAGAGACATCCATTGTCTTGAAGACGTATACGGGGCAGAAAGTATACCCCAGAGGGAAAATAAGGGTGCCTGTCGAATACAATGGCAAGGAAATACAGAAATTGTAACTGTACATACTGCAAGATGGTGGACCACCATTATTGGGACGTGAATGGATCAGAAAGATCAGTTTAGACTGGCACTCCATTCATGCACTGACAGTGGCTGGTAAAAAGGATGACGACGTCACACCTGGACGATTGTCAAAAATCTTAGCTAACGCCAAAGAGGTATTTCAACAAGAACTGGGAACTCTTAAAGGCATAACCGCCTCGATAAAAATAGAAGAGAATGCAATTCCCAAGTTTTTCAAAGCAAGACCGGTACCGTATGGAATTCGCCCAGCCATCGAGGCAGAGCTGGAGAATCTGGAGAATGCAGGCGTGTTATCTAAGGTAGACTGGAGCAAGTGGGCGACACCCATTGTTCCTGTCATGAAGAAAACGTTAAACAATAAGCCTGAGGAGCCAAGGAAGGTTCGCATCTGTGGGGACTTCAAGGTGACGGTGAACCCAGTCCTTCACACAGTACAATATCCTCTCCCGAGGATAGAAGATATTTTCGCCTCACTATCTGGAGGGAAGCGTTTTACAAAAATTGACCTAGCACAAGCATATTTGCAGATGGAGGTTGAAGAATCCTCTAGGAAGTATCTCACGATAAACACTCACAAAGGTCTTTACCAGTATAATCGACTGGTATTCGGAGTAGCATCAGCTCTGGCAATATGGCAAAGAGCGGTGGAACAAGTCCTGCAAGGGATTCCGGGGACTCAGTGTTACTTGGACGACATCCTAGTGACAGGTGAAGATGACAGTGAAACCTAGAGCAGGTGCTCACTAGACTAAGAGAACATGGGCTACGAGCCAATCGCCCCAAGTGCGAGTTTTTTAAGAAACAGATATCGTATTTTGGCCACGTGATTGATGAAGAGGGGTTACATAAGTCCCCTGACAAAATTGAAGCGGTGGTTAAGGCTCCAGAGCCTGAAAATGTGTCGCAACTGAGGTCATTCCTCGGATTGGTGAATTACTATCATAAGTTTTTGCCGAATTTGTCCACAATTCTGCACCCACTGAACGCCCTACTACAAACTGGAGTAGCATGGAAATGGAGCGATGAATGTAAGCGGGCCTTTCAGAAGAGTAAAGACCTAATCACTTCAAGAGAAGTATTGGCTCACTAAAACCCATCACTACCGATAAGACTGGCGTGTGATGCGTCTCCCTACGGCATTGGAGCGGTACTGTCACATAAATTCCTTGATGGTTCAGAGAGGCCGATAGCTTTTGCGTCACGCTCGTTGACTTCGGCCGAGCGTAACTACGCCCAGATTGACAGAGAGGCCCTCAGCCTGGTGTGGGGGGTGAAGAAGTTCAATCACTACCTGCACGGTCAGAAATTTACTCTACTAACTGATCATCAACCTCTTGTCTCCATTTTCAACCCTCAGAAGGGCGTACCGCTAATGACAGCACAATGGCTACAGAGGTGGTCCCTTTTCCTAGGGGCACACCAATATGACATCGAGTACAAAGGAACTAAACAGCATGGGAATGCTGATGGATTGTCGCGCCTACCGTTGCCGATGGTGGAAGAAGCACCTGCAGTGGATCCTGTGGAGATATTCCACTCGACCATAGTCGAATATCTACCTGTGACGAATGCAAACATAGAAAAGGAAACACGAAATGACCCGACACTCTCCTGGGTCTATGATTTAACGGTGAAGGGATGGCCAGCACATGGCGAACCACTGTTGCCAGCATTCTCGCCGAGAAGAGAACAGCTGTCAGTGTGCAGAGGAACCTTGATGTGTGGATCCAGAGTAGTAATTCCTCCCAAATTGAAGGATAGAGTGCTCAATGAGCTTCATGAGGGTCATCTGGGAGGGGTAAAAATGAAGAACTTAGCCAGAGCGTTTGTGTGGTGGCCGGGAATCGATAGAGAAATCGAAGAGATCACCAAGAGCTGTACAGGATGCCAGAAGGTCCAAAACGCCCCACCACAAGCCCCTCTACATCCATGGGAGTGGCCCTCATCTCCATGGCAAAGGGTGCACATTGATTTTGCTGGTCCATTTATGGACTCGATATTTTTAATTGCGGTGGATGCACATTCAAAGTGGCCAGAGGTAATAAAAATGTCCTCACCCACCACAGAAAAAACTATCACAGTCTTACGAACCATATTCGCCAGAAATGGGCTGCCTGAATAGATTTGCTCCGACAATGGACCACAGTTTGTGTCTGAAGAGTTCCGGAGGTTCTTAAAGAACAATGGTGTTAAGCATTACACATCCGCCCCATATCATCCAGCTACCAATGGATTGGCTGAGAGGTTCGTTCAAACATTCAAGAAGGCTACCAAGGCAATGTGTAATGAAGACATACCCCTACAACACAAGGTGGATAACTTCTTGTTTGCCTACCGGAATGCGACACATGTGGTTACCAACCAAACTCCAGCGATGATGTTCTTCAATCGAAGACTACGATGCCGCTTGGATTTGGTTAAGCCAAACATCAGAAGAGATGTGGAGAACAGGCAGTTTCAGAATATGAATGAAAGGCCAACCAGGAGTTTTAAGATAGGTCAACCAGTTTTGGCCCGGGACTACCGCACAGAGAAATGGCAGCCAGGAACAATCTGCACACGGCAAGGACCACTAATGTATACCGTGGATGTTGGAGAGAGCATTGTAAGACGCCATGCTGACCAGATTCTAGAGTCACTGGAAAACGTCAATTCCACACCACGATCCGATACACCTGGTGATGAAACCGAAGTACCAATTGCATCTATCTCAGAATCGGTGATATTGGAAGCAGACGAACCAAACAACGACGTTGATCCCGAATCAACTTTGCCAGAAGAACCTGATACCCCAAAGAGGCGTTATCAAGACAGAATCAGGAAGCCCCCTCAAAGACTGAACTTATAATTGCTTAACTTCAGCTAATGTATCTCGCAACTGTAATTGTAAATATGTTATTTAATTATTAATCGAATGTTATGTACTGTTTAGCTAAAAGGGGAGGAATTGTAGTGTATGTACTTTGCAGAAGGAACTATATTCTGCAGCCCCTGTATACTGCAGTACCAGTAGTGACCACCCCTGTATATAAGCCTGTGTAGTAACTTTTGCATAGTAGTTCCAGTTTGTCTCCACTCAGTAAAGACCTGTTGTAACCAACTCCTGCAGTCCGTGTCTGAATTACACATGGACATAATAACGCCTGCCACTACCTACTGCGGAGGAAGCACCAGCAGTGGATCCTGTCGAAATATTTCATTCGACTATAATTGAATGCTTGCCAGTAACTAACGCTGGTATAGAGAAGGAGACCCGAAATGACCGGGCACTCTCTCGGGTATATGATTTGACGGTGAAGGGATGGCCAGCACATGGCGACTCACTGTTGCCAGCATTCTCATCCAGAAGAGAACAGCTGTCAGTATGCCAGGGAACCTTGATCTGTGGATCCCGAGTGGTAATTCCACCCAAGTTAAGGGAGAGAGTGCTCAATGAGCTTCACGAAGGCCATCTGGGAGGGGTGAAAATGAAAAGCCTTGCTAGGGCTTATGTGTGGTGGCCGGGGATCGATCAGCAAATCGAGGACCTGACAAAGAGCTGCTCAGGATGCCAGAAGGTCCAAAATGCACTACCACATGCCCCTCTACACCCATGGGAGTGGCCCTCATCTCCATGGCAATGGGTGCATATTGATTTTGCTGGTCCATTCATGGACTCAATGTTTTTAATAGCTGTGCATGCACACTCGAAATGGCCTGAGGTGATAAAAATGTCCTCAACCACGACAGAGAAAATGATTGCAGTCCTACGGACCACATTTGCCAGGAACGGCTTGCCAGAGCAGATTTGCTCTGATAACGGACCACAGTTTGTGTCCGAAGAGTTTCGGAAATTTATGAGAAGGAATGGGGTAAGGCATTACACCTCCGCTCCGTATCATCCAGCCACCAATGGATTGGCTGAGAGGTTTGTACAAACCTTTAAAAAAACATTAAGGGCCATGTGCGATGACGACATTCCACTGCAGCATAAGGTGGACAATTTCCTGTTAGCCTACAGAAATGCGACACATGCAGTTACCAACCAGACCCCGGCCATGATGTTCTTTAACCGAAGGTTAAGATCTCGTCTGGATTTGCTCAGACCAAATGTGCGAAGAAATGTTGAGGATAAACAATTCCAGCACATCATTGAGAAGCTGACAAGGAGCTTCAATGTAGGGCAACCAGTCTTGGCCCGTGACTACCGAACAGAGAAATGGCAACCCGGAATGATATGTACATGGCAGGGGCCATTAATGTACACAGTGGATGTCGGGGAGAACATTGTGAGACGCCACGTCGACCAGATCTTAGCGTCACAGGAACGAGTCAACCCCATGGCTCGCGTACCTGGGGATGAACCCGACATACCGGTAGCATCTACCTCAGAAACAGTAGCAGTGGAAACCGATGAAAGGGGGCCAGAATCGCCTCCGCACCAAGAACAAGAACCTCAGGAAAGGCGCTCTCCAGAAAGGATCAGGGAGCCGCCCCAAAGACTGAATCTGTAAATGGACTATTTCTGTTTAATGTGCATGTTAAAGTGTTAATTGTTATTTGCATATTATGGGTACTGCTAATCTAAAAGGGGAGGAATTGTAGTGTATGTACCTTTAAGAGAGAACTACTTTTACAGCTCCTGTATACTGCAGTACCGGCAGTGACCACACCTGTATATAAGCCTTGAGCATGCCTCTATACTCCCAGTCTTGAGACTACCCTACTCCAGTAAACACCTGTTGATTTTTAAGTTACAGCCTTCGTGTAGTTATTGGAAAACATCCTACTTTAAGAATCACGGATTTAACAACCGGTATATAAGCCCTGAGTAGGGATCTGTACTTTAGTTTTTGAGTAACCTACATCCAGTAAACACCTGTTAATTGTTCCTCTGCAGTCTCTGTCGATTTATTGAAGAATACCATACATTAACATTCACGGATTCAACAGAGTTCGCCCCAGTGACCTGGCAAATGTTTATCCTTCATTTTACAACACCTATAACATTTATCTCATTGCTGTTTGTTGGATCTTGCTGTGCCCAAATGGCTGCTGCATTTCCTACATTACAAGAGTGACTACTCTTCAGAAGATCTTCATTGGCTGTGAGGCGTTTTGAGACCTCCCGTGGTGTGAAAGCGCTGTAGAAATGCGAGACCTTCTTTGTTACACACCTCACAGTAAGATATACTGGGTAAGATAATGGGGTCAAGTTTCACTGGCTTTGCCTGGAGTTAACGGCCTCAAAATGGGGTCGGTAGCCTTACCACCCCGTTGCCCTCTGGCGAAGCTGCCCTGGGACCCCCATCCTCCGTGATCGTGACCTCTCTCCCCTCCCTCCCTCCACAACCTACCTTATATCAGCTGCCCTAGTTCGGTCTCGAGGCCTCAAAACAGGAGCCGCACCTCCCGTTTGCCTGCCAGGTTTAAGTGAGGCCTGGCGGGGTGGCGGTGGGGCTGTTCACTGCTAGAACTAGCTGTTGGCCAAATGTCAAACTGGAGCCAACCCTGTCTCTGTCAACACTGGCATTCAACACACTGCAGGTGAAGTGTTATCACGAGGACAGGCTGGAAAGGTGATATCAGCATACGAACGCTTCGCTCAGCGGGGTGACATCCCTCTGTGTGACTTTGTGACTTTAATTCCCCATCCCCGAGAGTAGCCAGCAGTCGTTCCTAAATCAGATTATAAATCATAACTGCAGCTAAAGGGATGTTCGTCCCCTTCGAATCCATCACCTGGAATCCCGCTGGGAAACGGCGTTAGTGGGTTAAACAAACGGCCGTTTCTCCAGGGCCAGCTTGGCGGCCGGAGAGCAACAGAGAATCCCCGGGAAATTCAGGGCTTGTAATCTGAAACGGAGAGGGATCATAGGAGCTGTTAAGTTGCTGTCTTACCAATTGTTGTTTTGCTTCCTTAATTTGAAGCTGTAAATGTCGATCATTTCTAGGGAGAGTGAAAGACCCAATCCTTATTCAATCACCCCCCGTCATTCGTGTGGTAACTGGACTGACGGTGAGGCTGTGGTGTGACATGCACCATGCCCCTGTAAGTACAACCAGTGTATACTGGTACCAGCGGAGGCCGGGGACACGGTTCAGGTGGCTGCTAACTTTACAAGATACCCCACGTTGGAGAACAGGTTTCCATCACCGGCTTTGGTCTTCCAGGGATGTCCCCAGGAACAGCTTCCTTCTGACCATCAGCTGAGTGACACCGCTCTCCCCGGCTGCGGTGTGTGGGGCTTCATCTATGGAGCAGGAACCCAGCTGAATGTAACCGGTAGGTCAGTGTTAGCGAACGCTGGCAGGGTCTCAGTAACAAGAATGAATTGTGTTCCTGGATATTCAAATAAAACGTACGGTTGGGGAGATCGGATAAGAACATAAGAATTAGGAGCAGGAGTAGGCCATTCGGCCCCTCGAGCCTGCTCCACCATTCAATGAGATCATGGCTGATCTTCTGCCTCAACTCCATTCACCGGCCATATCGCCATATCCCTTGATTCCCCTAGAGTCCAAAAATCTATCGATCTCTGTCTTGAATATACTCAACGACTGATCCTGACACAGGAGCCAGGATTGGCTCAATGGCCCTTTCCTACTTTGAATTCTTGTGTTGCCTTTGCCAGGGAAGGTCCTAGTCTGTATTGGAAACATTTAATTTTGATTTAAACAAGAATAAGGTCCCTGACGGCTCGCTGGGTAAGTGTCTTTCTTGATGTGGTCCTGAGAACTACAGATCAGGCAGGACGAAGTACAATTCTTGGTCCATGTGTTAGCTGATCTCACCCAGTATAATTCTGAGTCTGGCAACTAGGAAGAGCCAAGATACAACTGCAAGTCCATGCTGAGGTCGACGGTCTCACTCAGTGTGTTGAGAGCAGGAAGGGCCCAGATTTGGTTTGTTCCACGTTATTGACCCTTTGTGTAAAGACCATTTGCTTTGTTTCTGACCTTTTCTATCTGCAGTCCCTCCTTTAAAGAGATCCTATGGTCCAGTCACTTGTGCCTGAGGCGCCCCAGATATTGGGCACCAGATCTCATTAAAATGGAGCCAGCTCAGACTCAGAGCCCAGGTAATTGAGTCTGGGGGTTTTGATCATTCAGGGACCGGGTGTCGGGGGCTTGAGCATTGGTGGGCCGGGATCCAAGGGTGGGGGATCCGGGGTCTGAGCATCGGGAGGCCAGGGATTGGGGGCTGGGGTCGGGGAGGGAGGTCGGGGCCGGGAGAGGCGGCGATCAGTTCCTTTAATGTAGGGTATGGGGAAGCACTCCACCTCACACCTCACTCTTCCTCACTCCTCATTCCTCACTCCACCTCACACCTCACTCCTCACTCCACCTCACACCTCACTCCTCACTCCTCCTCCCACTTCACTCCACCTCCCACCTCACTCCACCTCCCCTCACTCCACCTCCCCTCACTCCTCCTCTCACCTCACTCCTCACTCCACCTCACACCTCCCTTCACCTCCCACCTCACTACTCCTCACACCTCACTCCACCTCACATCTCACTCCAACTCCCACTTCACTCCTCCTCTCACCTCACTCCACCTCACTCCACCTCACACCTCACTCCAACTCCCACCTCACTCCTCCTCTCACCTCACTCCACCTCACTCCTCCTCCCACCTCACTCCACCTCACTCCTCCTCCCACCTCACTCCACCTCACACCTCACTCCAACTCCCACCTCGCTCCTCCTCTCACCTCACTCCACCTCACTCCTCCTCCCACCTCACGCCTCCTCCCACCTCCCTCTACCTCCCACCTCACTCCACCTCCCACCTCACCCCACCTCACACCTCACTCCTCCTCTCACCTCACTCCACCTCACTCCACCTCACACCTCACTCCAACTCCCACCTCACTCCTCCTCTCACCTCACTCCACCTCACTCCTCCTCCCACCTCACTCCACCTCACTCCTCCTCCCACCTCACTCCACCTCCCACCTCACTCCTCCTCCCACCTCACTCCTCCTCTCACCTCACTCCTCCTCTGTTTCTTACCCATGCGTTTGTTCCTAGCAGGTGCTCACTATCCTGGTTTCCCTGAGTTCAGCGTGCCCTCGTTAGGCTACTTATGTCCATATGCAAAGGGCCAGTGCCTGTTTCAGGCATAAGGAAAAGACAGAGTTTTTGACCTTGCCCAATGTAGCGGGCAGCTATTTCCGGCCAACATATTGGGTAATACTGGTGGCGTTATGAGTCCGAGTAATGCCTGAAAGACGACGAGTGGTACACGGATTAATTTCTTGGCCTGAAGGTCTACACTTAGACTTTATTGAATGTCTTACCAGTTAAGATCTCAGTGGGCAGCGCTCTCGCCTCTGAGTCGGAAGGTCATGGGTTCGAGCTCCACTCCAGAGACTTGAGCCCATAATCTAGGCTGACGCTCTAGTGCAATAGTGAGGAAGCGCTGCACTGTCAGAGGGGCAGTACTGAGGGAGCGCTGCACTGTCGGAGGGGCAGTACTAAGGGAGCACTGCACTTTTGATGGGGCAGTACTAAGGGAGTGCTGCACTGTCGGAGGGGCAGTACTGAGGGAGCACTGCACTGTTGGAGGGGCAGTACTGAGGGAGTGCTGCACTGTCGGAGGGCAGTACTGAGGGAGCGCTGCACTGTCGGAGGGGCAGTACTAAGGGAGCACTGCACTTTTGATGGGGCAGTACTAAGGGAGTGCTGCACTGTCGGAGGGGCAGTACTGAGGGAGCACTGCACTGTTGGAGGGGCAGTACTGAGGGAGTGCTGCACTGTTGGAGGGCAGTACTGAGGGAGCACTGCACTGTTGGAGGGGCAGTACTGAGGGAGTGCTGCACTGTCAGGGGGCAGTACTGAGGAAGCGCTGCACTGTCGGAGGGGCAGTACTGAGGGAGCGCCGCACTGTCAGAGGGACAGTATTGAGGGAGCACTGCACTGTCGGAGGGGCGATACTGAGGGAGTGCTGCACTGTCGGAGGGTCAGTACTGAAGGAGCGCTGCACTGTCGGAGGGCCAGTACTGAGGGAGTGCTGCACTGTCGGAGGGGCAGTACTGAGGGAGCACTGCACTGTCGGAGGGGCAGTACTGAGGGAGAGCCGCACTGTCGGAGGAGCAGTACTGAGGGAGCGCTACACTATCGGAGGGGCAGTACTGAGGGAGTGCTGCACTGTCGGTGGGGCAGTACTGAGGGAGTGCTGCACTGTCGGTGGGGCAGTACTGAGGGAGGGCTGCACTGTCGGAGGGGCAGTACTGAGGGAGTGCTGCACTGTCGGAGGGGCAGTACTGAGGGAATGCTGCACTGTCGGAGGGGCAGTACTGAGGGAGTGCTGCACTGTCGGAGGGTCAGTACTGAGGGAGAGCTGCACTGTCGGAGGTGCCGACTTTCAGATGAGACTTTAAACCGAGGCCCTGTCTGCCCTCAGTTGAATGTAAGACATCCCACGACACTATTTTGAAGAAGAGACGGGGAGTTCTCCCCGGTGCCTTGGCCCAATATTTATCCCTCAACCAACATCAAAAAATCTGGTCAATGTCTCGTTGCTGTTTGTGGGAGCTTGCTGTCCACTCATTGGTTGCTGTGTTTCCTACACCACAACACTGACTATACTTCAAAGATTCCTCATTGTCTGTGAAGCACTTTGGGATGTCCGGAGGTTGTGAAAGGCTCTATATAAATGCAACAAATGTCTTTCTTTAATCCTGCTGGGCCCATTGAGCTCAGCACCTGTATTCCTGATCCCTGCTCCAGGCAGCTCACACTGGCTGTGGGAAACCGTAAAATCGGCATGGATATTACATTGAACTTTGAGCAACACATTTCAGTAGTAGAATACAGTCAGAATATATTTTTCCCTTGAAGGTGCAAATGCTCCAGTCCTTCTCCAGTCTCCGAGCCTGGAACGTGTCACAGAGGGTCACTCGGCGCGGTTACAGTGCACCATGCGGAACGCCAGAGTGAGCGACACCGATGTTCACTGGTACCGGCAACTACCAGGGCAAGATATGGAGCGGGTTTTAACACACGAGACTAGTGGCAGCACACGAGGGAGCCCAGGTTCCACTGACCGTCTCCAGCCTTCCAGAGACACCTCCAATAACAGCTTCATTCTGACAATCACAAACGTGCAGCCCAGTGACACTGCCGTCTATTACTGCTCAGTGTGGGGAGATATCAGCGGGAACGGAACCCAGCTCAATGTAACCAGTAAGTATAAGTTACATTACATTTGTTTGATTTATTATATATTACGTATGTGTACATCAGTTTGCTTAAAAGAATAGAGCAGGTGGGGGTCCTACTGTGGTTAGAAAATGTCATGTCTGTTCTAAACATATTTAAGATGAAAAGGATTTAAAATTCCAAAATACCATGGGCTTTTCCAGAAGTGGGCCTTAAGAAAGCGGTGATATAACATGTGAATCTGGATTTTGTTTCGCCCTTACTGTTTGGAGGGTATTTGGGTACACAGCAGCCTTGTGTTTATCTGGTCTGCCAGAAGACCATCAGTTCTTGTCCAGATCTCCCGATAAAGATGAAGAGTTGATCTGTGGAAGACTGACTGTCATTGGAGAGAAATGATGAAGCAATCTTAATGTCTTCTGTAACCCAGCCTGAATCCCCAGTTTGGACTCCTCTGGACACCAATCCCTTCAGATTTACATTGACTTAACCTTGTCCCAATCCTCATTCAAATATTCACTCTCCTCAACAACACAACACCAACTAAAACACAACACAACACAACACCAAATACAACTACAACACAACACAACACAACACCAAATACAACCACATCACAACACAACAAAACACAACACAACACAACACCAACTACTACACAACACAACACAAAACAAAACCAACTACAACACAACACAACACAACAACACCAACTACAACACAACACAACACAAAACAACACCAACTACAACACAACACAACCTGTGAGGGATCATCAGAATCTGGTGAGCCTCTGTGTCCCTGTGAGGGATCTGTCAGTATCTGGTGAGGCTCTGTGTCCCAGTGGGGGATCTGTCAGAATCTGGTGAGCCTCTGCATCCCTGTGAGGGATCTGTTGGAACCTGGTGAGCCTCTGTGTCCCAGTGAGGGATCTGTCAGAGCCTGGTGCGCCTCTGTGTCCCTGTGAGGTGAGGGATCTGTCGGAATCTGGTGAGGCTCTGTGTCCCAGTGAGGGATCTGTCAGTACCTGGTGAGCCTCTGTGTCCCTGTGAGGTGAGGGATCTGTTGGAATCTGGTGAGGCTCTGTGTCCCAGTGGGGGATCTGTCAGAATCTGGTGAGCCTCTGCATCCCTGTGAGGGATCTGTTGGAATCTGGTGAGCCTCTGTGTCCCAGTGAGGGATCTGTCAGAGCCTGGTGCGCCTCTGTGTCCCTGTGAGGTGAGGGATCTGTCGGAATCTGGTGAGGCTCTGTGTCCCAGTGAGGGATCTGTCAGTACCTGGTGAGCCTCTGTGTCCCTGTGAGGTGAGGGATCTGTTGGAATCTGGTGAGGCTCTGTGTCCCAGTGGGGGATCTGTCAGAACCTGGTGAGCCTCTGTGTCCCTGTGAGGTGAGGGATTTGTCGGAATCTGGTGAGGCTCTGTGTCCCAGTGGGGGATCTGTCAGAATCTGGTGAGCCTCTTTGTCCCTGTGAGGGATCTGTCAGTATCTGGTGAGGCTCTGTGTCCCTGTGAGGGATCTGTCAGTATCTGGTGAGGCTCTGTGTCCCAGTGGGGGATCTGTCGGAATCTGGTGAGCCTCTGTGTCCCAGTGGGGGATCTGTCAGAATCTGGTGAGCCTCTGTGTCCCAGTGAGGGATCTGTCGGAATCTGGTGAGCCTCTGTGCCCCAGTGAGGGATCTGTCAGAATCTGGTGAGCCTCTGTGTCCCTGTGAGGGATCTGTCGGAATCTGGTGAGCCTCTGCGCCCCTGTGAGTGATCTGTCAGAACCTGGTGAGCCTCTGTGTCCCTGTGAGGTGAGGGATCTGTCGGAATCTGGTGAGGCTCTGTGTCCCAGTGAGGGATCTGTCAGTACCTGGTGACTGTCTGTGTCCCAGTGAGGGACCTGTCAGAATCTGGTGACTGTGTCCCTCTGAGGGATCTGTTGGATCAGCACTCACATCCTTAATTGGATAATACACAATTGAACCTGGCTGTTCTATACTAAAAACGTCGTTCGGAGAGACGTTAAACCGAGGCCCCGTCTGCTCTCTCAGGTGGATGTAAAAGATCCCACGGCACTATTTGAAGAAGAACAGGGGAGTTCTCCCCCGTGTCCTGGCCAATATTTATCCCTCAACCAACATTACTAAAACAGATTATCTGGTCATTATCACATTGCTGTTTGTGGGAGTTTGCTGTGCACAAATTATTTGCCACGTTTCCCACATTACAACAGTGACTGCACTTCAAAAAAAGCACTTCATTGGCTGTAAAGCTCTTTGCGACATCTGAAGGTGCTAAATAAACACAAGGGGGGAGAAATTCGGTTGGTAGCACCAGCGATTAGCGCCTAAAGAGGCCGAGAAGTGGGGCGCTAACCAACTAGCGCCCGGGCGCAGCGAACCCTGCGCCTCTTCCCATATTGAGTGGACTTTTAGTACCGGCGCTAAATCTTAGCGCCCGCTCACGGGCGCAGGCAGATCATGACGTCATTTCAGTGTGCAACGCCTTTTTGGCGCCCCGGACCGGAAATTCAGTGGTGCCCCCTCCGTTCCGCCTGGCGCTAATAAGGACAGCTTACCTGGGACGTTCCCCAGTCGCTCTCGGGCTGGGGGGGCGTTCTTTAAAGGGGACTGCACTGGTATAAAAGCGGCAGCCATTTTGGGAGCACAACTTCTTCGAGAGTTACAGAGAGTTGCTGAGCTGCACTCTGAGAGCCATTTCACCACTGAGCCAGCGCTGGCAGAGGAACTTCAGCCTTCTGACCATCACCTTGCTGTTGGTGAGCATTTCAAACGGGAAAGCTTTCTTGTGCGCTATTATTATGGGGGCTGCATTGGAGGGGAACGTCCTGCTGCTGAACCTTCTGGAAAGGGCACAGAGACGCAGGGGGAGAGGGGCAGGCATGGCCAGACGGAGGAGGGCCAATAGACGTCGCCATATCAGACCTTACACTGCCAGGGTTTTCCGACAGCAGTTCTCTTACTTGAACATGTCAGAGGAGCAGTGTCTCAGAAGGCTGCGCTTCAGAAAGGAGGTGGTGACTGAGCTGTGCCACCTGCTTCAGCCAGATCTGCAGCCTCAGATAAGGTGCAGGACCTCTCTGTCGGTGGCTGTCAAGATGACTGTTGCCCTGAACTTCAACGCGAGCGGCTCCTTTCAGGCCGCAACTGGGGACATAGCCAACATATCGCAGTTTGCGGTGCATTGCTGCATCCGTCAAGTAACTGATGCCCTGTTTAAAAGGAGGCGGCAGTATATCTCCTTCCCTATGACACTGGACAAGCAGCGGGAGCGCGCAGAGGGCTTCGCAGCAATAGCGGACTTCCCGATGGTGCAGGGCGCCATTGACTGCACGCACATGGCTTTGCGGGCGCCTGTATTGAATCCGGAGGAGTTCCGCAACCGCAAGGGGTTCCATTCCTTGAATGTGCAGCTGGTCTGTGACCACCGACAGCTGATCCTCGCAGTCAATGCGCAGTTCCCAGGCAGCAGCCACGACACCTTCATCCTGCGCCAGACTTCAGTTGCAGACCTTTTCGAGGCCCCGGCTCACCCAGGAGGCTGGCTTCTCAGTAACAAGGGCTATCCTCTGTGCCCGTGGCTGATGACCCCGCTCCGTTCGCCCAGCACCCCTACTGAAGAGCGCTACAATGTGAGCCATCAGGCGACGAGGATCATTGTGGAGCACACAATCAGCGTGCTGAAGCAGCGGGTCCGCTTTCTGGACCATTCCGGAGGCGCCCTGCAGTACTCACCTGAGCGAGTCTCCCACTTGATGGTTGTGTGTTGCATGCTGCATAACCTCGCTATCCTACGCACCCAGCCAATGCCACCAGACATTGAAGCACCAGCAGAGGAGGAGGAGGAGGAGGACCAAGACGGGAGGGAGGCACAAACTGGAAGGGCCGTCCGTCAGAGGCTGATCAGAAGTCGCTTCTAGGCCGCTCTCACGGAATGCTTGGTGCCATTCAAAGAGCAGGAATGGAACCGTTCTGATAACCCAAAGCCTATGAAGGGCAATATGAATGTAAATAGCAGACATGGCCAATGTAAATATAAACATTTGTTTATTTTGCAAAATGTGCTTCCTTCCAACATGACAAAGCAATGGCAACAGAAAGCAAAACAAACACTCTAACACATAAGTGACTCGCACACCCGGGAGACTGTCCAAAACATAACTAACATTCAGACCAGCATCCTCGGCCTTGATTTCTACAAATAAAACGTCTCAGCTGCACATTCTACTCTTTCCCCCTTGATGGTGATCTACTTCTCTTGCGAGATCGGCCCCTTCCCTCCCTGCAGCTCCTCCGTAATGGGACCCCAGTGGCTGCAGCAAGGCTGGGGGACGCCTGCTGACTGTCCGAAAGCGCAGATGCCCCTGAGGGACAGCCTGGATGACCTCTGGGCTTGGAGGGCCTGGATGCTGACTGCTCCAACTGTGCATGGGTGGAAGCAGTCTGTCCTGCAGGTGGTGGCAGCTGCAGTGGAGACGTGCCAGCGGTGGCATCAGGAGTGCTGTCATCCTGAGAGCGGACAGCAGCTCTGTGGTCGGCCGACACACTGGCACTCTGACGGGGCAGCACCGCAGCATGCGCAACAATCAGCTGGTCCACAGATTGCTGGCCTGCTGTGGTGCTGCAAAGGCCCTGGGTAAACTTGCCTGATCCAGCGAGGGTGGTAGCAGTCAGTGGTCGCGTGGCCTCAATCTGCGTCTGAATGAGACCAGCGAGTGACTGCGTGGCAGCACTCAGCACTTGCGTGGCAGGTGCCAGTGCTTCAGTGAAGTCCTGGACAGTTCCTTTCCAGTGCTGTCCCAAAGCCCTGGACAGTCCTTTCCCGTGCTGTCCCGAGGCCCTGGACAGTCCTTTCCCGTGCTGTCCCGAGGCCCTGGACAGTCCTTTCCAGTGCTGTTCCGAAGTCCTGGACAGTTCTTTCCAGTGCTGCCCCGAAGTCCTGCGCACTCCTTGCCTGTGCTGCGCCGAAGTCTTGGACACTCCTTGCCAGTGTCTCGATGGATTCAGGCATCCTTGCCACTGCAGCCATGAGCTCAGTGTGCCTGAGCCCAGCCTGGGTGCTCATTTCTGCGAGGGCACGCACCTCTTCTGTGCTCTGTGCAGCAGTACTTGTGGCCTGACTCACCCTCCGGGGAGACGGCCCCCGAGCTTCCCTACCCCCCTTGCGTTGCTGCAGCCCGCTGGTTCCTGGAACTGGTTCCTCCTCAGAGCCATCCCCCCCGCTCCCCTCCAGGGTAGTACTATCCCCAGTCTGCAGAGGGGCTGGCTCACCTGAGGGTGGTAGGGATGGTCCGGCTTCCTCCTGCTCGTCGCCTCCGGAGTCAGTGGCAGTGGCAGCTTGAGGGCCCGGCTCCCGAGCTGGTGATGCAGCATCTGAAAGCAGGGAGGTTGAAGAGTGGCTTTAGTGAAAGGACAGGGTGGCAGCAAGGGATGCATGAGTGCTGCAATACACTGACTTGGGTCCAGAGTGAAAAAGCATGCTGGTGGAGGAAACAAGTGGAAGGAGAGAGTTCAAAAAGGTGATGACCTTACCATCGCTGTGCACAATGGGGTCGGCAGCTCCAGTGGTGACAGGACCAATCATCCGGCTTCCAACAATCTGGTGGACTCGTTCCTCGAGGTCCGTGAGTGTCTGCAGGTGAGGCCGACCTCCTCCAGTACGAAGCTGCTCCCTCCGGTTCCTGGCCAGCTTGGCCTGCAGGAGAAAGGACAGGAAGTGATGATACATTATGCCCTGAGCTGACATCACATGCCCCCCATAGAAACATAGAAACATAGAAGATAGGAGCAGGAGTAGGCCATTCGGCCCTTCGAGCCTGCTCCGCCATTCAATGAGATCATGGCTGATCATCCAAATTCAGTACCCTGTCCCTGCCTTCTCTCCATATCCCTTGATCCCTTTAGCCTTAAGAAATATATCCAACTCTTTCTTGAATATACTTAATGAACTGGCTTCCACCGCCCTCTGTGGCAGAGAATTCCACAGGTTCACCACTCTCTGGGTGAAGAAATTCCTCCTCATTTCAGTCCTAAATGGCTTACCCCTTATCCTTTGACTATGACCCCTGGTTCTGGACTCCCCAGCCATCAGAAACATCCTTCCTGCATCTAGTCTGTCCAGGCCTGACAGAATTTTATAGGTTTCGATGAGATCCCCTCTCAATCTTCTAAACTCCAGTGAGTATAAGCCCAATCGACACAATCACTCCTCATACGTCATTCCTGCCATCCCAGGTATCAGCCTGGTGAATCTTCGCTGCACTCCTTCCATGGCAAGAACGTCCTTCCTCAGGTAAGGTGACCAAAACTGCACACAATACTCAAGGTGTGGTCTCACCAAGGCCCTGTACAACTGCAGCAAACATCCTTGTTCTTGTACTCGAACCCTCTTGCTACGAAGGCCAACATACCATTTGACTTCTTAACCGCCTGCTGCACCTGCATGCTTACCTTCAGCGACTGGTGCACAAGAACACCCAGGTCTCTTTGCACTTCCCCTTCTCCCAATCTATTGCCATTCAAATAATAATCTGCCTTCTTGTTTTTGCCACCAAAGTGGATAACCTCACATTTATCCACATTATAGTGCATTTGCCATGTTTCTGCCCAATCACCCAACCTGTCCAAATCGTGCTGGAGTTTCACGACATCCTCCTCACAGCATACCCTCCCACCCAGCTTTGTGTGGTCTGCAAATTTGGAGATATTACATCCAAATCCCTCGTCCAGATCATTAATTTATATTGTGAACAGCTGGGGTCCTAGGACCAATCCTTGCGGTACCCCACTAGTCACTGCCTGCCGCTCGGAAAACGACCCGTTTATTCCAGCACTTTGCTTTCTGTCCGCCAACCAGTTCTCTATCCAAGTCAATACCTTGCCCCCAATCCCATGTGCCTTAATTTTGCACGCTAATCTCTTATGCGGGACCTTATCGAAAGCCTTCTGAAAGTCCAAATACACCACATCCACTGGTTCTCCCTTATCTATTTTACCAGTTACATCCTCAAAAAATTCCAGTAGATTAGTCAAGCATGATTTACCTTTTGTAAATCCATGTTGACTTTGTCCGATCCAGTCACTGCTTCCCAAGTGCTCTGCTATTACATCTTTTATAATGGACTCTAGCATTTTCCCCACTACCAATGTCAAGCTTACCGGTCTATAATTCCCCGCCTTTTCTCTACCACCTTTTTTGAATAGTGGGGTAACATTAGCTACCCGCCAATCCATGGGTACCGTTCCAGGGTCTATCGAGTTCTGGAAGATGACCAGCAATGCATCTACTATTTCTAGGGCCACTTCCTTAAGTACCCTGGGATGTAGATTATCAGGCCCTGGGGATTTATTGGCCTTCAGTCCCATCAATTTTCCTAACGCCATTTCCCTACAAATACTGATTTCTTTCAGTTCCGCCCTTTCATCAGACCCTATGTTCCCCAGCATCTCTGGGAGGTTATTTGTGTCCTCCTTTGTGAAGGCAGAACCAAAGTATGTATTTATTTGGTGTGGTGATTATTCTCTATGTTTAGTAAGAAGTATTGTGATTGGTTGTTTGTTTCCTGCCTTGGGATATATGCTGTAATCTCATTGGTAGTTGATGTCATGTGATTTGTGGTGGCCATCTTAAATTCAGTTCTTTCCAGCCTTTCGTTGGGACTGGGTGTTGAAGATGTGCTACAGGATTTTTAAGTTAATAAAGCCTAGATTAGAAAGGCAAATCTATTCTTTATTTCAATTTATTAACTTTACGTCAGAATGGAGCGATATCTTCAACCAGAACGATTCAATGCTGACCCTAATTCTGCAGGAGTGGATGATAAATGGAAACATTGGTATTGTACATTTAAAAACTTTTTGGGCGTGTTGGATCAAGAGTCTCTAAATAAGCTGAATATGCTGATCAACTACATTGCTCCGGATGTGTATAAGTATATTTTGGACTGTAAAACTTACAAAGTGGCTATTTCTACATTGGAAAAGATTTTTGTTAAACCAAAGAATGAGGTATTTGCACGTCACCTTCTATCTGCCCATAGGCAGCAGGTGGGAGAATCTTTGGATACTTATTTACAAGCACTTCGGTGCCTTAGTGTTAACTGTAATTATAAGGCTGTGACGGCTGAAGAATATAAGGAAGAATCGGTACGGGATGCTTTTATTAATGGATTACTGTCTAGATCAATTCGTCAGCGGTTGTTAGAAAATAAGACTTTGGATCTTAAGAGTGCTTTTGAGCAAGCTTCTACATTGGATGTGGCTCAGAGAAGTTCGGATTCTTATGCTCTTTTTAATCGGCCTGTGACTGTGGTTTCGGCAGTTCCGGATGAAAAGGAATTATGTGGACTTAATAGGAGTGGTTTACTAGATTCTGAAACAGTTTCTACTTCAGCGGCTGTTGCCTCTAGGATTCAGAAGTGTTATTTTTGTGGGAACGTCCGGCACCCTCGTCTGAAGTGTCCTGCTCGGGAGGCTGTGTGTAGTAAATGCAGCAAGAGAGGTCATTACGCACGTGTGTGTAAATCATCAGGTTCAATTACCTCCTCTGTGACTATTCAGCCTTTAGATAGGGCGTTTATTGCATCAATTTCTGCTGCATTTGCTCATGGCCTAAACAAAGCTATAGTTACGGCCCAAGTTAATGGGTTGGAAGTGAAGGCCCTTATAGATACGGGCAGTACCGAGAGTTTTATAAGTCTTCAGTTTGCAAAGGAGAAGCATTTGAAAATTTCGCCTGTTTCCTATCAGGTGCGTATGGCTCAGACGACTCTCACTTCACAAGTAGCTGGTTGTTGCCTTGTGAAATTGATTCTTCTAGGTAATACGTATACTGATATACGCCTATCTGTTTTGCCTCATCTCTGTGCGGATATTTTGATTGGTCATGATGTGCTTCAGTTACACGAGTCTCTTAGTCTTTCATTTGGAGGGACTAAGCCACCTTTATCTATTTGTGGATTAACCTCTTTATCCATTTCTCCATTATCACTTTTTTCCAATTTGATGCCGGATTGTAAGCCAATTGCTCCCAAGTCAAGAAGGTATAGCAGTCAGGATAGAGAATTTATTAATTCTGAAGTTCAACGTCTCTTATTGGAAGGAATCATTGAACCTAGTTGTTCGCCTTGACGGGCACAGGTAGTTGTCACGACTAATGAGAGACATAAGAAACGAATGGTGATAGACTATTCCCAAACTATTAATAGGTATACTCAATTAGATGCGTACCCTTTGCCTAAGATTGATGAGCTTATCAATAAAGTATCTCAGTATAAGGTTTTTAGCACTATTGACCTAAAGAGTGCTTATCATCAGATTCCTATTGTTAAGAAGGATCAACCATATACGGCCTTTGAGGCTGGTGGAAAGCTGTATCAGTTTTGCCGAATACCATTTGGTGTTACTAATGGTGTTGCTTGTTTTCAACGGGCAATGGATGCTTTTATAAGTGATAACTCTCTCTCTGACACCTTTTCATACTTAGATGACATCACGGTGTGTGGCAAATCAAGGGTGGAGCATGATTCTAATTTAGAAAGATTCCTTCAAGCTGCGGAAAAAGTTGGTTTAACTTTCAATAAAGAGAAGTGTACCTTTTCGACCACTGAGGTAAATCTACTGGGGTACATTATCTCGGGAAACAAGATTAAACCAGACCCAGAACGTCTGCGACCATTGATTGATTTACCTTGTCCTACTAATTCTAAGGCTTTGCAACGAGTTGTTGGACTGTTTTCTTACTATTCTAATTGGATTGCAAATTTTTCACAGAAGATCCGGCCTCTTATTCGGGTTACGACATATCCTCTATCATGGGAGGCCAGGACGTGTTTTGATAATTTTAAAAAGGATATCCTTGGAGCAGTTGTGCATTCTATTGATGAGCAGGTTCCTTTTGTGATTGAGACGGACGCTTCTGATTTTGCAATTGGGGCTACTCTGAACCAAAATGGAAGACCTGTGGCCTTTTTCTCACGTACCTTGAACAATAGTGAAAAAAGGCATTCTTCAATAGAGAAAGAGGCGTATGCAATAGTAGAAGCACTGCGTGAATGGAGACATTATTTATCGGGGCGACATTTTACGTTGGTAACTGATCAAAAGTCTGTGTCCTTTATGTTTGATGTCAAACATTTTGGAAAGATTAAGAATGATAAAATAATGAGGTGGAGGATTGAGTTGGCATGTTACCATTTTGATATAGTTTATCGTCCGGGGAAGGATAACGTTTCTGCTGATGCGCTGTCGAGGGCTTATTGTTCTGTGATTCACTGAGATACGCTTATTAATCTTCACAATGCCTTATGCCATCCTGGGGTTACGAGGATGATACACTTCGTACGCAGTAAGAATTTGCCCTTTTCAGTTGAAGACGTCAAGCGGATGACTTCATCATGTTCTATCTGTGCTCGGTGTAAACCGAATTTCTTTAAGCCTCAACGAGCTCATCTTATAAAGGCTACTTCTCCTTTTGAACGTTTGAGCGTCGATTTCAAGGGGCCTCTTCCTTCAACTACTCAAAACCGATATATATTTACTGTTGTGGATGAGTTTTCAAGGTTCCCTTTTGCTTTTCCTTGCGCAGATGTATCAGCTGCTACAGTTATCAAATGTCTGACTCAACTTTTTGTCATCTTTAGGATGCCTGCGTATATCCATTCGGATCAGGGAAGTTCTTTTATGTCTTCCCAGTTGAAGGAATACCTTCAGAGTCGGGGAATTTCTACTAGCAGAACTACGCTGTATGATCCCCAGGGTAATGGACAGTGCGAACGATACAATGGGGTGATCTGGAAGGCAGTTATGTTGGCTTTGACATCCCGGAACCTTAAGAATACACAGTGGGAAATGGTACTGCCTGATGCCCTGCATTCCATTAGATCATTGCTTTCAACGGCTACTAATGTGACCCCCCATGAAAGGCTCTTTAACTATCCACGGAGATCTACTACGGGATATTCGGTACCTTCATGGCTTACTATGCAGGGACCTGTGCTGCTTCGACGCCATGTTAGATTGTCAAAATATGATCCTTTAGTGGAGGAGGTGGAGCTGTTGGAGGCAAATTCCCAATATGCTCATATTCGATTCCAAGATGGGAAATAAAGTACCGTTTCAATTAAAGACTTGGCTCCTTGTGGTGGCCAGCCCTCTTCTGAGGATATTAACAATAGTCATGATTCAGATAATGTGGATGCTGTTACAGATACTACGAATCTTTCCAATCCGACTGCAGATAATTATACTTCTATTAGTCAGCCTTCGATGGATGTTTATGACCGTCCCAGTTTACCTCCTGATGGGATTTCTAATCCGGAAACCGTTGAAAATCGGGATATAGATAGCCTTCCTGCAGAAGATACTTCTGTGTCTCCTGGTGTGGGAGGGCAAGGAATTTCACCAAGGTTAAGAAGGTCGACACGAACAAGATATCCGGTCGACCGATTGAAAATGGACTTTTAAATTGATAGTAATGTTTTAAAATTGTTGAAATATTATATTATATTGTTTTAGTTGAGAGATACTTAATACTTATGTGCAATGTTACTATTTGTTGTTGCTCACTTAGTATTGTGTCATGTTGAATAGTTTTATTTTGTCTGTGCATAGTTTTAGTTGTAAATAATTAATTATAAATTGTAAAGGTTATTTAAGTTGGAGTATATTTTAAAAGGAGGGGTGAATGTGGTGATTATTCTCTATGTTTAGTAAGAAGTATTGTGATTGGTTGTTTGTTTCCTGCCTTGGGATATATGCTGTAATCTCATTGGTAGTTGATGTCATGTGATTTGTGGTGGCCATCTTAAATTCAGTTCTTTCCAGCCTTTCGTTGGGACTGGGTGTTGAAGATGTGCTACAGGATTTTTAAGTTAATAAAGCCTAGATTAGAAAGGCAAATCTATTCTTTATTTCAGTTGGTCTGCCATTTCTTTGTTCCCCATTATAAATTCCCCGATTCTGACTGCAAGGGACCTACGCTTGACTTCACCAATCTTTTTCTATTCACATATCTATAAAAGCTTTTACAGTCAGTTTTTATGTTCCCTGCAAGCTTACTCTCATATTCTATTTTCCCTTTCTTAATTAATCCGTTTGTTCTCCTTTGTTGAATCCTAAACTGCTCCCAATCCTCAGGATTATTGCTTTTTCTGGCCAATTTATATGCCCGCTCCTTGGACCTTATGCTATCCCTAATTTCCCTTGTTAGCCATGGTAGAATAGCCCTTACATTATGCCCTGAGCTGACATCGCATGCCCCCCATGGTAGAATAGCCCTTACATTATGCCCTGAGCTGAATGTGCATGTGTGTTTCCAGAAAGGGCCATGTGTGCTGGCTGACAGATGGCCATTGGGGCTTCGCGCACCCTCTGGCCATAATGTCAGGTGCAGATGGAGGGATGAAGATGATTGTGAAAAAGGCACTTACCCTAACAACCCGAGTGAGGTCGTTAAACTTCTTCCTGCATTGCACAGGAGTCCTGGGCACCACGCTGCTGGAGGTGACTCTTTGGCAAACTTCCCTCCAAGCCCTGCGGTACTCACTCTGATGAGGCCTCCTGCCATTGTCGGGGTACAGCACAGCTCGCCGGCGCTCCACTGCGCCAACCAAAGCATCCAGTGCCCCATCGGTAAAGCGCTCCGCCCTCTGCCTCACCCTCTCCATCTGTTGAAAGTTTGGAATGCCACAGAAAGCACAGCGCCGATTTTGAGGCCTACAAGGCGCAGAGTGTGGCAGCTGATCCTAATTGACCCGCCCCTTTAAGAGCTGGCCGGCGCCAGCCTGACTCGGGGAAATCGATTATTGACAGCATCTGCGCTGCGTCCTGCCGCCGAGAAATTGAGTAGCGCCGCCGGGTTAGCGCCTTAAGACTCCCGTGCAGCGCCTGATTTTACGCCGCAATCACCTTGAGGGGCGCAGCAACCCAATATCACTCGAGGTGGCGATAAGTTGCGCCTGGCGATAAAATTTGCGCATCGCCAATTCTAGCGCCCCAAACGGGGCGATACCCAATTTCTCCCCCAAGGTCTTTCCTTTTGCTTTCTAAAAGTTTGGATAAATAAATTACCCGGGGAGAGCCAGAGAAGCAGGAAACTCTCCCCCTGACTTGTGGTCTGGAGTGGGGCAGATTTCAGGCACATGCTCACCCATCACGCCACCCATTCCTCTAACTTAGTTCACTTGTCAGGTGTAACCTCTTGTCAGGCACTCAGTGAAACATTCTGGGATACTCTGCTGCTGTTTTACGCACCTTTGACCAGAGGTGTCCCAGGCTCTCTCTTCATGGGCTGCGGCAGGCCTTTACTTGGAGCGCTGGAGCCACGTACAGGGGGTGACATTGGTAGATGGAGTTAGGTCACAGGTCAGCCATGATCTCATTGAATGGCGGAGCAGGCTCGAGGGGCTGAATGGCTTCCTACTGTTACTGTGCAACAGGCTCGAGGGGCTGAATGGCCTCCTCCTGTTCCTGTGCAACAGGCTCGAGGGGCTGAATGGCCTCCTCCTGTTCCTGTGTAACAGGCTCGAGGGGCTGAATGGCCTCCTCCTGTTCCTGTGTAACAGGCTCGAGGAGGCTGAATGGCCTCCTCCTGTTCCTGTGTAACAGGCTCGAGGGGCTGAATGGCCTCCTCCTGTTCCTGTGTAACAGGCTCGAGGAGGCTGAATGGCCTCCTCCTGTTCCTGTGTAACAGGCTCGAGGGGCTGAATGGCCTCCTCCTGTTCCTAGGTTCCCCAGCAATGTATAATGGGCTCCTAGCGAATCCACAGCCCGTTTATCTCCGAATTGCCTGTCCGCTGACTTGAACAGTAAAGAAAACTGCGCACGGTGTAGAACGGGGATGCTGATTCGCTAAGGGCCCGTTTCCCGCTATTGCCAAAGACCATTTTCATCCCGATAAGGTATAAATCCAGGCTCCCGTTAGTTTCTGGCTACCTAGGGTTGCTGGTGCTGACAGATCTTGGGGTTTTGATTTAGGGTTTATGCGCCAACGAGGTAACAGCGTTGAGATGAGCCTTTTCCAACCGCCCAGCCTCAGCCCCACAACCTTCAAACAGGGCAATCCAGCGACACATGCAGCCAAGGCCATCAAAATGGCCGCCGCACCTTCGCCGCGGGAACGGGCGATAGGCCAGCGCGCTCTACTCGTTCGAACGTCAAAATCGACCCCAGTGAGTGAGGAGCAGAGAAAAGAAAAGGCACAAACTAAACCCCACACCGTTCACATTCCACTGACAGCCAGTCGTGTTCTGCTCCACCGCCTGTCCTGTACATAAACAATAACTGGTTTTCGAGTATTGCAGGCGAAGGTGAAATCTGTTACAACAGAAAACGCTGGAAAAACTCAGCAGGCCAGGCAACATCTGTGGAGAGAGAAATAGAGTCAACGTTTTGGGTCGAAACCCTTCGACAGAACTGAGGGAAAAGGCAGGAAATGAAACAAAAGGCAGTTTGGGGGCTGGGAAATGGGGGAGGGGATGAAAGAAGAGACATTGAGAGATATTCAAGGTGAGACCAGATGGTAATAGGACAGGTAAAGAAACAGACAATGGCTCTAGATGAAGTGTGAAATGCGCTGGCAGAGAGACAGCTGCCATGTGGGAGAGAGAGGAAAAAAGGAAAAGGCACAAACCAAAAGTGTGGATAAAAATATAAAAATGTAATAGGGGCCGAGGTTCTGATCTGAGTTTGTTGAACTCGATATTGAGTCCGGAAGGCTGTAAAGTGCCTAATTGGAAGATGAGGTGCTGTTCCTCGAGTTTATGCTGAACTTCCGTGGAACAATGCAAGAGCCCAAGACATTGACTCTGTTTCTCTCTCCATGGATGTTGCCTGGCCTGCTGAGTTTTTCCAGCGTTTTCTGTTGTTATTACGGATTTCCAGCATCCGCAGTATTTTGCTATCGTGAAATCTGTTACGCTGTGCTTCACCTGCCCTGACAAGGCACCGGCCAGCCAATAGTGAGAGGGACTGAGGGCAGCTTGGTGTACGCTGCTGCGAGATGTGTATCGTCCCCTGAAGGTGTCCAACAAGATTCTTTCGCAACCGTGGCTGTTCTCAGTATGGAGCGAGGGACTTCTTCACGTACTCCTGCATGGCCGACTGTCCTTTCCGAAATATGGGCAGGATCAGAGACTGCCGGGTAAATGACTGGTATCCGAACTGGGAACAAAGCTGAGCAAAGAAGTGATCAGTGGAATGTTGAAATTTGGACCCAAGAAAAATAAACCAGGTATTGCCTAAATGATGATAAACTAGGAACTGTAAAGAGATTTCAGAGTCCAAATACATGAATCATTTAAAGTTAGTGGGCAGGTACAAAAAACAATCAAAGTGGCCAATGGAATGTTGGCCTTTAACTCCAGGGGATGGGGAGGCATTGATGCTTCTGTTGTCCAGTGACCTACTCAAAAAATTCAACTAGGTTATTCAGACATGACCGACCCTTCCATCAACATCCTGGGGGTCACCATTAACCAGAAACTTAACTGGACCAGCCACATAAATACTGTGGCAACAAGAGCAGGTCAGAGGCTGGGTATTCTGTGGTGAGTGACTCACCTCCTGACTCCTCAAAGCCTTTCCACCATCTACAAGGCACAAGTCAGGAGTGTGATGGAATACTCTCCACTTGCCTGGATGAGCACAGCTCTAACAACACTCAAGAAGCTCGACACCATCCAGGACAAAGCAGCCCCTTTGATTGGCACCCCATCCACCACCTTAAACATTCACTCCCTCCACCACCGGCGCACTGTGGCTGCAGTGTGTACCATCTACAAGATGCACTGCAGCAACTTGCCAAGGCTTCTTTGGCAGCACCTCCCAAACCCGCGACCTCTTCCACCTAGAAGGACAAGGGCAGCAGACGCATGGGAACACCACCACCTCTAAGTTACCCTACAAGCCACACACCATCCTGACTTAGAAATATATCTGCCGTTCCTTCATCGTCGCTGGGTCAAAATCCTGGAACTCCCTCCCTAACAGCACTGTGGGAGCACCTTCACCACACGGACTGCAGTGGTTCAAGAAGGCGGCTCACCACCACCTTCTCAAGGGCAACTAGGGATGGGCAATAAGTGCTGGCCTTGCCAACAGCGCCCCAATCTCATATAATTTTTTTTTTTAAAAGGCATGATGGCCAAATGGCCGACTCCTGTGCTGTGTGATTCTATGGGGGACAAATTAGGTATAGCCCATTTTGGGGCACTAACCTCGAGGGGAGGGGAGGGGGAGGGGGATGGGAGGGGGAGGGGGGTGGGGGGGAAGGGGGGAAGGGGGGATGGGGAGGGGGAGGGGGGATGGGGGAGGGGGAGGGGAGGGGGGAAGGGAGGGGGAATGGGAGGGAGGGGGGAGGGGAGGGGCGGGAGAGGGGGGAGGGGAGGGGGGAGGAAGGGGAGAGGGGAGGGGAGGGGGTTGTGTGGAGGGAGAAAGGGAGGGGGGGTGCTAGCAGACCCGATGGCTCCGCGGAGCTCCGTGCTGCCCCACGCACTGACATGGCTCAGCCCGAGCCCTGCCCTCCCGAGCACCGGCCTCCGGAGCCCCGCCCTCCCGCTCTCCGGAGCCCTGCCCTCCCGCTCTCCGGAGCCCCGCCCTCCCGCTCTCCGGAGCCCCGCCCTCCTGCTCTCCGGAGCCCTGCCCTCCCACCCTCCGGAGCCCCGCCCTCTCGCTGCACTCTCCCGAGCCACGAGCCCCGCGCGTTTGCCCACCCGAGCTCTGCCTTCCTGAGCCCCGCCCCCCGCCCAAGCCGGCTTCAAGACCAGAGAGACGCCGTCGCGCAACGTACCGCATGCGGCCCGGCCGGACTCAAGTCGCGCTCCGGGCGGAAGATGACGCGGACGCTGACTCCTGCCCTGCCCGCCTTTACAAAGATGGCGGCGGTGGCAACGCTCGGCTCAGGCCCGCCCCCTCCAGCCTTCACAAAGATGGCGACGATCGCTGGCCTTTTGTTGATCGCGACGGGAGGCACCTAGCTCAGGCGTGGCTGGTCAACAGACGCCCAGGCTTTGAGGCCTGGAAAAACGGTGAAAGGTAGGAAAATTATAGAGGTTAGACAAAAGATTTACAAATTAATTAACTTTTTTTAAAAACAATTTGTCTTTTAAAAGCAAATTTTTTTTGCTGGAAATGTAGATTTGAAAAGAAACACACAGAAAGCGGGAAAAAGAAATGAAAAGTTTGGAATCAAGATGGCGGCGACTCACCTCGGTCCAGAACGATAAGGCCCGCCCACACACGCACTGATTGGTGGACCGTCAGGTCACCGAAGTGTAGGATTGGTCAATCGTCCCGTCACTCGACTGTAGGAGGGCCCGCCCGCACGCGCCAGGAACCCACCCCCGCCACGCAGCGATTGGTCGACCGTCGGGTCGCTCGACCGTACGATTGGTCGACTTCGACGTCACTCGATGCTAATGAGCGGATAATGAGCGGAATGTTGAACGTTTTTTGGATACCGCGGGCGCAATTTATGTCTGGCTGAAACGTAAATATGCTTATGACGGTTGTGGAATCGTCAGCTTTCTTTCAATGTAACAAACGTGTAGGTACGCTCTATAACTTTCGAGTTTATTCAATACAGACAGACAGACAGAATGACAGACAGACAGATATATCCTTTTATATATATAGATATGTACAAATAATATGTTCCCCTGTGACACATGGGGAAGTATCATTGCTTCTTACATCAAGTGTTCCAACATCACTTCTCTTATCTCATTGCTGTTTGTGGGATCTTGCTGTGTGTAAATTGGCCGCTGTGTTTCCTACATTACAACAGTGACAAAGCACTTTGGTCCGTAAAGCATTCTGGGCTATCCTGAGGTTATGAAAGGTGCTGTATAAATAAATGCAATTCCTTTCTTTCTAACTAATATTAACTTGTAAAGCAAATAGCTGCTGAGGCAGCTTCACTCACCGATCTCCCCAGTACAGTTTATACTCCCTCAACCCCTTGATTATGTTGTTAGTATTACATCGAATGTACAGCACAGAAACAGGCCATTTGGCCCAACAGGTCTGTGCCGGTGTTTATTCTCCACACCAGCCTCCTCCCACCCTTTTCAGCTCGCCCCATCAACATACCCTCTATTCCTTTCTCATTCATGTGTTTATCGAGCCTCCCCTCAAATGCATCTACACTATTTGCCTCAACCACTCCCTGTGGTAGCGAGTTCCACATTCTCACCACTCTCTGGGTAAAGAAGTTTCTCCTGAATTCCCCATTGGATTTATTAGTGACTATCTTATATTTATGGCCCCTAGTTCTGGACTCCCCCCACAAGTGGAAACATCTTCTCTAAGCCTATCCTATCGAACCCCTTCATAATCTTAAAGACCTCTATTAGGTCACCCCTCAGCCTTCTCTTTTCTAGAGAAAAGGACCCCAGCCTGTTCATCCTTTCCTGATGGGTATACCCTCGCCTTTCTGGTATCATCCTTGCAAATCTTCTCTGTACCCTCTCCAGTGCCTCGATATCCTTTTTATAATATGGCGATCAGAACTGTGCACAGTACTCCAAGTGTGGCCTAACCAAGGTTCGATACAGGTTTAGCATAACTTCAACACTTTTCAATTCTATCCCTCTAGAAATAAACTCTAGTGCTTGGTTTGCTTTTTTTATGGCCTTGTTAACCTGTGTCGCTACTTTTAGTGATTTGTGTATTTGTACTCTGAGATTCCTCTGCTCCTCTACTACACCCAGACTCGCACCCTCCAAGTGATAAGTGACCTCCCTATTCTTCCTACCAAACTGTAACACCTCACACTTATATTAACTTTCATTTGCTTATCACATACAAATAGATTGTGTGTTATACCACGTACAGTAATACATGTGTATGTAGAGATAAATGTGATGTATGTTGATGTAGATATTTATCAGTATATGTTTATTCTACACGGGTAGTTAAATGATTCCGTAGGCATTGTGGAATAGATTTTGCTTTCACTACGGGAGCTGTACGGTGACACTATTGTGATAGTATCTATGGACCTTTAAACAACTACAGGTCCAAACATGCTCGATATCTGAGCTCTATTTACACATAAGTTGAGACTGGCGCTGTGCGCCCCATGGATCACGTAGGCCATGGAGAGCCAATGGTAGCAGGGAATGCTTCATTCATAAGTTTGACAACCGCAGAGAAGGCTGAGGGGGGACCTGATTGAGGTGTACAAAATAATGAGGGGCATAGATAGGGTAGATAAAGAGGAACTTTTCCCCTTAGTGGGGGGGTCAATAACAAGGGGGCATAGATTCAGGGTAAGGGGCAGGAGATTTAGAGGGGATTTGAGGAGGAACTTTTTCACCCAGAGGGTGGTTGGAATGTGGAACTCAATGCCTAAAAGGGTGGTGGAGGCAGGAACCCTCACAACATTCAAGAAGCATTTGGATGAGCACTTGAAATGCCATTGCATACAAGGCTATGGACCAAATGCTGGAAAATGGGATTAGACTGGACAGGGATGGATGGGCGGCGCAGACACGATGGGCCGAAGGGCCTCTTTCTGTGCTGTAAAACTCTAAACTCTAAACTCTAAACTCTATAAATACTATAAGCCCCAAAATATCACTAAAACCTCAAATAAATTTTTTTTTAAATCACATTTTAAAAATAAACTATAAATCACATGAAATAACTATTTTAAACAATAATTTAAATTTTTGAAAAAATTAATTACATTTTCTAACGGAGCTAAAAATAAACTTACCTTTCTTTAAAGTATTTCAAAATAATAAACCCGTGGAAAAAATGTTTTAATTTTAATTAATTAATTCACCACTTCCTGTGTCCCTGGCAACCATGTGTGCAGGAAGTGTGTCCAGTTGCAGCTACTGGCAGACCGCAATGCGGTGCTGGAGCAGCGATTGGATACATACTGGACCATTCGCGATGCTGAGGACGTCGTGAATAGCACATTTAATCAGTTGGTCACACCGCAGGTAAAGGTGGCACAGGCAGAAAGGGAACGGGTGACCAACAGGCAGAGTACTAGGCGCAGGCAGGTAGTGCAGGGGTCCCCTGTGGCCATCCCCCTCTCAAACAGATAGACTGTTTTGGATACTGATGGGGGGGATGGCTTACCAGGGGAAGGCAGCAGCAGCCAACTTCCTGGCACCAGGGGTGGCTCTGCTGCACAGGACGGGAGGAAAAAGAGGGGTAGAGCTATAGAAATAGGGGATTCTATTGTAAGGGGAATAGATAGGCATTTCTGCGGCCGCAAACGAGACTCCAGGAGGGGGTGTTGCCTCCCTGGTGCAAGGGTCAAGGATGTCTCAGAGCGGCTGCAGAACATCTTGGAAGGGGAGGGTGAACAGCCAGTTGTCGTGGTGCATATAGATACCAACGATACAGGTAAAAAACGGGATGAGGTCCTAAAAGCTGAATATAGGGAGTTAGGAGGTAAATTAAAAAATAGGACCTCAAAGGTAGTAATCTCAGGATTGCTACCAGTGCCATGTGCTAGTCAGAGTAGAAATAGAAGAATATTTCAGATGAATACGTGGTTAGAGGAATGGTGCCAGGGGGGAGGGATTCAAATTCCTGGGACATTGAAACCGGTTCTGGGGGAGGTGGGACCAGTTTGAACCAGACGGTTTGCACCTGGGCAGGGCCGGGACCGATGTCCTAGGGGGAGTGTTTGCTAGTGCTCTGGGGGAGGGTTTAAACTAAAATGGCAGGGGTTTGGGAACCTGAGCAGGGGGACAGAGGAAAGGGAAACAAGGATAAAAGCAAAAGATAGGAAGGTGAAAAACAAAAGTGGCAGTCAGAGAAATCAACGGTTTAAATCAAACATGGCCACAGTAAATAATAATTCTAATAGGTCTAAGAGCGTTAAAAAAACAAGCCTGAAGGCTTTGTTTCTTAATGCGAGGAGCATTCGTAATAAGGTGGATGAATTGGCTGCGCAAATAGAGGTAAACGAATATGATTTGATTGGGATTACGGAAACGTGGCTCCAGGGTGGCCAAGGCTGGGAACTCAACATCCAGGGGTATTCAATATTCAGGAAAGATGGGCAAAAAGGAAAGGGAGGTGGGGTAGCATTACCGGTTAAAGAAGGGATTAACACAATGTAAGGAAGGATATTAGCTCTGATGATGTCGAATCTGTATGGGTAGAACTGAGAAATACCAAGGGGCAGAAAACGTTAGTGGGAGTGGTATATAGACCTCCAAACAGTAATGCGGAGGTTGGGGATGGCATTAAAAGGGTTAATGGTGGATAGGCAATGGCAAACATTCAAAGACTGCATGGATGAACTACAGAATTTGTTCATCCCAGTTTGGCATTAAAATAAAACAAAAAAGGTGACTCAACCGTGGCTAACGAGGGAAATTAGGGATAGCATAAGATCCAAGGAGAGGACATATAAATTGGCCAAAAAAGCAGTAATCCAGAGGATTGGGAGCAGTTTAGGATTCAATAAAGGGGGACAAAAGGATTAATTAAGAAAGGGAAAATAGAATATGAGAGTAAGCTTACAGGGAACATAAAAACTGACTGTAAAAGCTTTTATAGATATGTGAAGAGAAAAAGATTGGTGAAGTCAAGCGTAGGTCCCCTGCAGTCAGAATCAGGGGAATTTATAATGGGGAACAAAGAAATGGAAGAACAATTAAATACATATTTTGGTTCTGTCTTCACAAAGGAGGACACAAATAACTTCCCGGAAATATCGGGGAATATAGGGCCTGATGAAAGGGAGGAACTGAAAGGAATCAGTATTTGTAGGGAAATGGTGTTAGGGAAATTGATGGGATTGAAGGCCGATAAATCCCCAAAGCCTGATAATCTACATCCTAGGGTACTTAAGGAAGTGGCCCTGGAAATAGTAGATGCATTGCTAATCATCTTCCAACATTCGATGGAATCTGGAACAGTACCCATGGATTGGAGGGTAGCTAATGTTACCCCACTATTCAAAAAAGGTGGTAGAGAGAAAACGGGGAATTACAGACAGACATCGGTAGTGGGGAAAATGCTACAGTCCATTATAAAAGATGTAATAGCAGAGCACTTGGAAAACAGTGACAGGATCGGACAAAGTCAACATGGATTTACAAAAGGTAAACCGTGCTTGACTAATCTACTGGAATTTTTTGAGGATGTAACTGGTAAAATAGATAAGGGAGAACCAGTGGATGTGGTGTATTTGGACTTTCAGAAGGCTTTCGATAAGGTCCCACATAAGAGATTAGCGTGTAAAGTTAAGGCACATGGGATTGGGGGCAAGGTATTGACTTGGATAGAGAACTGGTTGGCAGATAGAAAGCAAAGAGTGGAATAAACGGGTCTTTTTCAGAGTGGCAGGCAGTGACTAGTGGGGTACCACAGGGATCAGTGCTAGGACCCCAGCTATTCACAATATATATTAATGATCTAGACAAGGGAACTAGATGTAATATCTCCAAATTTGCAGACGACACAAAGCTGGGGGGGCGTGTGTGCTGTGAGGAGGATGCCGAGAAACTACAGGATGATTTGGACAGGTTGGGTGATTGGGCAGAAGCATGGCAGATGCAATATAATGTGGATAAATATGAGGTTATCCACTTTGGTGGCAAAAACAGGAAGGCAGATTATTATCTGAATGGCAATAGATTGGGAGAAGGGGAAGTGCAACGAGACCTGGGTGTCGCTGAAGGTAAGCATGCAGGTGCAGCAGGCGGTTAAGAAGGCAAATGGTATGTTGGCCTTCATAGCGAGAGGGTTTGAGTACAAGAACAAGGATGTCTTGCTGCAGTTGTACAGGGCCTTGGTGAGACCACACCTTGAGTATTGTGTGCAGTTTTGGTCACCTTATCTGAGGAGGGATATTCTTGCCATGGAAGGAGTGCAGCGAAGATTCACCAGGCTGATACCTGGGATGGCAGGAATGACGTATGAGGAGAGATTGGGTCGATTGGGCTTATACTTGCTGGAGTTTAGAAGAATGAGAGCGGATCTCATTGAAACTTATAAAATTCTGGCAGGACTGGACAGACTAGACGCAGGAAGGATGTTCCCGATGGTCGGGGGAGTCCAGAACCAGGGGTCACAGTCTAAGGATAAGGGGTATGCGTTTTAGGACAGAAATGAGGAGGAATTTCTTCACCCAGAGAGTGGTGAACCTGTGGAATTCTCTACCACAGAAGGCAGTAGAGGCCAATTCATTAAATATATTCAAGAAGGAGTTGGATATATTTCTTAAGGCTAAAGGGATCAAGGGATATGGGGAGAAAGCAGGGACAGGGTACTGAATTTGGATGATCAGCCATGATCGCATTGAATGGCGGAGCAGGCTAGAGGGGCCGAATGGCCTCCTGCTCCTATCTTCTATGTTTCTATGTTAAAAGCAGGCTTTGCGACTGCTTTTTAAAAGTGTAACTCCTGCAGACTTACCCTCCCGGAAAAACATGGAAAAAAAACGTAAGTTCGATGCGCACGCACTGCCTCTCCCACGCATGCGTTCGAACTCTGAACCCCTTCTTTCAGCGGAATGGAAGTGCCGGTTTCCCGCGCATGCGCAGTGCTTGCAGGAAACCGGCACTTCCATTGGGCTTACATAGAAACATAGAGATAGGAACAGGAGTAGGCCATTCGGCCCTTCGAGCCTGCTCCGCCATTCAATGAGATCATGGCTGATCTTCGTCTGAGATCATAGCTGATCTTACCAGTTCAGTACCCCGTCCCCGCCTTTTCTCCGTAACCCTTAATCCCCTTAGCCTTCAGAAATATATCCAATTCTCTCTTGAAAATATTTATTGAATTAGCCTTCGCAGCCCTCTGTGGCAGGGAATTCCACAGGCTCACCACTCTTTGAGTGAAGAAATTCTTCCTCATCTCTGTTTTAAATGATTTGCCCACTATTTTTAGACTGTGGCCCCTGGTTCTGTGCTCCCCGGCCATTGGAAACATTCTCTCTGAATTCAGCCTGTCCAGGCCTGCCATAATTTTATATGTTTCGATGAGATCACCTCTCAATCTTCTAAACTCCAGTGAGTACAAGCCCAAACTATTTAATCTCTCTTCGTAGGTCATTCCCGCCATTCCAGGTATCAGCCGTGGAGACCCGAATTTCTGGGCCTATATCTTTTAAACTCACCTTGTTGGTTGTGGTGACAATAGTCCCTTTAATGGCCCCTTGTTCGACCGCATTTAGACCTGGATTTCCTGAGTGCGTCACGGCCCCAGCTGCCTCAGGGCAAACCAGTCTTACAGTGAGGGTCTGTATATACAAAGGGATTAAGGCCTGTTACAGGTGCAGGCGTTCGACTTGACCAATTTGATGTTCGGCACACTTCCTGCCCGCCATTTTAGAGGCTTTGGAGGCTCTTTACCCCCCGTAAACGGGCACTGTGTGGCCATTGACATCTCTTCACTGCCTCACTTCCCCCGGTCTCTGCAACATCCGCCAGCTCTATATCCTTCCACTCCTGCTGTGTCTTGCCCGCTCCCATCAGCAGTTTTAGTCCATACTCTTCGCAACTCTCTCCCTGAACCCCTCCTCCTCTTCCCTCCTCTACCCCCCCCCCTTAAAAAGCTCTTTTCCAAACTCTTCTTTCATTAATTTGTTTATGTTTTACTCCGGCCCTGTAAATTGCCCAGAGTTTAAAAGCGATGTATAAATATATACTTTGTGGTGTTGGAAGAAAGGAATTTTCACCATGTAGCCTACCCACCCTACCACCAGGTGGGGCTGGTGTTCCACTCAGCTCCCACTAACTGCAGCGAGCAGGGGCTGACGTTAACACAGAGACGCTAATAGAATCCTGGCTAGACTCGAGGTACTGAGGCACTGCGGCACCTGAACTAACCCATAATACAGGGCGGAAAGCGAAATATTCCACTGGTTTCCAGGGACAGGGGCAACCTCACACTCACGGCACACACTCACACCTCACACTCACTGAACACACTCACACCTCACACTCACTGAACACACTCACACCTCACACTCACTGAACACACTCACTCTTCCCACTCACTGAACACACTCACACCTCACACTCACTGAGCACACTCACTCCTCACACTCGCTGAACACACTCACTCCTCACACTCGCTGAACACACTCACTCCTCACACTCACTCGCTTTCCGCCCTGTATTATGGGTTAGTTCAGGTGCAGCAGTGCCTCAGGACCACGAGTCTAGCCAGGATTCTATTAGCGTCTCTGTGTTAACGTCAGCCCCTGCTCGCTGAAGTGGCCCTAGAAATAGTAGATGCATTGCTGGTCATCTTCCAGAACTCGATAGACTCTGGAACGGTACCCATGGATTGGAGGGTAGCTAATGTTACCCCACTATTCAAAAAAGGTGGTAGAGAAAAAGCGGGGAATTATAGACCGGTAAGCCTGACATCGGTAGTGGGGAAAATGCTAGAGTCCATTATAAATGATGTAATAGCAGAGCACTTGGAAAGCAGTGACTGGATCGGACAAAGTCAACATGGATTTACAAAAGGTAAATCGTGCTTGACTAATCTACTGGAATTTTTTGAGGACGTAACTGGTAAAATAGAAATGGGAGAACCAGTGGATGTGGTGTATTTGGACTTTCAGAAGGCTTTCGATAAGGTCCCGCATAAGAGATTAGCGTGCAAAATTAAGGCACATGGGATTGGGGGCAAGGTATTGACTTGGATAGAGAACTGGTTGGCAGACAGAAAGCAAAGAGTTGGAATAAACGGGTCGTATTCTGAGTGGCAGGCAGTGACTAGTGGGGTACCGCAAGGATCGGTCCTAGGACCCCAGCTGTTCACAATATATATTAATGATCTGGACGAGGGAATTGGATGTAATATCTCCAAATTTGCAGACAACACAAAGCTGGGTGGGAGGATATGCTGTGAGGAGGATGTCATGAAACTCCAGTACGATTTGGACAGGTTAGGTGATTGGGCAGAAACATGGCGAATGCACTATAATGTGGATAAAAGTGAGGTTATCCACTTTGGTGGCAAAAACAGGAAGGTAGATTATTATTTGAATGGCAATAGATTGGGAGAAGGGGAAGTGCAACGAGACCTGGGTGTCCTTGTGCACCAGTCGCTGAAGGTAAGCATGCAGGTGCAGCAGGCGGTTAAGAAGGTAAATGGAATATTGGCCTTCGTAGCAAGAGGGTTCGAGTACAGGAACAAGGATGTCTTGCTACAGTTGTACAGGGCCTTGGTGAGACCGCACCTTGAGTATTGTGTGCAGTTTTGGTCGCCTTATCTGAGGAAGGATGTTCTTGCCATGGAAGGAGTGCAGCGAAGATTCACCAGGCTGATACCTGGGATGGCAGGAATGACGTATGAGGAGAGATTGTGTTGATTGGGCTTATACTCACTGGAGTTTAGAAGATTGAGAGGGGATCTCATCGAAACCTATAAAATTCTGTCAGGCCTGGACAGACTAGATGCTGGAAGGATGTTCCTGATGGTCGGGGAGTCCAGAACCAGGGGTCACAGTCTAAGGATAAGGGGTAGGCCATTTAGGACTGAAATGAGGAGGAATTTCTTCACCCAGAGAGTGGTGAACCTGTGGAATTCTCTGCCACAGAGGGCGGTGGAGGCCAGTTCATTAAATATATTCAAGAAAGAGTTGGATATATTTCTTGAGGTTAAAGGGATCAAGGGATATGAGGAGAAGGCAGGGACAGGGTACTGAATTTGGATGATCAGCCATGATCGCATTGAATGGCGGAGCAGGCTCGAAGGGCCGAATGGCCTACTCCTGCTCCTATCTTCTATGTTTATATGTTTCTATGAACACACTCACTCCTCACACTCACTGAACACACTCACTCCTCACACTCGCAGAACACACTCACTCCTCACACTCACTGAACAAACTCACTCCTCACACTCGTTGAACACACTCACTCCTCACACTCGCTGAACACACTCACTCTTCACACTCGCTGAACACATTCACTCCTCACACTCACTGAACACACTCACTCCTCACACTCACTGAACACACTCACACCTCACACTCACTCCTCACACTCACTGAACACACTCACACCTCACACTCACTCCTCACACTCACTGAACACACGCACTCCTCACACTCGCTGAACACATTCACTCCTCACACTCACTGAACACACTCACTCCTCACACTCCTGTAACACACTCACACCTCACACTCACTGAACACACTCACTCCTCACACTTGCTGAACACACTCACTCCTCACACTCGCTGAACACACTCACTCCTCACACTTGCTGAGCACACTCACTCCTCACACTCCCGTAACACACGCACTCCTCACACGCGCTGAACACATTCACTCCTCACACTCACTGAACACACTCACTCCTCACACTCACTCCTCACACTCACTGAACACACTCACACCTCACACTCACTGAACACACTCACTCCTCACACTCCCGTAACACACGCACTCCTCACACGCGCTGAACACACTCACTCCTCACACTCACTGAACACACTCACTCCTCACACTCACTCCTCACACTCACTGAACACACTCACACCTCACACTCACTGAACACACTCACTCCTCACACTCACTGAACACACTCACTCCTCACACTCGCTGAACACACTCACTCCTCACACTCACTGAACACACTCACTCCTCACACTCGCTGAACACACTCACTCCTCACACTCACTGAACACACTCACTCCTCACACTCGCTGAACACACTCACTCCTCACACTCGCTGAACACACTCACTCCTCACACTCGCTGAACACATTCACTCCTCACACTCACTGAACACACTCACTCCTCACACTCACTCCTCACACTCACTGAACACACTCACACCTCACACTCACTCCTCACACTCACTGAACACACTCACACCTCACACTCACTCCTCACACTCACTGAACACACGCACTCCTCACACTCGCTGAACACATTCACTCCTCACACTCACTGAACACACTCACTCCTCACACTCCTGTAACACACTCACTCCTCACACTTGCTGAACACACTCACTCCTCACACTCGCTGAACACACTCACTCCTCACACTTGCTGAACACACTCACTCCTCACACTCCCGTAACACACGCACTCCTCACACTCACTGAACACACTCACTCCTCACACTCACTCCTCACACTCACTGAACACACTCACACCTCACACTCACTGAACACACTCACTCCTCACACTCCCGTAACACACGCACTCCTCACACGCGCTGAACACACTCACTCCTCACACTCACTGAACACACTCACTCCTCACACTCACTCCTCACACTCACTGAACACACTCACACCTCACACTCACTGAACACACTCACTCCTCACACTCACTGAACACACTCACTCCTCACACTCCCGTAACACACGCACTCCTCACACTCGCTGAACACACTCACTCCTCACACTCCCGTAACACACGCACTCCTCACACTCGCTGAACACACGCACTCCTCACACTCGCTGAACACATTCACTCCTCACACTCACTGAACACACTCACTCCTCACACTCCCGTAACACAAGCACTCCTCACACTCACTGAACACACTCACTCCTCACACTCGCTGAACACACTCACTCCTCACACTCCCGTAACACAAGCACTCCTCACACTCACTGAACACACTCACTCCTCACACTCACTGAACACACTCACTCCTCACACTCATTGAACACACTCACTCCTCACACTCCTGTAACATACTCACACCTCACACTCACTGAACACACTCACACCTCACACTCACTGAACACAATCACTCCTCACACTCACTGAACACACTCACACCTCACACTCACTGAACACACTCACACCTTACACTCACTGAACACAATCACTCCTCACACTCACTGAACACACTCACACCTCACACTCACTGAACACACTCACACCTTACACTCACTGAACACAATCACTCCTCACTCTCACTGAACACACTGAACACACTCACTCCTCACACTCATTGAACACAATCACTCCTCACACTCACTGAACACACTCACACCTCACACTCACTGAACACACTCACACCTTACACTCACTGAACACAATCACTCCTCACACTCGCTGAACACACTCACTCCTCACACTCACTGAACACACTCACTGAACACACTCACTCCTCACACTCCTGTAACACACTCACACCTCACACTCACTGAACACACTCACTCCTCACACTCACTGAACACACACACTCCTCACACTCACTGAACACACTGAACACACTCACTCCTCACACTCATTGAACACACTCACACCTTACACTCACTGAACACAATCACTCCTCACACTCGCTGAACACAATCACTCCTCACACTCACTGAACACACTGAACACACTCACTCCTCACACTCACTGAACCAACTCACTCCTCACACTCACTGAACACAATCACTCCTCACACTCACTGAACACACTCACTCCTCACACTCACTGAACACAATCACTCCTCACACTCACTGAACACACTCACTCCTCACACTCACTGAACACACTCACTGAACACACTCACTCCTCACACTCCTGTAACACACTCACACCTCACACTCACTGAACACACTCACTCCTCACACTCACTGAACACACTCACTCATCACACTCACTGAACACACTCACTCCTCACACTCACTGAACACACTCTCTCCTCACACTCACGGAACCCACTCACTCCTCACACTCACTGAACACACTCACTAATCACACTCACTGAACACACTCACTAATCATACTCACTGAACACACTCACTCCTCACACTCACTGAACACACTCACTCCTCACACTCACTGATCACACTCACTCCTCACACTCACTGAACACACCCACTCCTCACACTCACTGAACACACTCACTCCTCACACTCACTGAACATACTCACTCCTCACTCTCACTGAACACACTCACTCCTCACACTCACTGAACACACTCACTCCTCACACTCACTGAACACACTCACTAATCATACTCACTGAACACACTCACTCCTCACACTCACTGAACACACTCACTCCTCACACTCACTGAAAACACTCACTCCTCACACTCACTGAACACACTCACTCCTCACACTCACTGAACACACTCACTCCTCACACTCACTGAAAACACTCACTCCTCACACTCACTGAACACACTCTCTCCTCACACTCACGGAACCCACTCACTCCTCACACTCACTGAACACACTCACTAATCACACTCACTGAACACACTCACTCCTCACACTCACTGAACACACTCACTTCTCACACTCACTGAACACACTCACTCCTCACACTCACTGAACACACTCACTAATCATACTCACTGAACACACTCACTCCTCACACTCACTGAACACACTCACTCCTCACACTCACTGATCACACTCACTCCTCACACTCACTGAACACACCCACTCCTCACACTCACTGAACACACTCACTCCTCACACTCACTGAACACACTCACTCCTCACACTCACTGAACACACTCACTCCTCACACTCACTGAACACACTCACTAATCATACTCACTGAACACACTCACTCCTCACACTCACTGAACACACTCACACCTCACACTCACTGATCACACTCACTCCTCACACTCACTGAACACACCCACTCCTCACACTCACTGAACACACTCACTCCTCACACTCGCTGAACACACTCACTCCTCACACTCGCTGAACACACTCACTCCTCACCCTCGCTGAACACATTCACTCCTCACACTCACTGAACACACTCACTCCTCACACTCACTCCTCACACTCACTGAACACACTCACACCTCACACTCACTCCTCACACTCACTGAACACACGCACTCCTCACACTCGCTGAACACATTCACTCCTCACACTCACTGAACACACTCACTCCTCACACTCCTGTAACACACTCACTCCTCACACTTGCTGAACACACTCACTCCTCACACTCGCTGAACACACTCACTCCTCACACTTGCTGAACACACTCACTCCTCACACTCCCGTAACACACGCACTCCTCACACTCACTGAACACACTCACTCCTCACACTCACTCCTCACACTCACTGAACACACTCACACCTCACACTCACTGAACACACTCACTCCTCACACTCCCGTAACACACGCACTCCTCACACGCGCTGAACACACTCACTCCTCCCACTCACTGAACACACTCACTCCTCACACTCACTCCTCACACTCACTGAACACACTCACACCTCACACTCACTGAACACACTCACTCCTCACACTCACTGAACACACTCACTCCTCACACTCCCGTAACACACGCACTCCTCACATTCGCTGAACACACTCACTCCTCACACTCCCGTAACACACGCACTCCTCACACTCGCTGAACACACGCACTCCTCACACTCGCTGAACACATTCACTCCTCACACTCACTGAACACACTCACTCCTCACACTCCCGTAACACAAGCACTCCTCACACTCACTGAACACACTCACTCCTCACACTCGCTGAACACACTCACTCCTCACACTCCCGTAACACAAGCACTCCTCACACTCACTGAACACACTCACTCCTCACACTCACTGAACACACTCACTCCTCACACTCATTGAACACACTCACTCCTCACACTCCTGTAACATACTCACACCTCACACTCACTGAACACACTCACACCTCACACTCACTGAACACAATCACTCCTCACACTCACTGAACACACTCACACCTCACACTCACTGAACACACTCACACCTTACACTCACTGAACACAATCACTCCTCACTCTCACTGAACACACTGAACACACTCACTCCTCACACTCATTGAACACAATCACTCCTCACACTCACTGAACACACTCACACCTCACACTCACTGAACACACTCGCACCTTACACTCACTGAACACAATCACTCCTCACACTCGCTGAACACACTCACTCCTCACACTCACTGAACACACTCACTGAACACACTCACTCCTCACAATCCTGTAACACACTCACACCTCACACTCACTGAACACACTCACTCCTCACACTCACTGAACACACACACTCCTCACACTCACTGAACACACTGAACACACTCACTCCTCACACTCATTGAACACACTCACACCTTACACTCACTGAACACAATCACTCCTCACACTCGCTGAACACAATCACTCCTCACACTCACTGAACACACTGAACACACTCACTCCTCACACTCACTGAACCCACTCACTCCTCACACTCACTGAACACAATCACTCCTCACACTCACTGAACACACTCACTCCTCACACTCACTGAACACAATCACTCCTCACACTCACTGAACACACTCACTCCTCACACTCACTGAACACACTCACTGAACACACTCACTCCTCACACTCCTGTAACACACTCACACCTCACACTCACTGAACACACTCACTCCTCACACTCACTGAACACACTCACTCATCACACTCACTGAACACACTCACTCCTCACACTCACTGAAAACACTCACTCCTCACACTCACTGAACACACTCTCTCCTCACACTCACGGAACCCACTCACTCCTCACACTCACTGAACACACTCACTAATCACACTCACTGAACACACTCACTAATCATACACACTGAACACACTCACTCCTCACACTCACTGAACACACTCACTCCTCACACTCACTGATCACACTCACTCCTCACACTCACTGAACACACCCACTCCTCACACTCACTGAACACACTCACTCCTCACACTCACTGAACACACTCACTCCTCACACTCACTGAACACACTCACTCCTCACACTCACTGAACACACTCACTCCTCACACTCACTGAACACACTCACTAATCATACTCACTGAACACACTCACTCCTCACACTCACTGAACACACTCACTCCTCACACTCACTGAAAACACTCACTCCTCACACTCACTGAACACACTCACTCCTCACACTCACTGAACACACTCACTCCTCACACTCACTGAAAACACTCACTCCTCACACTCACTGAACACACTCTCTCCTCACACTCACGGAACCCACTCACTCCTCACACTCACTGAACACACTCACTAATCACACTCACTGAACACACTCACTCCTCACACTCACTGAACACACTCACTCCTCACACTCACTGAACACACTCACTCCTCACACTCACTGAACACACTCACTAATCATACTCACTGAACACACTCACTCCTCACACTCACTGAACACACTCACTCCTCACACTCACTGATCACACTCACTCCTCACACTCACTGAACACACCCACTCCTCACACTCACTGAACACACTCACTCCTCACACTCACTGAACACACTCACTCCTCACACTCACTGAACACACTCACTCCTCACACTCACTGAACACACTCACTAATCACACTCACTGAACACACTCACTCCTCACACACACTGAACACACTCACTCCTCACACTCACTGATCACACTCACTCCTCACACTCACTGAACACACCCACTCCTCACACTCACTGAACACACTCACTCCTCACACTCACTAAACACACTCACTCCTCACATTCACTGAACACACTCACTCCTCACACTCACTGAACACACTCACTGAACACACTCACTCCTCACACTCCTGTAACACACTCACACCTCACACTCACTGAACACACTCACTCCTCACACTCACTGAACACACTCACTCCTCACACTCACTGAACCCACTCTCTCCTCTCACTCACTGAACCCACTCACTCCTCACACTCACTGAACACACTCACTCCTCACACTCACTGAACACACTCACTCCTCACACTCACTGGACACACTCACTCCTCACACTCACTGAACACACTCACTCCTCACACTCACTGAACATACTCACTAATCACACTCACTGAACACACTCACTCCTCACACTCACTGAACACACTCACTCCTCACACTCACTGAACACACTCACTCCTCACACTCACTGAACACACTCACTCCTCACACTCACTGAACACACCCACTCCTCACATTCACTGAACACACTCACTCCTCACACTCACTGAACATACTCACTAATCACACTCACTGAACACACTCACTCCTCACACTCACTGAACACACTCACTCCTCACACTCACTGAACACACTCACTCCTCACACTCACTGAACACACTCATTCCTCACACTCACTGAACACACTCACTCCTCACACTCACTGAACACACTCACTCCTCACACTCACTGAACACACTCACTGTACACACTCTCTCCTCACACTCCCGTAACACACTCACTCCTCACACTCACTGAACACACTCACTCCTCACACTCACTGAACCCACTCACTCCTCACACTCACTGAACACACTCTCTCCTCACACTCCCGTAACACACTCACTCCTCACACTCACTGAACACACTCTCTCCTCACACTCCCGTAACACACTCACTGCTCACACTCACTGAACCCACTCACACCTCACACTCACTGAACACACTCTCTCCTCACACTCACTGAACCCACTCACTCCTCACACTCACTGAACACACTCTCTCCTCACACTCCTGTAACACACTCACTCCTCACACTCACTGAACACACTCTCTCCTCACACTCCCGTAACACACTCACTGCTCACACTCACTGAACCCACTCACACCTCACACTCACTGAACACACTCTCTCCTCACACTCCCGTAACACACTCACTCCTCACACTCACTGAACCCACTCACACCTCACACTCACTGAACACACTCTCTCCTCACACTCCCGTAACACACTCACTCCTCACACTCACTGATCACACTCACTCCTCACACTCACTGAACACACCCACTCCTCACACTCACTGAACACACTCACTCCTCACACTCGCTGAACACACTCACTCCTCACACTCGCTGAACACACTCACTCCTCACACTCGCTGAACACATTCACTCCTCACACTCACTGAACACACTCACTCCTCACACTCACTCCTCACACTCACTGAACACACTCACACCTCACACTCACTCCTCACACTCACTGAACACACGCACTCCTCACACTCGCTGAACACATTCACTCCTCACACTCACTGAACACACTCACTCCTCACACTCCTGTAACACACTCACTCCTCACACTTGCTGAACACACTCACTCCTCACACTCGCTGAACACACTCACTCCTCACACTTGCTGAACACACTCACTCCTCACACTCCCGTAACACACGCACTCCTCACACTCACTGAACACACTCACTCCTCACACTCACTCCTCACACTCACTGAACACACTCACTCCTCACACTCGCTGAACACACTCACTGCTCACACTCGCTGAACACACTCACTCCTCACACTCGCTGAACACATTCACTCCTCACACTCACTGAACACACTCACTCCTCACACTCACTCCTCACACTCACTGAACACACTCACACCTCACACTCACTCCTCACACTCACTGAACACACGCACTCCTCACACTCGCTGAACACATTCACTCCTCACACTCACTGAACACACTCACTCCTCACACTCCTGTAACACACTCACTCCTCACACTTGCTGAACACACTCACTCCTCACACTCGCTGAACACACTCACTCCTCACACTTGCTGAACACACTCACTCCTCACACTCCCGTAACACACGCACTCCTCACTCTCACTGAACACACTCACTCCTCACACTCACTCCTCACACTCACTGAACACACTCACACCTCACACTCACTGAACACACTCACTCCTCACACTCCCGTAACACACGCACTCCTCACACGCGCTGAACACACTCACTCCTCCCACTCACTGAACACACTCACTCCTCACACTCACTCCTCACACTCACTGAACACACTCACACCTCACACTCACTGAACACACTCACTCCTCACACTCACTGAACACACTCACTCCTCACACTCACTGAAAACACTCACTCCTCACACTCACTGAACACACTCTCTCCTCACACTCACGGAACCCACTCACTCCTCACACTCACTGAACACACTCACTAATCACACTCACTGAACACACTCACTCCTCACACTCACTGAACACACTCACTCCTCACACTCACTGAACACACTCACTCCTCACACTCACTGAACACACTCACTAATCATACTCACTGAACACACTCACTCCTCACACTCACTGAACACACTCACTCCTCACACTCACTGATCACACTCACTCCTCACACTCACTGAACACACCCACTCCTCACACTCACTGAACACACTCACTCCTCACACTCACTGAACACACTCACTCCTCACACTCACTGAACACACTCACTCCTCACACTCACTGAACACACTCACTAATCACACTCACTGAACACACTCACTCCTCACACTCACTGAACACACTCACTCCTCACACTCACTGATCACACTCACTCCTCACACTCACTGAACACACCCACTCCTCACACTCACTGAACACACTCACTCCTCACACTCACTAAACACACTCACTCCTCACATTCACTGAACACACTCACTCCTCACACTCACTGAACACACTCACTGAACACACTCACTCCTCACACTCCTGTAACACACTCACACCTCACACTCACTGAACACACTCACTCCTCACACTCACTGAACACACTCACTCCTCACACTCACTGAACCCACTCTCTCCTCTCACTCACTGAACCCACTCACTCCTCACACTCACTGAACACACTCACTCCTCACACTCACTGAACACACTCACTCCTCACACTCACTGGACACACTCACTCCTCACACTCACTGAACACACTCACTCCTCACACTCACTGAACATACTCACTAATCACACTCACTGAACACACTCACTCCTCACACTCACTGAACACACTCACTCCTCACACTCACTGAACACACTCACTCCTCACACTCACTGAACACACTCACTCCTCACACTCACTGAACACACCCACTCCTCACATTCACTGAACACACTCACTCCTCACACTCACTGAACATACTCACTAATCACACTCACTGAACACACTCACTCCTCACACTCACTGAACACACTCACTCCTCACACTCACTGAACACACTCACTCCTCACACTCACTGAACACACTCATTCCTCACACTCACTGAACACACTCACTCCTCACACTCACTGAACACACTCACTCCTCACACTCACTGAACACACTCACTGTACACACTCTCTCCTCACACTCCCGTAACACACTCACTCCTCACACTCACTGAACACACTCACTCCTCACACTCACTGAACCCACTCACTCCTCACACTCACTGAACACACTCTCTCCTCACACTCCCGTAACACACTCACTCCTCACACTCACTGAACACACTCTCTCCTCACACTCCCGTAACACACTCACTGCTCACACTCACTGAACCCACTCACACCTCACACTCACTGAACACACTCTCTCCTCACACTCACTGAACCCACTCACTCCTCACACTCACTGAACACACTCTCTCCTCACACTCCTGTAACACACTCACTCCTCACACTCACTGAACACACTCTCTCCTCACACTCCCGTAACACACTCACTGCTCACACTCACTGAACCCACTCACACCTCACACTCACTGAACACACTCTCTCCTCACACTCCCGTAACACACTCACTCCTCACACTCACTGAACCCACTCACACCTCACACTCACTGAACACACTCTCTCCTCACACTCCCGTAACACACTCACTCCTCACACTCACTGAACACACTCACTCCTCACACTCACTGATCACACTCACTCCTCACACTCACTGAACACACCCACTCCTCACACTCACTGAACACACTCACTCCTCACACTCGCTGAACACACTCACTCCTCACACTCGCTGAACACACTCACTCCTCACACTCGCTGAACACATTCACTCCTCACACTCACTGAACACACTCACTCCTCACACTCACTCCTCACACTCACTGAACACACTCACACCTCACACTCACTCCTCACACTCACTGAACACACGCACTCCTCACACTCGCTGAACACATTCACTCCTCACACTCACTGAACACACTCACTCCTCACACTCCTGTAACACACTCACTCCTCACACTTGCTGAACACACTCACTCCTCACACTCGCTGAACACACTCACTCCTCACACTTGCTGAACACACTCACTCCTCACACTCCCGTAACACACGCACTCCTCACACTCACTGAACACACTCACTCCTCACACTCACTCCTCACACTCACTGAACACACTCACTCCTCACACTCGCTGAACACACTCACTGCTCACACTCGCTGAACACACTCACTCCTCACACTCGCTGAACACATTCACTCCTCACACTCACTGAACACACTCACTCCTCACACTCACTCCTCACACTCACTGAACACACTCACACCTCACACTCACTCCTCACACTCACTGAACACACGCACTCCTCACACTCGCTGAACACATTCACTCCTCACACTCACTGAACACACTCACTCCTCACACTCCTGTAACACACTCACTCCTCACACTTGCTGAACACACTCACTCCTCACACTCGCTGAACACACTCACTCCTCACACTTGCTGAACACACTCACTCCTCACACTCCCGTAACACACGCACTCCTCACACTCACTGAACACACTCACTCCTCACACTCACTCCTCACACTCACTGAACACACTCACACCTCACACTCACTGAACACACTCACTCCTCACACTCCCGTAACACACGCACTCCTCACACGCGCTGAACACACTCACTCCTCCCACTCACTGAACACACTCACTCCTCACACTCACTCCTCACACTCACTGAACACACTCACACCTCACACTCACTGAACACACTCACTCCTCACACTCACTGAACACACTCACTCCTCACACTCCCGTAACACACGCACTCCTCACATTCGCTGAACACACTCACTCCTCACACTCCCGTAACACACGCACTCCTCACACTCGCTGAACACACGCACTCCTCACACTCGCTGAACACATTCACTCCTCACACTCACTGAACACACTCACTCCTCACACTCCCGTAACACAAGCACTCCTCACACTCACTGAACACACTCACTCCTCACACTCGCTGAACACACTCACTCCTCACACTCCCGTAACACAAGCACTCCTCACACTCACTGAACACACTCACTCCTCACACTCACTGAACACACTCACTCCTCACACTCATTGAACACACTCACTCCTCACACTCCTGTAACATACTCACACCTCACACTCACTGAACACACTCACACCTCACACTCACTGAACACAATCACTCCTCACACTCACTGAACACACTCACACCTCACACTCACTGAACACACTCACACCTTACACTCACTGAACACAATCACTCCTCACTCTCACTGAACACACTGAACACACTCACTCCTCACACTCATTGAACACAATCACTCCTCACACTCACTGAACACACTCACACCTCACACTCACTGAACACACTCACACCTTACACTCACTGAACACAATCACTCCTCACACTCGCTGAACACACTCACTCCTCACACTCACTGAACACACTCACTGAACACACTCACTCCTCACAATCCTGTAACACACTCACACCTCACACTCACTGAACACACTCACTCCTCACACTCACTGAACACACACACTCCTCACACTCACTGAACACACTGAACACACTCACTCCTCACACTCATTGAACACACTCACACCTTACACTCACTGAACACAATCACTCCTCACACTCGCTGAACACAATCACTCCTCACACTCACTGAACACACTGAACACACTCACTCCTCACACTCACTGAACCCACTCACTCCTCACACTCACTGAACACAATCACTCCTCACACTCACTGAACACACTCACTCCTCACACTCACTGAACACAATCACTCCTCACACTCACTGAACACACTCACTCCTCACACTCACTGAACACACTCACTGAACACACTCACTCCTCACACTCCTGTAACACACTCACACCTCACACTCACTGAACACACTCACTCCTCACACTCACTGAACACACTCACTCATCACACTCACTGAACACACTCACTCCTCACACTCACTGAAAACACTCACTCCTCACACTCACTGAACACACTCTCTCCTCACACTCACGGAACCCACTCACTCCTCACATTCACTGAACACACTCACTAATCACACTCACTGAACACACTCACTAATCATACACACTGAACACACTCACTCCTCACACTCACTGAACACACTCACTCCTCACACTCACTGATCACACTCACTCCTCACACTCACTGAACACACCCACTCCTCACACTCACTGAACACACTCACTCCTCACACTCACTGAACACACTCACTCCTCACACTCACTGAACACACTCACTCCTCACACTCACTGAACACACTCACTCCTCACACTCACTGAACACACTCACTAATCATACTCACTGAACACACTCACTCCTCACACTCACTGAACACACTCACTCCTCACACTCACTGAAAACACTCACTCCTCACACTCACTGAACACACTCACTCCTCACACTCACTGAACACACTCACTCCTCACACTCACTGAAAACACTCACTCCTCACACTCACTGAACACACTCTCTCCTCACACTCACGGAACCCACTCACTCCTCACACTCACTGAACACACTCACTAATCACACTCACTGAACACACTCACACCTCACACTCACTGAACACACTCACTCCTCACACTCACTGAACACACTCACTCCTCACACTCACTGAACACACTCACTAATCATACTCACTGAACACACTCACTCCTCACACTCACTGAACACACTCACTCCTCACACTCACTGATCACACTCACTCCTCACACTCACTGAACACACCCACTCCTCACACTCACTGAACACACTCACTCCTCACACTCACTGAACACACTCACTCCTCACACTCACTGAACACACTCACTCCTCACACTCACTGAACACACTCACTAATCACACTCACTGAACACACTCACTCCTCACACTCACTGAACACACTCACTCCTCACACTCACTGAACACACTCTCTCCTCACACTCACGGAACCCACTCACTCCTCACACTCACTGAACACACTCACTAATCACACTCACTGAACACACTCACACCTCACACTCACTGAACACACTCACTCCTCACACTCACTGAACACACTCACTCCTCACACTCACTGAACACACTCACTAATCATACTCACTGAACACACTCACTCCTCACACTCACTGAACACACTCACTCCTCACACTCACTGATCACACTCACTCCTCACACTCACTGAACACACCCACTCCTCACACTCACTGAACACACTCACTCCTCACACTCACTGAACACACTCACTCCTCACACTCACTGAACACACTCACTCCTCACACTCACTGAACACACTCACTAATCACACTCACTGAACACACTCACTCCTCACACTCACTGAACACACTCACTCCTCACACTCACTGATCACACTCACTCCTCACACTCACTGAACACACCCACTCCTCACACTCACTGAACACACTCACTCCTCACACTCACTAAACACACTCACTCCTCACATTCACTGAACACACTCACTCCTCACACTCACTGAACACACTCACTGAACACACTCACTCCTCACACTCCTGTAACACACTCACACCTCACACTCACTGAACACACTCACTCCTCACACTCACTGAACACACTCACTCCTCACACTCACTGAACCCACTCTCTCCTCTCACTCACTGAACCCACTCACTCCTCACACTCACTGAACACACTCACTCCTCACACTCACTGAACACACTCACTCCTCACACTCACTGGACACACTCACTCCTCACACTCACTGAACACACTCACTCCTCACACTCACTGAACATACTCACTAATCACACTCACTGAACACACTCACTCCTCACACTCACTGAACACACTCACTCCTCACACTCACTGAACACACTCACTCCTCACACTCACTGAACACACTCACTCCTCACACTCACTGAACACACCCACTCCTCACATTCACTGAACACACTCACTCCTCACACTCACTGAACATACTCACTAATCACACTCACTGAACACACTCACTCCTCACACTCACTGAACACACTCACTCCTCACACTCACTGAACACACTCACTCCTCACACTCACTGAACACACTCATTCCTCACACTCACTGAACACACTCACTCCTCACACTCACTGAACACACTCACTCCTCACACTCACTGAACACACTCACTGAACACACTCTCTCCTCACACTCCCGTAACACACTCACTCCTCACACTCACTGAACACACTCACTCCTCACACTCACTGAACCCACTCACTCCTCACACTCACTGAACACACTCTCTCCTCACACTCCCGTAACACACTCACTCCTCACACTCACTGAACACACTCTCTCCTCACACTCCCGTAACACACTCACTGCTCACACTCACTGAACCCACTCACACCTCACACTCACTGAACACACTCTCTCCTCACACTCACTGAACCCACTCACTCCTCACACTCACTGAACACACTCTCTCCTCACACTCCTGTAACACACTCACTCCTCACACTCACTGAACACACTCTCTCCTCACACTCCCGTAACACACTCACTGCTCACACTCACTGAACCCACTCACACCTCACACTCACTGAACACACTCTCTCCTCACACTCCCGTAACACACTCACTCCTCACACTCACTGAACCCACTCACACCTCACACTCACTGAACACACTCTCTCCTCACACTCCCGTAACACACTCACTCCTCACACTCACTGAACACACTCACTCCTCACACTCACTGATCACACTCACTCCTCACACTCACTGAACACACCCACTCCTCACACTCACTGAACACACTCACTCCTCACACTCGCTGAACACACTCACTCCTCACACTCGCTGAACACACTCACTCCTCACACTCGCTGAACACATTCACTCCTCACACTCACTGAACACACTCACTCCTCACACTCACTCCTCACACTCACTGAACACACTCACACCTCACACTCACTCCTCACACTCACTGAACACACGCACTCCTCACACTCGCTGAACACATTCACTCCTCACACTCACTGAACACACTCACTCCTCACACTCCTGTAACACACTCACTCCTCACACTTGCTGAACACACTCACTCCTCACACTCGCTGAACACACTCACTCCTCACACTTGCTGAACACACTCACTCCTCACACTCCCGTAACACACGCACTCCTCACACTCACTGAACACACTCACTCCTCACACTCACTCCTCACACTCACTGAACACACTCACACCTCACACTCACTGAACACACTCACTCCTCACACTCCCGTAACACACGCACTCCTCACACGCGCTGAACACACTCACACCTCCCACTCACTGAACACACTCACTCCTCACACTCACTCCTCACACTCACTGAACACACTCACACCTCACACTCACTGAACACACTCACTCCTCACACTCACTGAACACACTCACTCCTCACACTCCCGTAACACACGCACTCCTCACACTCGCTGAACACACTCACTCCTCACACTCCCGTAACACACGCACTCCTCACACTCGCTGAACACACGCACTCCTCACACTCGCTGAACACATTCACTCCTCACACTCACTGAACACACTCACTCCTCACACTCCCGTAACACAAGCACTCCTCACACTCACTGAACACACTCACTCCTCACACTCGCTGAACACACTCACTCCTCACACTCCCGTAACACAAGCACTCCTCACACTCACTGAACACACTCACTCCTCACACTCACTGAACACACTCACTCCTCACACTCATTGAACACACTCACTCCTCACACTCCTGTAACATACTCACACCTCACACTCACTGAACACACTCACACCTCACACTCACTGAACACAATCACTCCTCACACTCACTGAACACACTCACACCTCACACTCACTGAACACACTCACACCTTACACTCACTGAACACAATCACTCCTCACTCTCACTGAACACACTGAACACACTCACTCCTCACACTCATTGAACACAATCACTCCTCACACTCACTGAACACACTCACACCTCACACTCACTGAACACACTCACACCTTACACTCACTGAACACAATCACTCCTCACACTCGCTGAACACACTCACTCCTCACACTCACTGAACACACTCACTGAACACACTCACTCCTCACACTCCTGTAACACACTCACACCTCACACTCACTGAACACACTCACTCCTCACACTCACTGAACACACACACTCCTCACACTCACTGAACACACTGAACACACTCACTCCTCACACTCATTGAACACACTCACACCTTACACTCACTGAACACAATCACTCCTCACACTCGCTGAACACAATCACTCCTCACACTCACTGAACACACTGAACACACTCACTCCTCACACTCACTGAACCCACTCACTCCTCACACTCACTGAACACAATCACTCCTCACACTCACTGAACACACTCACTCCTCACACTCACTGAACACAATCACTCCTCACACTCACTGAACACACTCACTCCTCACACTCACTGAACACACTCACTGAACACACTCACTCCTCACACTCCTGTAACACACTCACACCTCACACTCACTGAACACACTCACTCCTCACACTCACTGAACACACTCACTCATCACACTCACTGAACACACTCACTCCTCACACTCACTGAAAACACTCACTCCTCACACTCACTGAACACACTCTCTCCTCACACTCACGGAACCCACTCACTCCTCACACTCACTGAACACACTCACTAATCACACTCACTGAACACACTCACTAATCATACACACTGAACACACTCACTCCTCACACTCACTGAACACACTCACTCCTCACACTCACTGATCACACTCACTCCTCACACTCACTGAACACACCCACTCCTCACACTCACTGAACACACTCACTCCTCACACTCACTGAACACACTCACTCCTCACACTCACTGAACACACTCACTCCTCACACTCACTGAACACACTCACTCCTCACACTCACTGAACACACTCACTAATCATACTCACTGAACACACTCACTCCTCACACTCACTGAACACACTCACTCCTCACACTCACTGAAAACACTCACTCCTCACACTCACTGAACACACTCACTCCTCACACTCACTGAACACACTCACTCCTCACACTCACTGAAAACACTCACTCCTCACACTCACTGAACACACTCTCTCCTCACACTCACGGAACCCACTCACTCCTCACACTCACTGAACACACTCACTAATCACACTCACTGAACACACTCACTCCTCACACTCACTGAACACACTCACTCCTCACACTCACTGAACACACTCACTCCTCACACTCACTGAACACACTCACTAATCATACTCACTGAACACACTCACTCCTCACACTCACTGAACACACTCACTCCTCACACTCACTGATCACACTCACTCCTCACACTCACTGAACACACCCACTCCTCACACTCACTGAACACACTCACTCCTCACACTCACTGAACACACTCACTCCTCACACTCACTGAACACACTCACTCCTCACACTCACTGAACACACTCACTCCTCACACTCACTGAACACACTCACTAATCATACTCACTGAACACACTCACTCCTCACACTCACTGAACACACTCACTCCTCACACTCACTGATCACACTCACTCCTCACACTCACTGAACACACCCACTCCTCACACTCACTGAACACACTCACTCCTCACACTCACTAAACACACTCACTCCTCACATTCACTGAACACACTCACTGAACACACTCACTCCTCACACTCCTGTAACACACTCACACCTCACACTCACTGAACACACTCACTCCTCACACTCACTGAACACACTCACTCCTCACACTCACTGAACCCACTCTCTCCTCTCACTCACTGAACCCACTCACTCCTCACACTCACTGAACACACTCACTCCTCACACTCACTGAACACACTCACTCCTCACACTCACTGGACACACTCACTCCTCACACTCACTGAACACACTCACTCCTCACACTCACTGAACATACTCACTAATCACACTCACTGAACACACTCACTCCTCACACTCACTGAACACACTCACTCCTCACACTCACTGAACACACTCACTCCTCACACTCACTGAACACACTCACTCCTCACACTCACTGAACACACCCACTCCTCACATTCACTGAACACACTCACTCCTCACACTCACTGAACATACTCACTAATCACACTCACTGAACACACTCACTCCTCACACTCACTGAACACACTCACTCCTCACACTCACTGAACACACTCACTCCTCACACTCACTGAACACACTCATTCCTCACACTCACTGAACACACTCACTCCTCACACTCACTGAACACACTCACTCCTCACACTCAGTGAACACACTCACTGAACACACTCTCTCCTCACACTCCCGTAACACACTCACTCCTCACACTCACTGAACACACTCACTCCTCACACTCACTGAACCCACTCACTCCTCACACTCACTGAACACACTCTCTCCTCACACTCCCGTAACACACTCACTCCTCACACTCACTGAACACACTCTCTCCTCACACTCCCGTAACACACTCACTGCTCACACTCACTGAACCCACTCACACCTCACACTCACTGAACACACTCTCTCCTCACACTCACTGAACCCACTCACTCCTCACACTCACTGAACACACTCTCTCCTCACACTCCTGTAACACACTCACTCCTCACACTCACTGAACACACTCTCTCCTCACACTCCCGTAACACACTCACTGCTCACACTCACTGAACCCACTCACACCTCACACTCACTGAACACACTCTCTCCTCACACTCCCGTAACACACTCAGTCCTCACACTCACTGAACCCACTCACACCTCACACTCACTGAACACACTCTCTCCTCACACTCCCGTAACACACTCGCTCCTCACACTCACTCCTCACACTCACTGAACACACTCACTCCTCACACTCACTGAACACACTCACTCCTCACACTCACTGAACACACTCACTCCTCACACTCCCGTAACACACTCACTCCTCACACTCACTGAACCCACTCACACCTCACACTCACTGAACACACTCTCTCCTCACACTCCCGTAACACACTCGCTCCTCACACTCACTCCTCACACTCACTGAACACACTCACTCCTCACACTCACTGAACACACTCACTCCTCACACTCACTGAACACACTCACTCCTCACACTCCCGTAACACACTCACTCCTCACACTCACTGAACACACTCACTGAACACACTCACTCCTCACACTCACTGAACATAATCACTCCTCACACTCCCGCAACACACTCACTCCCCCGCACTCACAGAAGAGTGTGGAGGGAGGTGGCTTAGAGCATCTCCTCCAGGAGGATGGTGACCAGAACCCATATCCAATGTAGAAAAAGGTTCAACGACCTCACTCGTGTCATCGGTGTGAGTGGCTTTTTTTCAATACCTCTCCATCCCTCCATTTCAACCTCACTCTATGGCCAGAGGGTCTTAAAACCCCAATGCCCAATACTCATCCAACACCTATGGCCCTCTCATGAAACACACATGCACACTCCTCACTTTGCATAGAGTAAGGGCTATTCAACTATGGGAGGCACATCAGACAAGACCATGGCTGCATACAGTAAGGGCTATTCACCCACGTGAGGCACATCAGGCAAGACCCAGGCTGCATACAGTAAGGGCTATTCACCTATGGGAGGCACATCAGGCAAGACCATGGCTGCCTACAGTAAGGGCTATTCAACTATGGGAGGCACATCAGGCAAGACCATGGCTGTATATTTACTCAGACGCCATCCTTTTTCTTGTAAGCCAAGCTGTCTCATAATAGGAGACAGCAGCAATGGACGGGTGGAGGGCGGCCTCAGCTGCAACCCCTCAGTGATCTTGAGGTGCGCGTCCACAGAATTGTGGCAAGCCAGGTGATCGGTCCCATCGCCCCTGGAGAGGCCGACCCCGTTCTGGACAGCAATGGTAAGGTCATCACTGTTGCGTTTGCAAAGATAATCCAGAGGCCGTAAGCAGAGCTCAGTTCATGTTGCTTTTAATGGCTGATCCAAACACACTCTACAGGCAAAAGCAATCAAATACCTATATCCACTGTCAGACACAATACAATGATAATAGCACTATCAAACTCCATGTGCTCAGGCCAATGCAATCGAGTACCTATCACCAATGTCAGACATAACATTCCCTCCCCCCTCACAGAATTTCAAACATGAAATGTAGTGACAAAGTCCTGTAGGTGGCCAGGGCGAGAACGTGTACGAACAGGCCGAGGCGCGGACTGGTGAAGAGCAGGCCGAAGTGGGGACTGGTGAGGAGCAGGCTGAGGCACAATATCTGCTTGAGGGTTGGCTGGCTGAGCCACATGTGCGTCCCGCCACTCTGGGGGTAAGGCTTGGGGATTAGGTCCGTATAATCCCGCATCAGGGGGTGCTGACACCTTCCGAAGGCGGCTGGCATGCCACCGAGAGCCGTCAGTGAAGCAGAAAGTGGCTGGTCCAAGTTGGTGGCTGATTTGGAGAGGGGAGGACCAGAATTAGGCCATCTTATTGTTGCGGTGAGGCCTGCGGACTCTGACCCAATTGGAGACTGAGATGTTGGGCGCCTTAGCCCTCTTCGACTGGTCGAAGCAGAGTTTCATCTTCTCCTGCTGTCTAGCGACTGTGGCTTGAGCCCGTGGAGCATGGCTCTGAGCTAGCGAGGGGCGGAGCCTGCCAAGGGGCAGCATGAGCTCACGGCCTAGCATGAGGGATGCGGGTGAGACCCCTGTAGTGGAATGCTGGGAGGCTCTGTAGTGCAGCAGTGTGTGGAGGAGGGCCTTGTCAAACACACACCCCTGGGATAGGTGTGCTCTGAGGCCATTTTTCAGTGTCTGGTTAAAACGCTCCACCCCCCCATTTGACTTGGGGTGGTAGTACGCTGTGCGTATGTGACGGATGCCCTTGCTCTCAAGGTAAGAGGAGAGTTCCGAAGAGGCCATTTGGGGCCATTGTCTGTGGTGATGGCCTTTGGATGCCCCCAGCGGGAGAAGAGGGACTCAAGGATATCGATGATGACCCGAGAGGTGACGGAGCCCACGGCAGTGACCTCTGGCCATTTTGAGTGCAGGTCATAGGTCACCACTAGGAACCGTTGATGGTGGGGGACACCATGGATCTCCCCGCAGACGTCCAGCTGCAGGTGCTCCCAGGGCTGAGAGGGCCAGGCAAGGGGTTGCAGGGGTGGAGGAGCTTGGTGGCCAGTCTTGCCACTTACAAGGCAGGCTGCACAGTCCTTGACTAGGGCCTCAATTTCCCTGTCGATACCCGGCCACCACACTAGGTCTCGGCATCGTTGTTTGAGCTTCACTATGCCCAAGTGGCCCTCGTGCGCCATGGATAAAACACGCGCACGAAGGGCACTTGGGACCACAGTGCAGAGCCCACATGCAACACAGAAATCATTCCAGCAGGAGAGCTCCTCTTTAACTCTGGAGTAGGCAGACAGTTCCTCAGGCACCTTGCGAGGCCAGCCATCTCTGATGAAGGTACACAGCTGGGAGAGGGACGGATCCTGTTCAGAGGCCTCTTTGAGCTCCTGGAGAGAGACTGTGGTTTTGTGGTTTGGAGAGGCATGTGCAGCATCTGGATGATATCCTGTTCCACATGTTCAGACCCGACGAGTGGGGCTGGGGCAGAGACAGTGCGGGAAAGCAGATCTGCAACAACATTGTCACGTCCTGGTGTGAACTGGAGACTGAAATTGTATTGGCGGAGGCGGTCAGACCAGCTGTGTAGACGCAGTGGTCTGTGACCCGTGCCGGATGTCGACAGCAGGGCAGTGAGAGCCTGGTGATCGGTTCGCAGGGTGAAGGCACGGCCATACGTGTACAGGTGCCACCGCTCATATGCCCAGACGCACGCCAGCGCCTCACTGAGTACTTCTGTTCAGTGGGGCTAAGGGCTCGGGAGGCAAAGGCGATTGGTTTCTCCACTCCATTCTGCATCTGCGATAACACCGCCCCCACAGCTGCAGCGGACGCATCGCAGGTGACGAGGGTAGGGCTGGCAACGTCAAAGTGAGCCAACACTGGAGGCGACGTGAGCTGCGATTTGAGGAGGTGAACAGCTTCCGTACAGGCTTGTGACCACACCCAGGGCTCATCCTTTCGCAGGAGCTAGCGCAATGGGGCTGTGGTGGCTGAGTACAGGGGCAAAAACTTCAGGTAGTGCCCAGTCATGCCAAGGAAGGAGGCAACCTGTGCTGCAGAGCCTGGTTCTGGGATGCTGTGAATGGCATCCATGTTTGACTGGAGTGGGGATGTACCGTCAGCCGACAACCGAAACCCCACAAATTCGATCTCTGAAACAGCAAAGACAAACTTTTTGCCATTCAGTGTGAGCTTGTGTTTTGCTAGAGCTGTGAAAACTCTGTGAAGGCGTTCGTCGTGAGTGGAGGTCGAGGGCCCATGCACGACGATGTCATCCAGGTAGATGGCCACCCCAGGAATGCCCGCGAGCACAGAGGACATCACCTTTTGGAAGCAGTTGGGTGCAGAGCTAAGTCCAAATGGCATCCTGGTGTACCGAAAGACGCCAGCATGTGTCACAAAAGCAGTGAGGTCCCTGCTGCTGGGGTGGAGGGGAACCTGTAGATAGCCCTGTCGAAGGTCCAGTTTCGAGAACAGGATGGAACCATAGAACTGCGCTGTGAGTTCCTCTGACGTGGGCAGTGGATATTTGTCAGGGATTACGGCCTTATTCACTGCTCGAAGGTCGACACAGACGCGTAGACCACCTGACTTTTTCGTTACGACCACCAGGTTGGAGACCCATGGGGAGGCATCAACTGGTTCAGTGATGCCAGCTTCCAGTAGCTGCTTTAATTCAGCTGTGACCCCGTCACGGAGAGCAAGCGGGATGCGGCGCAGTGGCTGAATGACAGGGGTAATGGTGGAGTCAACCATGGGCTGGTGGGTGAAGGCAGTCAGGTAACCCAGACCCTCGAAGAGTGCTGGCCATGTTTGGCGCCACGGTGATGCGACGTGCAGAATCGCAGACCCACCGGTGTCCAAGAGAGAAAAACCCAGGTCAGTGAAAAGATCCAGTCCCATCAGGTTAGCTCCTTGGCGTGCCACATGAAAACAAAAATCTGGCAAAACTTTTGTTCCATAGCATACAGTGAGTTTGACTGAGCCCACCAGTCCAATTTTTGAATTACCATACCCGCAACGGGCAGTGGAGGGCGCAGAGAGTGGCAGGGAGCTGAAAAAGTGTTTGAATGTGTCCACATTCAGCAGTGAGACGCTGGCACCAGTATCCAACAACAGCGGGATGCACACATCATTCAGGTTAATTGTGCATGGCTTGAAAGCCACTACTGGCCCAGAGCTCACGTTGTGAATTATAGTGCTTGAGGACTGAGTGTGTTAATTTGTAGCAACCGGGGCAGAGCGGCAGACATTGGCAAAGTGATTTTGTTTTCCACAATTGCGACAGGCTTGGCCGCGCGCGGGGCAATTCTGCGCTCTGGTAGCATGTGAACGAGATCCGCAGTTTCCACACTGTTGCCGCGGTAGCGCGCATTGCTGCCATCGTGCGAGCATTACCGTGTCAGAGCTGTCGGGGCCGAGGGTGCTGTCACTGGGTGTGTGTGCTAGTTTCGCTGCACATTCAACTGCAGATTCCACTTGAAAGGCAATGTTGACTGCCTGTGACAACGACAGATCGTCGGACTCGAGTAACAGTCTTTCACGCACTCTCACGTTGTTGATGTGCTCTATTAATTGATCACGCACCATCTCATCTTGTAGTGCACCAAACTTGCACGAGCTAGCTAACCCCCTCAAATTAGCCACGTATTGATGCACCGACTCGCCGGGGAGTTGGTGACGCTGTCTAAAAATGAATCGCCACAGGAGGGCACTTTGTGGGGCAGAGAAGTGTGTGCTTAGCAGCCTCATCATATGTTTGAATTGAGTCTGCTGTGGATAATGTCCCAAGAACACGCTGACCCTCCGCTCTCAAGCAATGGGATAACAGTGCCTTTTTCCGTGATATACTCACATTTTCTAGTCCAAGAGCAATGAGGTAGGTTTCAAAGGACTGTAACCAGCGAACCCATGGGATCGGCGGCTCACCGGGTAGTGCAAGGAAGGGAGGAGGTGGTGGAAGAGAGATTTCAGCCATCCTCATCGCCAAATGTTGCGTTTGCAAAGATAATCCAGAGGCCGTAAGCAGAGCTCAGTTCATGTTGCTTTTAATGGCTGATCCAAACACACTCTACAGGCAAAAGCAATCGAATACCTATATCCACTGTCAGACACAATACAATGATAATAGCACTATCAAACTCCATGTGCTCAGGCCAAGGCAATTGAGTACCTATCACCAATGTCAGACATAACAATCACCTTTTTGTCCTCTCTCCTTCTACTTGTCCCTCACAACACCAGCCTTTGACACTTTCAATCCAACTTACTAAATCACTGCACTCCTTCCTCCCTTACTGCCCCCCTGTCCTCACGCTAAAGCCACTCTTGTACCTCCCTGCTTTCAGATGGTGATTCACCAGGTGAGGAGACGGGCCCTCAAGCTGCCAGTGGGAGTGAAGCTGCAGGCGAGGAAGAAGAGGAAGCCAGAGCATCAGCACCACCCTCTCCCGAGGAAGCCCAGGCCCACACTGGGAACACGCCTTCCCTGGAGGGGAACAGGGGGGAAGGGTCTGATGAGGGTGAAGCTCCAGGACCCAGCGGGCTGCAGCAACGCGATGGGGTAGGGAAGCTTGGGGGCCTTCTCCCCAGAGGGAGAGTATGCCAGTGAGTCCTGCTGCACTGGATGCAGAGGAGAAGCGGCTCATCACTGAAGTGAACACCCAGATGGTGGACATGCACACTGAACTCAGGGGTGCAGTGGGAAGGGTGCCCGAATGCATTGAATCACTGGCAAGGAGTGTGGTTCGGACACATTTCCCCGGGGCTCACTGCGCCGCAGCTGGCCAGCAATCTGCGCTCCAGCAGATTGCTCCGGATGCTGAAGTGCTGCCCCGTGGGAGTGCCAGTGTGTCGGTCGAGCAGGGAGTTGCTGTCCTCTCTCAAGATGACAGCATTCCTGCTGCCACTGCTGTCACTTCCCCATTGCACTTGCCACCGGCTGTAGCCCAGACTGCTGCCGCCCATGCAGAGTTGGTGCAGTCTGCAGCCGGGCCCTCCAGGCCCAGAGCTGGTCCAGGCCATCCTTCAAGGGCATCTGCAGTCTCAGGTTCTGACAATCAGCAGCCTTCCACCAGCCTTACTGCAGTCACTGGGGCCCCATTACGGAGGAGCAGTAGGGTGGGAAGGGGGGAAGTGCGCAAGGGAAGGAGATCACCCTCGAAGGGAAAAAAGTAGGAGGTGTGACGAAATGTTGGTCAATTTTTTATTAAAGACCGAGGTTCGTGTTCAAACTTTTGTTTAGTGTTTTGAACATTATCTCCAGGTTGTGAGAACCAGTTATGTTAATGACTGTTTTTTTGTGTTTCTATTAAATACGTTTTTTATTCAAAATGTACATGTTTGGTCATTGGAATCATTGCTGCCTTGGCCGGCTTAGGGGTTGCGGGTTGGTTTCATTCATGTTGTTCTCAATGGCAGAAGCCATTTCCTCAGCAGGGGCCTAGAAGCGGCTTGCTATCAGCCGCTGATGGATGGCCCTTCCAGTTTCTACACTGTGGGCCTCCCTCCTGCCTTGGTGCTGCTGATGAGCATCCTCCTCCTCTTCCTCCGGAGGTGCTCCAAGGTCTGGTGGCATTGGCTGGGTCCTGAGGATTGCCAGGTTATGCAGCATGCAGCACACAACTATGAAGAGGGAGACTCGCTCAGGCGAGTACTGCAGGGCTCCTCCTGAGTGGTCCAGACAGTGGAACCATTGCTTGAGCACGCCGATCGTCTGCTCAATGATGTTCCTGGTGGCGAGATGGGTCTCGTTGTACCGCAGTTCAGCAGGGGTGTTGGGGTTACGGAGCGGTGTCACCAGCCAGGTGCACAGAGGATATCCCTTGTCCCTGAGGAGCCAACCACTTGGGTGATGTGGTGCCTGGAAAAGTTCTGCCACAGCAGTCTGGCACAGGATGAATGCATCGTGGCTGCTGCCAGGATAGCGGGCATTGACAGCGAGTATCAGCTGTCTGTGCTCACAGACCAACTGAACGTGTAAGGAGTGGAAATCCTCTGCATTCTCATGTGGTGCACGCAATGCCACATGCGTGCAGTCAATGGTGCCCTGCACCATGGGGAAGCCCGCTATCCTCGCAAAGCCGAATGCGTGTTCATGCTGTTTGGCCCGGGTCATTGGGAGATGTACTGGCGTCTCCTTTTATAGAGGGCATTTGTGACCTGACGGATGCAGCAATGGACTGCGAACTGGGAGATAGTGGCGATGTCCCCAGTAGCTGCTTGAAAGGAGCCGGTGGCATAAAAGTTCAGAGCCACTGTGACCTTCACTACCACCGACAGAGACGTCCTGGTCCTCAGTAGAGGCTGCAGATCTGGCTGCAGCAGGTGGCAGAGCTCAGTGACCACCTCCTTGCTGAAGCGCAGCCTTCACAAACACTGCTCCTCAGACAAATTAATGTAGGAGAATTGTTCCCGGAATACCCTGGGAGGGTAAGGTCTCCTGTACAGAGGCCTGTTGGCTCTCCTCCATCTGGCCATGATTGCCACTCTCTCTCTGCATCTCTGATGCCTCTGATTCTGCAGGCGGAGGACGATGCCCCCAATCAGTGCAGCCCCCAAGTCTCTTGGCAATCGAAGTAATGAAGGTCAAAAACCAAAGTACCTGCCAAGTGCTGCTCAGTAGCCAAACGACTTCACACAGCGTTGACTCTATACAGAAGCCTCTCGTTCTCTCAGAATCTCTCTCTCTCTGTCAGAGTGAGTGGTGCAAAAATGTCTACCGCAGAAAAAGCCAGAAAGCGGCCACCTTTAAATAGCGACCCCCCACCCCCAGCCCCACAGCAACTGGGAAACGATCCAGACTACCTGTCGTTGTTTGCACCAGGCGGAAAGGAGGGGGGCGCCACTGACTATCCGGTCCGGGGCGCCACAAGGGCGTTGCACGCTCGAATGACATCAAGATCTGCGGGCGCAGGAGATCAGGTGGTACTGTTTAGCGCCGCCGCACAATGTCTGCTCAATTTCGCGAGCGGCGCAGACATCGCCGCGCCCGTGCGCTAGTTGCTTTGCGCCCCATTAGCGCCCTCTTAAGGCGCTAACGGGAGGCGCAAACCAACTGAATTTTTCCCCCATCGAGCCCCCCTCTGCCCTCTCAGGTGGAAATAAAAGATTCCACGGCACTATTTGAAGAAGAGCAGGGGAGTTCTCCCCGGTGTCCTGGCTGATATTTATCCCTCAACCAACATCACTAAAACAGATTATCTGGCCATTTAGCACATTGCTGTTTGTGGGATCTTGCAGTGCACAAATTGGCTGCCGGGTTACTTACTTTACAACAGTGACTACACTTCGAAAATACTTCTTTGGCTGTTGGGACGTCCTGAGGCCGTGAAAGGCACTATAGAAATGCATGTCAGTCTTTCTTCCTCATGGGGGAATCTAGAATAAGGGAGCACCCATTTAAGACGGAGATGAGGAGGAATTTCTTCTCTCAGAGGGTCGTGAATCTTTGGAATTCTCTACCCCGGCGAGCTGTGGAGGTGGAGTCAGTGAATATATTCAAGGCGGAGATAGACAGACATTTGAACTATAAGGAGTCGAGGGGTCTGGGGAGAGAGCGGGAAAGTGGTCTTGAGGCCAAGATTGGATCAGCCATGATCTCATTGAATGGCGGAGCAGGCTCGAGGGGCCGAATGGCCGACTCCTGCTCCTACGTCTTATGTTTGTATATATTGATAGCATCATATTTAATTCAATGAAGCAGAGATATGTTTGAGGGCAGTTTCTTGTACATTATCAAGGTCTTCCACTCCCTGCCAACATTCAGGTCGAAATCTCCTCTACCATCAGCGAGAGGCAATGTGCCATTGAGCCGTCATGGGACAGACACACAGATCGCTTCCCGCACCACTTCATTTGTGAAGACTGTCAGACATCTGCTAACGAGCCGTCGGGTGAATTCATTCTCATTTACATTTGAGCAGGAGTCAGGGAGACAAAGCGGAGGAGTGGAACGGAGCAGGGCACAGAGCTAAAACCTGGGCTCCTGCCTGCAGGCGGTGGGAGCTGTTTGTTTACCTTCCACATGAGGAGTTCCCTGTTTGACAGACACATCAATGGCAGAAAATGCAAGTCCTGCTGCGGAGGGAACAGGATCATTGAGTACTGCAGTGGAACAGACGGACTGCCAGTCTGGGTTTAGTTGGTAGTTAATTATCACACTTTGTTAATGAATAAATATACAAGGACTATCATCCATTTTTTAACATTTTTTGTGTATATTAGAGATATTAATTCTGGGGAATTGAATACTTTCCATTTCAGGTACTTAATGACTCACTGAACACTCCCAGGGCAGGTACAGCATGGGTTAGATACAGAGTAAAGCTCCCGCTACACTGTCCCATCAAACACTCCCAGGGCAGGTACAGCATGGGTTAGATACAGAGTAAAGCTCCCACTACACTGTCCCATCAAACACTCCCGGGGCAGATACAGCACGGGTTAGATACAGAGTAATGCTCCCTCTACACTGTCCCATCAAACACTTCCAGGGCAGGTACAGCACCGGTTAGATACAGAGTAAAGCTCCCTCTACACTGTCCCATCAAACACACCCAGGGCAGGTACAACACGGGTTAGATACAGAGTAAAGCTCCCTCTACACTGTCCCATCAAACACTCCCAGGGCAGGTACAACACGGGTTAGATACAGAGTAAAGCTCCCTCTACACTGTCACCATCAAATACTCCCAGGGCAGGTACAGCACGGGTTAGATAGTAAGTAAAGCCCCCTCTACACTGTCCCATCAAACACTCCCAGGGCAGGTACAGCACGAGTTCGATACAGAGTAAAGCTCCCTCTACACTTTCCCATCAAACACTCCCAGGGCAGGTACAGCACGGGTTAGATACAGAATAAAACTCCCTCTACACTCTCCCATCAAACACTCCCAGGACAGGTACAGCACTGGTTAGATGCAGAGTAAAGCTCCCTCTACACTTTCCCATCAAACACTCCCAGGGCAGGTACAGCACGGGTTAGATACAGAGTAAAGCTCCCTCTACACTGTCCCATCAAACACTCCCAGGACAGGTACAGCACTGGTTAGATGCAGAGTAAAGCTCCCTCTGCACGGTCCCATCAAACACTCCCAGGGCAGGCACAGCACAGCACAGGGTTAGATACAGAGTAAAGCTCCCTCTGCACAGTCCCATCAAACACTCCCAGGGCAGGTACAGCATGGGTTAGATACAGAGTAAAGCTCCCTCTACACTGTCCCATCAAACACTCCCAGGGCAGGTACAGCACGGAGTTAGATACAGAGTAAAGCTCCCTCTACACTGTCCCATCAAACACTCCCAGGGCAGGTACAGCACGGGTTAGATACAGAGTAAATCTCCCTCTACACTGTCCCATCAAACACTCCCAGGGCAGGTACAGCACGGAGTTAGATACAGAGTAAAGCTCCCTCTACACTGTCCCATCAAACACTCCCAGGGCAGGTACAGCACGGAGTTAGATACAGAGTAAAGCTCCCTCTACACTGTCCCATCAAATTCTCCCAGGGCAGGTACAGAACGGGTTAGATACAGAGTAAAGCTCCCTCTGCACAGTCCCATCAAACACTCCCAGGGCAGGTACAGCACGGGTTAGATACAGAGTAAAGCTCCCTCTACACTGTCCCATCAAACACTCCCAGGACAGGTACAGCACGGGTTAGATACAGAGTAAATCTCCCTCTAAACTTTCCCATCAAACATTCCAGGGTAGGATAGCAAAATACTGCAGATGCTGGAAATCCGAAATAACAACAGAAAATGCTGGAAAAACTCAGCAGGTCAGGCAACATTCGTGGAGAGAAATTATAGTTGACGTTTCAGGTCGAAACCCTTTTTCAAAACTGGAAAGGAAATGAAATAGATCGAAGGCAGGGCTGGGAGAGAACAAAAGAAGTGAAGAGACATTAAGAGGCATTCAAAACCAGACGAGATGGTGATAGGACAGTGGAGACAAAAGACGGCTCAGATTAGGTGTGAAGTGTACTGGCAGGATGGGAGACAGCTGCCATGTGGGAGAGAGAAAAAAAAGGAAAGGGGGGGGGAAGGTAAAACCCAAAACAAAGGGGTGGAAAAAAAAATACACTCCCAGGGCAGGTACAGCATGATTTAGATACAGAGTAAAGCTCCCTCTACACTGTCCCATCAAACACTCCCAGGGCAGGTACAGCATGGGTTAGATACAGAGTAAAGCTCCCTCTGCACTGTCCCATCAAACACTCCCAGGGCAGGTACAGCACGGGTTAGATAGAGAGTAAAGCTCCCTCTACACTGTCCCATCAAACACTCCCAGTGCAGCTACAGCATGGGTTAGATACAGAGTAAAGCTCCCTCTACACTGTCCCATCAAACACTCCCAGGGCAGGTACAGCATGGGTTAGATACAGAGTAAAGCTCCCTCTGCACTGTCCCATCAAACACTCCCAGGGCAGGTACAGCACGGGTTAGATAGAGAGTAAAGCTCCCTCTACACTGTCCCATCAAACACTCCCAGGGCAGGTACAGCATGGGTTAGATACAGAGTAAAGCTCCCTCTGCACTGTCCCATCAAACACTCCCAGGGCAGGTACAGCACGGGTTAGATACAGAGTAAAGCTCCCTCTACACTGTCCCATCAAACACCCCCAGGGCAGGTACAGCACGGGTTAGATACAGAGTAAAGCTCCCTCTACACTGTCCCATCAAATACTCCCAGGGTAGGTACAGCACGGGTTAGATACAGAGTAAAGCTCCCTCTACACTGTCCCATCAAACACTCCCAGGGCAGGTACAGCACGGGTTAGATACAGAGTAAAGCTCCCTCTACACTGTCCCATCAAATACTCCCAGGGCAGGTACAGCACAGGTTAGAAACAGAGTAAAGCTCCCTCTACACTGTCCCATCAAACACTCCCAGGGCAGGTACAGCACGGGTTAGATACAGAGTAAAACTCCCTCTACACTGTCCCATCAAACATTCCCAGGGCAGGTACAGCACGGGTTAGATACAGAGTAAAACTCCCTCTACACTGTCCCATCAAACACTCCCAGGGCAGGTACAGCACGGGTTAGATAGAGTAAAGCTCCCTCTACACTGTCCCATCAAACACTCCCAGGGCAGGTACAGCACGGGTTAGATACAGAGTAAAGCTCCCTCTGCACTGTCCCCGTCAATGTAATTCACAGCAGCTTTTACACTAAGTTTGCCAATGCTCCAGGATTGTCTTGGAGTCTCCAAGCAATAATGCTGCTGTGAGCAACCTGGGCATTAACAGAAAATTGTGTGTCTTTTTCATTTTACTGGAATTGATTGTTTATAAGCGAGTAAAATATTGGCGATGCAGTAAAAGGCTGTTTGAGTGACAGCCAAAAATATCCCAATCCGGTAATGAGGAGTCTAGCTGCTTTCCCATTGGCCACGGGAAAGCGGGACACCACGAGGAGGGACCTGTCAGGGAACCAATGGTGGGGGCCTTGGGGCTGGGGCGGTGGAGGCGGGAGGTCCTGTGGGGAATCCTCCAGGAATATGTCCGACCAGATTTGCCACACAGACTGAGGGGGAATTCCGAGAGGAGAGGGGAGGGGAATCAGCCCTGGCTGAGAAACTGCAGTCCCTTTGCTTCTAACACGTCCGCAGAATCGTCGGGGGGACTTGAAGGAGATGCAAATGGTTTCTAGAATATTGTAAATCGACAAAGCAAAAAAGTATCAAACTGTTTATGGTCAAATTACTGCGTGATGAACAAAATATGTTATTTTATGTCTTTCCAGCCACATTTTTAAAATGATTATTTATTAAGTTTATTTAATATCCATTTTCATGAAAACATTAATATGAATAATGCAATCAGGCAGAGAGAGAGTTGGGCTTAGTGCATGGGCTGTGAGTTAATCCCTTGTGTCCGGCCGTTAAACAGTTTTCACGTTGTGTATTTTGGGGGTGAGGGTGGGTGAGTTCCCATGAGCTGCTCCCCCCACATCGCAGCTCAACCACTCCCTGCTTCTAGTCCTCTCCTTCTCCCCACGTTACACAGGAGGCTCTTCAAATCATTCCCGCCAGCCAAGGTGGGAGGAATAGTCCAAACGTTCCCAGCAGGCAGACGATGATGAATATCCAGAGAAAGATCCGGTCAATCACCATGGCGACATACTTCCAGTCTTCTTTTACCTGGAAGGGAAAGGAAGGGGCGCGGGGAGGAAAAGAAAAGGTTAAATCTGACCAGGTGGAGAATTTCTTCTCAGTGGAATGGTGCCGGTGCTAAATCCGACTATTAGCTGGGGCGTTCCCTGGTCTGGGGACCAGGCCTCGTTTCCTGTCTGTGGTCAGAGCATTTCCAGGGCCCACTTTCCCCCTCAGGGCAGAAGCCAGGTGCAGACATCCCTCGTCCTCCCAGGTGGGTCAAAGGTGACATCTACCAGGCAGATCCCTCGGGAGATGGTCCACTCTCCTCTGCCCTGTTCTGTGAAAGGGAGTTTGCGATGTGTATTGAGTGAGTTACAGTTAGGGAAACTGTGGGGCCTTCCATATAGGGTTGCCAATCCTCCAGGGTTGTCCTGGATTCCCCGGGAATTAAAGATTAATCTCCCGGACACTGCTGCGAGCAGACCCGGGAGAAAAATCACAGGGAATTTGCACTTTTTTCGTTGCAGCCACATTACATTGAAATACATCGAATATACCGCACAGAAACTGGCCATTCGGCCCAACTGGTCTGTGCTGGTCTTTATACTTCACACGAGACTCCTCCCATTCTATCCACCTCATCTCAGCCTTTCAGCAGATCTTTCTCCTCCCTTTTCTCTCATGTACTCCTCTAGTTTCCTTTTGAAAGCATCTGAGCTATTCGCCTCAACCACTTCCTGCGGTAGCGAGTTCCACATTCCAACCAGCCTCCGAGTACAGAAATTTCTCCGTATTAAATTCCTAACAAGCCAAACATCAAGCGGAACTTTCCCGCTTTTTCCGTATCGAATTTGCTGCGGAGTGACTCAGTCTCGAACAGCGTTAGGTCATCTGCTGAAAGCTCCAGGAACACATCAGCCAGAGTTGGGGATCCGACTCCCATCTGTGAATGTCTGTAAAATGATTCTACTCGATGTTTGAATCGAGAATCGCTCTACGGGTAGCAACACTTTGTAACACTCTCGTCTATCAGATGGTGGTGGTGAAGCATTCAGCGATGATGTGTGAGATCAGCAGAGAAGTGTGGGGTGATACATTTTGGCAGGAAGAATGAGGAAAGACCAGACACACTAAATGGCACAATTTTAAAGGGGTTTCAAGAACAGAGAGGCCTTGAGGTGCGTGTGCATAAATCTTTGAAGGTGGCAGGACAGGTTAACAAATCAGTTAATAAAGCTCATGGGATCCTGGGCTTTGTAAATAGAGGCAGAGAGTACAAAAGCCCGGAAGTTATGCTAAAACTATATAAAACATTAGTTCGGCCCCAGCTAGACTATTGTGTCCAATTCTGGGCACCACACTTTAGGAAGGATGTGAAGGCTTTGGAGAGGGTGCAGAAGAGATTTACTAGAATGGTTCTGTAACATTTTCATATTGAATTATCATTGGCCCGCAGGCTTCTGTAAGGAATACTATTGTTTGGAAGACCCAGGCTAGGGGTCCTAATGCCAGGCTTTCCCCACTGTGCTGTTATGAGTAAGATCACAGACCTAATGGTTAATAAAAGAGTTAAACTGTAATACTCCGTTGTCCTGCAATTTATTAGTTTTATACAAAGTGTGTAAAACAAGACAGTTCCAGGGATGGTATACGTGGATAGACTGGAGAAGCTGGGGTTGTTCTCCTTGGAGCAAAGAAGGCTAAGTGGAGATTTGATGGAGGTGTTTAAAATCATGAAGGGTTTAGATCGAGTAAATAAAGAGAAACTGTTTCCAATGGCTGAGGGGTCGATAACCAGAGGGCACAGATTCAAGGTGATTGGCAAAAGAACCAGAGGCGACATGAGGAAAAACTTTTTTACGCAGCGAGTGGTTGGGATTTGGAATGCGCTGCCTGAGAGGCAGATTCAATATTAGCCTTCAAAAGGGAATTGGATAAATACTTGAAGGAGAAAAAATTACAGGGCTCTGGAGAAAGAGAGCGGGGAGTGGGACTGACTGCATTGCTCTTCGGAAAGGCTGGTGCAGCCTGCAGTCGACGGGCCGAATGCTGTACTATTCTATGATTCTATGATGCTAATTGAGTTGTAGGAGGCTCCAACTGCCCTCTTCAATGTTCCTATCTTATTTCAGTAATATCCAGTACACAGGCCGGTCTTATAATTGGATTCAATTGCAAACTTTGACCTTTGTATGAAGGGGAAGCAGTCGTGTTTGTGGCTCTTGAGTGTTGTCAAATCTTGTGGTGCTGAAAGAGGCCATGTTGATATATAAGATACAATTTATTTACAGGGTCCTGGTAGCAGCGGGTTAGTGCAGTCTCCTTCAAGATCATAAATGAAAGGACGAAGGCAATATAATTTAGCCAATCAATCCTATTTCTCCCACAGCCCATGTACACTCTCCCCTATCACAGACTCTACCCACCCATTTAATCTCCTCCCACAGCCTATGTACACTCTCCCCTATCACAGACTCTACCCACCCATTTAATCTCCTCCCACAGCCCATGTACACTCTCCCCTATCACAGACTCTACCCACCCATTTAATCTCCTCCCACAGCCCATGTACACTCTCCCCTATCACAGACTCTAATCACCCATTTAATCTCCTCCCACAGCCCATGTACACTCTCCCCATCACAGACTCTACCCACCCATTTAATCTCCTCCCACAGCCTATGTACACTCTCCCCTATCACAGACTCTACCCACCCATTTAATCTCCTCCCACAGCCTATGTACACTCTCCCCTATCACAGACTCTACCCACCCATTTAATCTCCTCCCACAGCCCATGTACACTCTCCCCTATCACAGACTCTACCCACCCATTTAATCTCCTCCCACAGCCCATGTACACTCTCCCCTATCACAGACTCTCCCCACCCATTTAATCTCCTCCCACAGCCCATGTACACTCTCCCCTATCACAGACTCTACCCACCCATTTAATCTCCTCCCACAACACATGTACACTCTCCCCTATCATAGACTCTACCCACCCATTTAATCTCCTCCCACAGCCCATGTACACTCTCCCCTATCACAGACTCTCCCCACCCATTTAATCCCCTCCCACAGCCCATGTACACTCTCCCCTATCACAGACTCTACCCACCCATTTAATCTCCTCCCACAACACATGTACACTCTCCCCTATCAGGGACCTAAACGGGGTTATATCAGTGTAGCTTTTGCAGTCCGAAGAAATTCCCCACCCATGCCAACAGTTAAGAATGGGTTAGACAGGTGGTTGAAGGAAAGGAAGAAAGTGAAAAGGGAACATGGGATTAGGACCTGGAGCCTGTTCTGCCATTGATTTACTGTACATCATGGCTGATCTGCACCTGAACTCCATTTACTTGCCTTTGTTCCGTATCCCTCGATACCCTTACTCAACAAAAATCTATTGATCTCAGCTTTGAAAGCTCCAACTGACCCAACATCAAAACGTTTCCTATTTCATAGCCTGGCTCTAATTTTAAGGTTATGCCCCCCGACACAAAGCTGGGTGGGCACGTGTGCTGTGAGGAGGATGCAGATTAACTCCAGTATGATTTGGACAGGTTGGGCGATTGGGCAGATGCATGGCAGATGCAGTATAATGTGGATAAATGCGAGGTTATCCACTTCGGTGGCAAAAACAGGAAGGCAGATTATTATCTGAATGGCAATAGATTGGGAGAAGGGGAAGTGCAAAGAGACCTGGGTGTCCTTGTGCACCAGTCACTGAAGGTAAGCATGCAGGTGCAGCAGGCGGTTAAGAAGGCAAATGGTATGCTGGCCTTCATAGCGAGAGGGTTCGAGTACAGGAGCAAGGATGTCTTGCTGCAGTTGTACAGGGCCTTGGTGAGACCACACCTTGAGTATTGTGTGCAGTTTTGGTCGCCTTATCTGAGGAAGGATGTTCTTGCCATGGAGGGAGCGCAGCAAAGATTCACCAGACTGATAGCTGGGATGGCAGGAATGACATATGAAGAGGGATTGGGTCGATTAGGCTTATATTCGCCAGAGTTTAGAAGAATGAGAGGGGATCTCATTGAAACTTATAAAATTCTAACAGGACTCGACAGACTAGATGCAGCAAGGATGTTCCTGATGTCGGGGGAGTCCAGAACCAGGGGTCACAGTCTAAGGATAAGGGGTAAGCCATTTAGGACAGAAATGAGGAGGAATTTCTTCACCCAGAGAGTGGTGAACCTGTGGAATTCTCTACCACAGAAGGCAGTTGAGGCCAATTCATTAAATATATTCAAGGAGTTAGATATATTTCTTAAGGCTAAAGGGATCAAGGGATATGGGGAGAAAGCAGGGACAGGGTACTGAATTTGGATGATCAGCCATGATCTCATTGAATGGCGGAGCAGGCTCGAGGGCCCGAATGGCCTACTCCTGCTCCTATCCTCTATGTTTCTGTGTTTGCCCTGGACTCCCCCACCAGATGGAATAGATTATCTGTATCTACCCTGTCAAATCCTTTTAACATTTAAAACCCCTGAATTAGTTCACCCCTGACTTTCTAAACTCAATGGATTACAAGTTGATGCAACTGTTCCTGTGGGGATAAGCACCAACAGAGACTGTTTGGGATCAATGACCTGTTTCCATGTTGTAATTTTGATGTGTCCAAGTGTAATTCTATATTAATTCTTGACTGGTCTCCAGCCTGTTACACGGTTGACCACTCCATCCTTCTCCAATGCCTCTCCACCGTCGTCCAGCTGGGTGGGACTGCACTCGCCTGGTTCCATTCTTATCTATCTAATCATAGCCAGAGAATCACCTGCAATGGCTTCTCTTCCCGCTCCCGCATGGTTACCTCTGGTGTCCCCCAAGGATCTATCCTTGGCCCCTCCTATTTCTCATCTACATGTTGCCCCTCGGTGACATCATCCGAAAACACAGCGTCAGTTTCCACATGTACACTGACGACACCCAGCTCTACCTCACCACGGCACTTCTCTCAACCCCTCCACAGTGTCTAAATTGTCACACTGCTTGTCTGACATCCAGTTCTGGATGAGCAGAAATTTTCTTCAATTAAATATTGGGAAGGCCAAAGCCATTGTTTTCGGGACCCGCCACAAACTCCGTTCCCTAGGCACTGAATCCATCCCTCTCCCTAACATCCCTCTCCCTAACATCTGTCTGAGGCTGAACCACACTGTTCACAACCTTGGTGTCATATTTGACCCTGAAATGAGTTTCCGACCACATATACACGGCATCACTAAGACTGCTTGCTTCCACCTCCGTAACATTGCCCGTCTCCGCCCCTGCCTCAGCTTATCTGCTGCTGAAACCCTCATCCCTGCCTTTGTTACCTCTAGACTTGACTATTCCAACGCACTCCTGGCCGGCCTCCCACATTCCACCCTCCGTAAACTTGAGGTGCTCTAAAACTCGTCTGCCCATGTCCTAACTCGCACCAAGTCCCATTCGCCCATCACCCCTGTGCTCGCTGACCTACATTGGCTCCCGGTTAAGCAGCGCCTCGATTTCAAAATTCTCATCCTTGTTTTCAAATCCCTCCATGGCCTCGACCCTCCCTATCTCTGTTATCTCCTCCAGCCCCACAACCCCCCCCCCCAAGATATCTGCGCTCCTCTAATTCTGCCCTCTTGAGCATCCAGATTACAGGTTATTATTACAGGTGAAAACAGATTACAATTGCTCAACCGTTGGTGGCTGTGCCTTCTGTTGCCTGGGCCCTAAGCTCTGGAATTCACTGCCTAAACCTCTCCACCTCGCTACCTCTCTCTCCTCCTTTAAGACGCTCCTTAAAAACTACCTCTTTGACCAAGCTTTTGGTCACCTGCGCTAATTTCTCCTTATATGGCTTGGTGTCAAATCCTTTGTCTTAGAATAGTCCTGTGAAGCGCTTGGGAAGTTTTACTACATTAAAGGCGCTATATAAATACAAGTTGTTGTTATTAAACCCACAGGCCGCTGCTGGTCAGGGCTACCCCCGCCCCACACCGCACCCCCCCCCCACCCCTCCCAATTGCCTCCCCCCCCTTCCCAGACTCTACTCACCCCCTCGACTGGTGCCCAATCCGGTCCCACTCCACCCACCCCCACCCAGCCTGGGACCGGTGAGGCAGCAATTGGCGCTCGCCACTCGCCGGTAGTAAATGAGGCCGGTGGAACAATATCCTGATTAGGCACGAGCAGCGAGCACAGCGCCGGGATCGAGCTCCCATTCCAGTGGGATCCAATCTCTGGCCCCAGTCTTTCTGTCTGGCTGGCTCTTTCAGCACAGTGTCAACTAAGACTAACACAGGAATAAAATTGCAGTTTGAAATCTATTTCCAGAACCTCTGCCCTTTCTAAATGTCCATTTGAGTCGATTCCACCAGTAATTTCAGCACTGTTGTCTGTCACAAACAATCAGTATCTCTCATCAATATTCTGCCCAAACTAATCAATGGTCTGGACTTCATCAGGTGATTGGAAAAGATCCAGTTTTGGGCTTTATAACCTTAACATTATAGAGAACAGTGAGTGATCAACAGGGTGAATCTGATTGGTAAATTGATGTCATCATGTTATACGACCACCTCTCCTCCCACCCCCAGCTGTACATTTTTTAGGAGATGTTTCATATGTTTATGTTTCAATAAACCAGAGACCATACAAACAGGAATTAAAATGAGAGACTGACGTGCAGGACTTGGGATGTGAGCAGTGAAGGTTAATATTGGGGCAGAAATTCGGGTCTCCACGGGTGAGTACGCACGGGGTACTCACCCGTAAGCCCAATGGAAGTGCCGGTTTCCTGCATGCACTGCGCATGCGTGGGAAACCGGCACTTCCGGTCCTCTGAAAGAAGGGGTTAAGAGGTGGAATGCGTGCACAGGAGAGGCAGCGCGTGCGCATTGAACTTACGTTTTTTTTTGCAGGTTTCTCCGGGAAGGTAAGTCTCCAGGAGTTACACATTTAAAAAGCAGGCGTAAGGCCAGCTTTTTACAAGGTAGGTGGTGAATTAATTAAAATTAAAACACTTTTTCCACAGGTTTATTATTTTTAAATACTTTAATGAAAGGTAAGTTTATTTTTAACCCCGTTAGAAAATAAAATTAGTTTTTTCAAAAATTTAAATTGTTTAAAATAGTTATTTCATGTAATTTATAGTTTATTTAAAAAATGTGATTTAAAAAAAAATTTATTTGAAGATTTAGTGATGTTTTGGGGCCATAGTATTTATAAGTTTTGACAGCTCTTCCTGTCAATCTTATGAATGGAGCATTCCCTGCTTTGATTGGCTCCCCATGGCCCACGTGATCCCAGGGGACGCATCGAACTAACTGCGCCCCTGGGATACGCAAGCACTGTGCGCCAGCAGCTGGAGCAGGCCCAGGATCGGAATTCCACGGGGGCCCACAGCTCAACGGCTGGTGCGCTAGATAAGTGCAGGTCGGGGGCTTGCACCCGCAGGAAGCCCCCGACCCGAATTTCTGGGCCAATGTCAGACAAGGACAAATGAAAAGGGAAGAATACCGTAACTGCTGGAAGTTGTAATGATATCAGCAAATAGAGATGGTATTTGCCTGTTTGATTATGATGCCTTACCAGCATGTTTGTATGTATTGATTGCTTGTGCCTGACCAGCAGAGGGCATGTGACCGAGACAAGCAAGGCAGTTTAGTTTAGTTTCAGTTTCGTTCTAGATGCATCACTAGCATGATGTCTCCTGTAAATGCTGTATAAAGAGTTGAACAGACTTTAGATTAAAAGACATTCTCTTTCATAAATGTCTCGTCATTGAACCCACAAAGAAATCAATACAGAAGTCAGAAATGAAACCAAAAAATTCTGGAAGAGAGAGGTTCTGGGAAAGGCTCAATATCTTCCTGCCGTCTATTCCCGTAGTCGCTGTGTATTCCCAGCAGTCCTGGTGTTAGTTTGGATGAGGTCAGTGGTTTGCAGTGTGGTTTGGGCTGGGCTGGGATGGGAGGTGATTTCTGTGCTTTACACCCTGGCAAAGACGCAATGAATGAAAACTGAAGGCCGTGAGTTGTTGGTTTGCAATAGTTCCCAGAACCGTGCTCAGCATCAGGGTACCGGTACACCCTCCCAGGACAAGCACATCGCTTCAGTGACCGTGACAGAACCAATCCCAGAACTGGGTGTCGTGTTGGGTTCCAAATCCAACTATACCCGAACCCCAAATGCAAACCGCATCAGCCATGGGACAACTCAGTGGGCGGCACTCTCGCCTCTGAGTCAGAAGGTTTAGGTTCAAGTCCCACTCCATGAGACTTGAGGATATAATCCAGGCCAACAATCCCAGTGCAGTGCTGAGGGAGTACTGCACTGTCGGAGGTGCCGTCTTTCAAATGAGACGTTAAACCGAGGCCCTGTCTGCCCTCTCAGGTGGACATAAAAGATCCCATGGCACTATTTTGAAGAAGAGCAGTGGAGTCTCCCCAGTGTTCTGGCAATATTTATCCCTCAACCAACATAACAAAAACAGATTATCTGGTCATTATCACATTGCTGTTTGTGGGAGTTTGCTGTGCGCAAATTGGCTGTTGTGTTTCCTAAGTTACAACAGTGATCACACTTCAAAATTACTTCATTGGCTGCAAAGCACTATGGGATGTCCTGTGGTTGAAACCCTCATCCATACCTTTGTTACCTCCAACGCACTCCTCGCTGGTCTCCCACATTCCACCCTACGTAAACTTGAGCTCATCCAAAACTCGCTGCCCCGTGTCCTAACTTGCACCCAGTCCCGTTCACCCATCACCCCCTGTGCTCACTGCCCCGTGTCCTAGCTCACACCCAGTCCCGTTCACCCATCACCCCCTGTGCTCACTGCCCCGTGTCCTAACTCACACCCAGTCCCGTTCACCCATCACCCCCTGTGCTCACTGCCCCGTGTCCTAACTCACACCCAGTCCCGTTCACCCATCACCCCCTGGGCTCACTGCCCCGTGTCCTAACTCACACCCAGTCCCGTTCACCCATCACCCCCTGTGCTCACTGCCCCGTGTCCTAACTCACACCCAGTCCCGTTCACCCATCACCCCCTGGGCTCACTGCCCCGTGTCCTAACTCGCACCAAGTCCCGTTCGCCCATCACCCCTGTGCTCACTGACCCGTGTCCTAACTCGCACCAAGTCCCGTTCGCCCATCACCCTTGTGCTCGTTGGCCTACATTGGTTCCCAGTTAAGCAGCACCTCGATTTCAAAATTCTCATCCTTGTTTTCAAATCCCTCCCTGGCCTCGCCCCTCCCTATCTCTGTAACCTCCTCCAGCCCCACAACCCCCCCGAGATATCTGCGCTCCTCTAATTCTGCCCTCTTGAGGATCCCTTATTATAATCGCTCCATCATTGGTGGCCGTGCCTTCTGTTGCCTGGGCCCTAAGCTCGGGATCTCCCTCCCTAAACCTCTCCGCCTCGCTACCTCTCTTTCTTCCTTTAAGACGCTCCTTAAAGCCTACCTCTTTGACCAAGCTTTTGGTCACCTGCCCTAATTTATCCTTATGTGGCTCGGTCTCAAATTTTGTGTCTTAAAATAATCCTGGGCAGCGCCTTGGGACGTTTTACTACGTTAAGGGCGCTATATAAATACAAGTTGTTGTTGTTGTGTAAGGTGCTATAGAAATGCAAGTTCTTTCTTTATACTCCTAACCCCTCCCAGAATGGTGTGTCATATTGAGTTCTAAATCCGACTGTATCCGAGTCCAGGTGTTGTGTTGGTTTCTATCGCCCACTATCCCTCCTAGACCTGTGCTTGGGATACAAATCCACCTGTTGTCCCATCCCTGCCCACACCAGAACTGCGCGGCGTGTTGGGTTGCAAGTCCAACTTAAGCTCCCTCACACCTGCCAGGTCTGTGCTGATTGAACTGAAACTATTCTGGATGAGGAGACTGAGCTTGAAGAGGAGACGACACAGAGTTCAACGTTGCTTTAAAATATCTGTTAAGCCGTCTCTCCCCCTCCTTGTTTGCAAAATGCAATGCTATACTTTAACAAGTTTGAGCTCCGAGGAGGGTAAGTGACTGGACGCCGTTCTGGCCCTTGATCCTTGTTTTCAAAACCCTCCAGGGTCCTCGCCCCTCCCTATCTCTGCAACCTCCTCCAGCCCCACAACCCTCCAAGATCTCTGCGTTCCTCTAATTCGGGCCTCTTGAACATCCTGATTTCCTTTGATCTACCATTGGCGGCCATGCCTTCAGCTGCCAAGGCCCTAAGCTCTGGAATTCCCTCCCTAAATGTTTCCTTCTCTCTACCTCTCTCTCCTCCTTTAAGACACACCTAAAACCTTCCTCTTTTCTGCCTTAATATCTCCTTATGTGGCTCAGTGTCAAATTTTGTTTGATTGCGCTCCTGTGAAGCGCCTTGGGATGTTTTGCTACATTAAAAGGTGCTATATAAATACAAGTTGCTGTTGTTGAGGCCCGGGTTAGGCGCACTGAATCAAGTGCCAGATTATTTGGCTATTTCTCTCTGCCCCACTCCAACCTCCCCCGACAGATCCTCGCCCAAGGATCTATTCATCATGCGTGCGACTAGTTAGGGAGTGTTGGTGGGCTCTTCTACCATGGCGGGAGTTATAGTCACCCCTGACCCTTGCCCGTGTGCACAGAGTTCTGGCACGGGTCAATGACCAGCAATCGGTAGCAGGAACCCCAGGCTGGTCCTTCACTTCCCTAACCCGGGGTGCTGAGGCCCGGTTTCCCGCCCCTGCAGCCATCCCAGCCGAGACTAGTGATCTGAGCAGGGTCTGAGAATGTATCTGGGATTCTCCCCGTCTCCAGGACTCAATTTCACGCTGGTTGCTGCATTCACCGACCAGGCCACAGAGGGGCGCCACTGGCACCTAAATTACTCAAGGTAAAAGAACAAAGAATGCAGAGACGACGAGTGGGGCCTCCTCACCTCACCCCCTCCCCTCCTCACCCCCTCCCCTCCCCTCCTCTCCTCACCCCCTCCCCACCCCCTCCCCTCCTCACCCCCTCCCCTCCGGCACCTAAATTACTCAAGGTAAAAGAACAAAGAATGCAGAGACGGCGGGTGGGGCCTCCTCTCCTTACCCCCTCCCCTCCCCTCACCCCCTCCCCTCCCCTCCTCACCCCCTCCCCACCCCTCCTCCCCTCCCCACCTCACCCCCTCCCCTCCCCTCCTCACCTCCTCCCCTCCTCTCCCCCTCCCCTTCCCTCCTCTCCCCCCCTCCTCCTCCCCCTCCCCTCCTCCTCTCCTCTCCCCCTCCTCTCCTCTCCCCCTCCCCTCCTCTCCCCCTCCCCTCTTCTCCCCTCCTCCTCTCCCCCTCCCCTCCTCTCCTCCTCCCCTCCTCTCCTCCTCACCCCCTCCCCTCCCCTCCCCTCCTCACCCCCTCCCCTCCCCTCCTCACCCCCTCCCCTCTTCTCCCCTCCCCTCCTCCTCTCCCCCTCCCCTCCTCTCCTCCTCACCCCCTCCCCTCCCCTCCTCACCCCCTCCCCTCCTCTCCCCCTCCCCTCACCCCCTCCTCACCCCCTCCCCTCCTCACCCCCTCCTCTCCCCCTCCCCTCCTTACCCCCTCCCCTCCTCTCCTTACCCCCTCCTCTCCTTGCCCCCTCCCCTCCTCTCCTTGCCCCCTCCCCTCCTCTCCCCTCCTCTCACCCCCTCCCCCAATGAGTGGGGACTGCCCCTCCCCCCACCCCATACTCACTGAAAAATCTGCGTCCTCGGCACGGAGGTGATTGGCGATGTAATGCACCCCCTCCAGCGCCCGGATGATGCTGGGCGAGAGCAGCAGGTTGGATTCCGCCTCAGCGCAGTCATTGGGACTGGTTCTCTGGCTGTGATTGGCTCTCCCTCCCGTGTACTTGTTGAGCTCATGACGGCACTGGTAGCGGTGACTGTGCAGGCCAGTCGGCCTGGCATGGCACAGCGGCAGGCCGAAGCGGGGGTCCTTGGGCTCTGTTTCGGGACAGTGCTTGGAGGAGGCAACCTTCACCTCCAGCAGGCTGAAGTGATTGGCGAATGTTTCCGTCTTGGGTCCCGGTCTCTTCATAAACAGCCAGCGGGGGATGAAATCCAGGAAAACCTTCCTCACCCACCTGGGCATCTTGTGAGTGTTGGGCGAGCGGTGATGGACGTTCAAGACAAAGACGGTGATGACAATGGAGAGCGTGACGAAGATCATGGTGAAGAGCAGGTATTCACCGATTAAAGGGATGACAAGGGAGGTCGAGGGGATGATCTCCGTTATAAGAAGCAGGAAGACAGTGAGAGACAGCAGCACTGATATACAAAGAGTGATCTTCTCTCCACAGCCTGATGGCAGATAGAAAACCAAGACAGTTAAACAGGAGATAAGCAAACAGGGGATGATGAGGTTAATGGTGTAGAAAAGAGGGAGCCTCCTGATAATGAAGGAGTACGTGATATCAACATAAACTTCATAGCAACAGTCATACTTCTTGCTGTTGTAAACGCCCACGGCATTGACTATTGCCCACTCGCCACTCTCCCAGTAGTCCTTGAGGTCCACGTTCCTGTCCATGCTCCTCAGGTCGATCTTGGACTTGTCGTGGGTCCAGGAGCCGAATTTCATCTTGCAGTTCTGCTGGTCGAAGGGGAAGAATGTGACATCGATGCTACAGGAGCTCTTGTAGATGGCCGGAGGCACCCACTGCACCTTGCCCATGGAGAAGAGGTGAGCCTTTGTCATGTGTGTCACAGCAAACTCCCCATCTGCACTGGAACAAGCAAACACCACAGGTTTATAGAGTCACCGAGACCCGGGAGTAAGGTACCACTGAGCCAAGCCTGGCACATTAACCCGAACAAGGATAGCCGTGCACCAGGATAGCCGTGCACCAGGATAGCCGTGCACCAGGATAGCCGTGCACCAGGATCCTTACTAAATATAAACTATCTATCTCCCTCGGAGATGCAGCTCTTGCAGTTTATGTGATCAATCGGAGTTAATGAGCAGTGAACTTTGAATTGATTAAAATGTTAAGATGACGACAATCAAGCTGGCCTGTCCGCTGCGCTGAGATCAATGTTGGTTTGGAGTACTTGTCTCATTGTCCCTCGGGTTAATGCTCTGACACTGGCCGGCAGCTGCCAGTGAGTCCAAATCTCCCCCATCAAAGCTGATCGCTGGATGCCAGCAAAGAAACAACACCAACAAGTAGGTGCATTAAAATCAAATGAAATCTTTCTCTCTGGCAAACAAGCATGAAATCTCTCCAGAAAGTGCCCACAAATCATGAGGAAGTAAAGACTTTGGAGCTTTTTTTTAATCCAATCTAAGGATGCAGGCGTCGCTGGCAAGGCCGGCATTTATTGCCCATCCCTAGTTAACCTCAACAGAGGGGTCAAAGGGCAGTTAAGAGTCAACTATGTTGATGTGGGACTGGAGTCACATATAGGCCAGACCGGGTAAGGACGGCAGATTTCATAGAAACATAGAAGATAGGAGCAGGAGTAGGCCATTCGGCCCCTCGAATCTGCTCTGCCATTCAATGCGATCATGGCTGATCATCCAAATTCAGTACCCTGTCCCTGCCTTCTCCCCATATCCCTTTAGCCTTAAGAAATGTATCTAACTCCTTCTTGAATATATTTAATGAATTGGCCTCAACTGCCTTCTGTGGTAGAGAAGTCCATAGGTTCACCACTCTAGTAACATAACCACAACGCTACCTGACTCTCTCCTGGTCCAGTGAGAATTGCTGTGAATGAGTAACAATAGTGGTCACTTTGAGGCCTCGCTGTGCTTTCATTCCTGGCAACAGAGCAGAGGATGGGCAGTCGAACAGCTGCCTACAGCATGCGGCTATCCTGGTGCACGGCTATCCTGGCGAACGGCCATCCTGGTGCGGGGCCATCCTGGCGCGGGGCCATCCTGGCGCGTGGCCATCCTGGCGCGCGGCCATCCTGGCGCGCGGCCATCCTGGCGCGCGGCCATCCTGGCGCGCGGCCATCCTGGCGCACGGCCATCCTGGCATCAATGCCACCTGCAGGTAAACAGAAAGCTCAGAACTCTGTGACAACACGGCTACAGGCATTTGCCAGCTTTCTATGATGGTGTAATTCCATGGCTGTGCCTTGTAGGGATCTTAACTCTTATCCACTGTGACAGCAAATTACCACAGACAATAAAAACGGAGACGGTGAACTTTGCGGCATGCTGCATGGCCGGCTATCCTGGCGCGCGGCTATCCTGGCGCGCGGCTATCCTGGCGCGCGGCCATCCTGGCGCGCGGCTATCCTGGCGCGCGGCTATCCTGGCATCAATGCCACCTGCAGGTAAACAGAAAGCTCAGAACTCTGTGACAACACGGCTACAGGCATTTGCCAGCTTTCTATGATGGTGTAATTCTGTGGCTGTGCCTTGTAGGGATCATAACTCTTATCCACTGTGCCAGCAAATTACCACAGACAATAAAAACGGAGACGGTGAACTTTGCGGCACGCTGCATGGCCATAAACACCAGGAGCAAAGGCAAGGCGACATTACCATCACTGCTAGCAACACCCACCACTGAAAAATCTTTACTTAAACCATCAGAGACAAGAGTGAATGGAAGAGATTGGGTTTTACCCAGCGGTCTCTGATCCAGCAGAATCACCGGCCCAATCTCCACTCCAAGACGCCCATGTCACCTGTTCTGGATACTGGCTAAATGACGTACATTGCTTACACTATACACAAGGAGGAGCCCTTGAGCCATTGTCACATCCAACGAACAGGAAGAACTTGTAGCCAGATCTTGGCTACCGACTGGCTTTATATTTTATAGATTTTCCATTTTCTAATTAAATCAAGCAGCTATTGTTGTGAATTTAAACTCTGAAACTATCCGACATCTGAAGCATTTACAAGGATTTAAGTCAGGCACACACTGTCAGTCACTCTGATTTATACAGTGCGGGTATAGTGTAGAGGGAGCTTTACTCTGTATCTAACCCGCGCTGTACCTGCCCTGGGAGTGTTTGATGGGACAGTGTAGAGGGAGCTTTACTCTGTATCTAACCCGTGCTGTACCTGCCCTGGGAGTGTTTGATGGGACAGTGTAGAGGGAGCTTTACTCTGTATCTAACCCGTGCTGTACCTGCCCTGGGAGTGTTTGATGGGACAGTGTAGAGGGAGCTTTACTCTGTATCTAACTCATGCTGTACCTGCCCTGGGAGTGTTTGATGGGACAGTGTAGAGGGAGCTTTAATCTGTGTCTAACCTGTACTGTACCTGCCCTGTCATTGTTTGATGGGACAGTGTTGAGGGAGCTTTACTCTGTATCTAACCTATGCAGTACCAGCCCTAGGAGTGTTTGATGGGACAGCTTAGAGGGCGCTTTATGCTGTCACTGTCCTGGGAGTGTTTGATGGAACAGTGCAGAAGGATCTTTATTTTGTATCCAGCCCGTGCTGCACTTGCTCTGGGAGTGTTTGATGGGACAATGTAAAACGAACTTTATTCTGTATCTAACCCCTGTATTACCTGCCCTGGGAGTGTTTGATGGGACAGTGTAGAGAGAGCTTTACTCTGTACCTAACCTGTGCTGTATCTACCCTGGGAGTGTTTGATGGGACAGTTTAGAGGGAGCTTTACTCTGTATCTAACCCATGCTGTCAATATCCTAGGACTGTTTGATGGGTCAGTGTAGAGGGATTTTTACTGTGTATCTAACCTGTGCTGTACCTGCCCTGAGAGTGTTTGATAGGACAGTGAAGAGGGAGCTTTACTCTGAATCTAAACCATGCTGAAACTGCCCTGCAAGTGTTTGATGGGTTAGTGTAGAGGGAACTTTAATCTGTGTCTAACCTGTACTGTATCTGCCCTGGGATTGTTTGATGGGATAGTGTAGAGGGAGCTTAACTCTGTATCTAACCCGTGCTGTACCTACCCTGGGAGTGTTGGATTGGACAGTTTAGAGGGAGCTTTACTCTGTATCTAACCCATGCTGTACCTGCACTGGGAGTGTTTGATGGGGTAGGATATAGGGAGCTTTATTCCGTGTCTAACCCATGCTGTCACTATCCTAGGACTGTTTGATGGGTCAGTGTAGAGGGATCTTTACTCTCTATCTAGCCCGGGCTGTACTTGCCCTGGGAGCGTTTGATGGGACAGTGTAGAGGGAGCTTTACTCTGTATTTAACCTGTGCTATACCAGCCCTGGGAGTGTTTGATGTGACAGTGTAGAGGGATCTTTACCCTGTATCTAACCTGTACTGGACATGCCCTGGGAGTGTTTGACGGGACAGTGTAGAGCGAGCTTTGCTCTGTATCTATCCCGTGCTGTACCTGCCCTGGGATTGTTTGATTGCACAGTGCAGTGGGAGCTTTACTCGATATCTAACCCATGCTGTCCTGCCCTGGGAGATTTTGATGGGACGCAGTGTGAGCCTTACCCAGAATCTCCTCACAGATTCTCCCAAACGGCCAACATACTGTCGGGTGAGATTGGCAGAAACCTTGTTTATGCACTTTGATTAGTTTTACTCCGATCTTCCTCGGTATTTAGACCTACCGATGTGGAGAATCCCCGAGGAATTATGCCCCATGTAGTTGTGAAACTCACTTGTTGTAAAGAACGATATCAGGAATCCAGATCATCTCGGAGGGGACACGGATTGAGGTAACGTTGTCAAACTCTGCAGGATCCCACGTGAGTTTATAATCGTACCATTCCTGGAAAAAACAGGAAAATTAGGAAAACCGCAGGCATAATGACAGTACGTGACAAGACCTGGAGGGACAAGTACCGAGTACGGAGATGAACGTTCACATGGAGGTTTAACGTTTCCAGAACAGGCTATTCAGTTTTAAATGATACAGACGTACAGTGAGATCATCCACTTAGAGCATCTCAATTCAATGCCTTTAACAAGCTTTTAAGGAACTAAATTGTAATTAACTTTAGAGGAATCTTCACATCAACATTAACTGGAAATCTCAGATTTAGTTCCTCCCTTAATGGCACTGAATTTAATTCTGTGGCCCATCAGAACCCCAAGGTGTACACCAGCAGGCCCATCAGAACGCTAAGGTCCATACCAACAGGTCCATCAGATCCCTAAAGGCCACACCAAATGGTCCATTAGCTCCATAGGCCTAGAAATTCAGTAAGGCGCTGCCAGCTTTGCGGCCAGTTACCGCCCAAAGAGGGCTTCTGCGCCAATAGAGGAGTTTGCGCTGATATTCAGCGCAGCGGTAATGGCGGCGGTAGCCGTTAGCGCTGCGCCGGCACCGATGACGTCATCGGTGTGCGCAGTGCCCTGGTCCCGCCCCGATACCGGCCCGACCCCCATATTGAGTTGCGGCCGCCTCTTCCGCAACGGCCGCAAACAGCGATCAGAAAACGGGGCCATACTGTAGCCTTAGTGGGGTGCTTTAAGGTGGAGGTGTGGCCGGCCGCCTTTTCGGCGGCCGCCTGCCCGCACCTCCTTCCCCGGCCTCCTCCACCCCCCCCCGCGGCATTGCCGGCTGCTTCCCGCGAACCCAGCACTTCTCCGTGGTGCCGGGCTCATTTGCCGGCACTGTCCAGCGGCGATCTCCCCGTTGCAGGCAGCTCCCCCTTAAGAGAAGGAGGAGGCCTGCAGTACCGCAGCCTGCCGCTCCGCAGCGGGTGGCGCAGCGGCGCCTAGAGCGCTGAAGTTCAGTTTCAGCGCCCCAAGCGGGGGCGGGCACACCCTGGAATAGCGCCCGGTTCCGACTTGGGGCGCAAAAACTGAATATCTGACGGGCGCACCTGGCTCCGCGCTCAGCGCTAACTTTTGGGCGCACGCTAGCTGGCGGGCCCAAAGTGAATTTCTAGGCCATAATGTCCACACCATCAGGTCTATCAGATCCCAGTCCGTGCACCAACAGGCCCATCAGATCCCCAGTCCACATTATTCCAGGGCACTGTTGAGTGACCAGCCAACACTTGGCTCTAGACAGCCTTGTGGGAAGGGTGGCCCTAGCTGGATGAGCAGCTGGAAGCTCAGTGTGTGCTGGTTCAACACCAGCTGTGCCCCTGTGCAGAACTGGGGAACCCCCTAAGCCTGGGCTCTCATTAACCTGCGTCTAAATGCTGCGGACTTGGCCACAAGTGATGTGTTCCTTTGGGGACTTGGTGTGGAGGCCCTCCGGCATGGGGATTGGTTTCTGGTCCTGTCAGGTTGGCCAATGAAAAATGTCAGGTGACAACGAGGAGATCCCACCAACCAGCTTCAGATCCTAAGCTGGCTCCGTACCTGGGGCAGGAAACTTTAACTTTAGAGGAAAGACTCACCTGCTTGAGCCAGACATTGGTCGTCATCATCTGGTTCTTCTCATCCTATTCCAAGGAGGGGGGAAAATCACAATTAACCACAGCTTCATAGTCAATATAAAGATAAATTATTTGAGTGAATCAGTAATACCAGAATCAGAAAATTCCCATGTGGGTTAGTGACCAAATTGTAACTCATTCATTTGGACATTGCCCGTTATTTTTTTAGGAAGATTAAGCCGTTTTGAAACAATTCGGTTCCGCACGTTAATCAAAGATTAAAAGACAAAACTTGCATCTATGGAGCGCCTTTCACGGCCTCAGGATGTCCCAAAGTGCTTTACAGCCAATGAAGTACTTTTGAAGTGTAGTCACTGTTGTAATGTAGGAAACGCGGCAGAAAATTGGCGCACAGCAAGATCCCACAAACAGCAATGAGATAATGACCAGATAATCTGTTTTTAGTGATGTTGGTTGAGGGATAAATATTGGCCCCAGGACACCGGGGAGAACTCCCCTGCTCTTCTTTGAAATAATGCCATGGGATCTTTTACATCCGCCTGAGAGAGCAGGAGCCCGAGGCTGCAAGTGTGTGCAGCTGAATGAAGACACGTTGGGATGTGCAGTGCTAGATGCTGCCCATCGCTCTCAGACAAGAGATAGAACTTTCTGCTCTAATAACTTGTGACTAAGAGAACCATTTCTTTAATCTATGCCCCAGTGTAATGGGCACCATTCAGCCATGCAATCATTTCAGCAAATGTGATTTTTTTTGTACTACACCACGGCCCAAATATCTGTGTGGTCTGCTCCAGCCCGCAGCCGATAACTGAAGCGCAAGGAATGAGCAAAGAGATTTCAGCCTCACTGAGCGGGTGAGGCATGGAACAGGCTCCTCTGAGCTGGCACAGGTCAAAGCGTCTGGAACTCCCCTCCACCCCCCTCACCAACCCCACCCACCCGCCTCCCCCCTCCCTCCCCACCTCCCCCCTCCCTCCCCACCCCCATCCACCCACCTCCCCCCTCCCTACCCACCCCCCACCCGCCCACCTCCCTCCCCACCTCCATCCACCCACCTACCCCCTCCCTCCCCACCTCCATCCACCCACCCCCCACCTCCATCCACCCACCTCCCCCCTCCCTACCCACCCCCCACCCGCCCACCTCCCCCTCCCTCCCCACCCCCATCCGCCCACCTCCCCCCTCCCTACCCACCACCCCCACCTCCATCCACCCACCTCCCCACCCCCATCCACCCGCCTCCCCCTCCCTCCCCACCTCCATCCACCCACCTCCCCCCTCCCTCCCCACCCCCATCCACCCACCTCCCCCCTCCCTACCCACCCACCTCCATCCACCCACCTCCCCCCCACCCACCTCCATCCACCCACCCGCCTCCCCCTCCCTACCCACCCCCATCCACCCACCTCCCCCCCCACCCCCATCCACCCGCCTCCCCCTCCCTCCCCACCCCCATCCACCCGCCTCCCCCCTCATCCACCCACCTCCCCCCTCCCTCCCCACCCCCCGGTGTGTGTTTAACGTGTTAAAAATAAGTACTTGTGAGAACAGTAGAGAGAATCAGGAACTCACGCTCTCCACAACACAGATAACAAGGCACGGAGATTATTATAAATCATTCAGCAGACAGCCTGTTAAACTTTAATACAGTGTCCTAAATGTTTAATCTGTTTGTTTGTTGTGTGGTTCCTCCATCTCCATCCTTAATCGAATAAAAACACCCAGCCCAGATTTGGACCTGGTATCTGTCCCACAATTCTCCTCCTCTCCTCACCTGGTGCTGACACTTATTAGGGTTCAGCACAGGTCAGTCACACAATCAGGACTATTTTACACCCCCAGCCTCATCGAATTTACCCAGTGGCCAGGTAACGAGGGGGAGGGGAGGGGAGGGGGCAAGGGTTCCTCTGTAGAGCCTCATCTGTGCAGAGCGCGGGGAGGAAAATCTACTGGGGGGGTGGGGGGGGGACTGCTGGCCCAATATTAGTCGGGGTCAGCACCCACTACCCACTAAGGTGTCAGCCGTGGCTCAGTGGGCAGCACTCTCGCCTCGGAGTCAGAAGGTTGTGGGTTCAAAGTCCCACTCCAGAGATGTGAGCCCATAATCTAGGCTGACACTCCCAGTGCAGTGCTGAGGGAGTGCTGCACTGTCGGAGGTGCCGTCTTTCCGATGAGACGTTAAACCGAGACCCTGTCTGCTCTCTCAGGTGAATGTAAAAGATCCCATGGCCACTATTTCAAAGAGCAGGGGAGCTATCCCTGTGTCCTGGGGCCAATATTTATCCCTCAACCAACATCACTAAAAACAGATGATCTGGTCATTATCACATTGCTGTTTGTGGGAGCTTGCTGTGCACAAATTAGCTGCCGCATTTCCTCCATTACAAAAGTGACTACACTTCATTGGCTGTGAAGCGCTTCGCGATGTCCTGAGGTCATGAAAGGCGCTGTAGAAATGTAATGTCTTTCTTTATTTACCTTGGGTGAGTGTAAACACCCTCCCCTCCCCCGCCCCCAGAAACGGCCAGCAGTGATAGTGAGCTGTGTCTCACCACATCAATGAGTTGAGCAATGGAAAGGCCAAAGTTGACGATGACGGCATCCGAGGTGTTGGGCACCGGCCTGGACCACCTGTTGTAGCCGGTGAAGAGATGCTTGAAGAGTCTTTCCTCTGCCTGGGAACGAGTCGCCTCCTGACAATAAACTAGAAATAAGTGGAGAGAGAGAGAGTGAGAGTCAGGTCGATGAGAGAGTAGGGGGTCTGGCCGGATCTCCCTGTCACTGACTGAACACAGACAAGGAACTCCAGTGGAATTGTGGCTGAGCGCGAGAGGGGAGATAATCTCAACTTTTGACTTACTTCACTGGGTGATCACTGCTGTGGTCAGTTTGGAATAAAGTCAAACATAATCCCTCGGGAAAATAGTTCTCATTCTCTGGGGTCATCGTTATTCTGCTATTCTCCTCTGTGCGGTACATCAATTGGGAGTCATATGCATGAGCTGTCTGACCCCTGCGATGTGCTCCATGAATTGAGACAATGGCCCAGAACTTCGGGTCTCCACGGGTGAGTACGCACGGGGGTACTCACCCGTAAGTCCAATGGAAGTGCCGGTTTCGTGCAAGCAGTGCGCATGCGCGGCAAACCGGCACTTCCATTCCCCTGAAAGAAGGGATTCAGAGGTGGAACGCATGCGCAGGAGAGGCAGCGCATGCGCATCGAACTTACGGTTTTTTTTCCCAGGTTTCTTCGGGAGGGTAAGTCTCGAGCAGTTACACTTTTAAAAAGCAGCCGCAAGGCCTGCTTTTTACAAGGTAAGTGGTGAATTAAGTAAAATGAAAACATTTTTTCCACAGGTTTAATATTTTTAAATACTTTAAAGAAAGGTAAGTTTATTTTTAGCCCCGTTAGAAAATAAAATTATTTTTTCAAAAATTTAAATTATTGTTTAAAATAGTTATTTCATGTAATTTATAGTTTATTTTAAAAATGTGATGTTTTTTAAAATTTATTTGAAGATTTAGTGATGTTTTGGGGCCCGTAGTATTTCTAAGTTTTGACAGCTCTTCCTGTCAAACTTATGAATGGAGCATTCCCTGCTCCGATTGGCTCTCCATGGCCCACGTGATGCCAGGGGACGCTTCGAACTAACTGCGCCCCTGGGATACGCAAGCACTGCGCGCCGGCAGTTGGAGCAGGCCCAGGATCAGAATCACAGCTCAACGGCCGGCGCGCTAGTTAAATGCAGGTCGGAGGCTTGCACCCGCGGGAAGCCCTCGACCCGAATTTCTGGGCCAATACCTTGAACCGGCCACTCAGCCTCCGAAGCTCATGTCTCGCTCAGTCCTTGTACCTGCTCTCTGCCCAGTCTCTGGAGGGAGGCGGCCAACAGGCGCAATGTGCAGACGGATGAATCACAGTGGCATTTCCTGAACACCAAAAGGCAAGCAAGGGTGAAGAAATAAAACCCCGAGATAGCAATTCAACTTCATAGTCCCCCTTATAAATCTAACTTGCCCGCATCAACAGATCACACGCCTAGGGTCCCAGCAGCCGAGAACCCATCCTGTCCCAAAGAGACCAAGTGAGAACCAATGATATCTTAATATTTATCATTTTCAATCCCATTACTGAAGTAATAACTCCAGCGACTGCACTTTGAAAAACAGTTCACTGGCTGTAAAGTGCTTTGGAATGTCCCGAGGATGTGATGAGATGCTAGATAAAAATGCAAGGCAGCTTTTGATTTTAATTCAGCTCTTTCTGTAGAAAAGGGGTTAATTGACAGGCAATAATAAACTGTAATGGGAGTCTGTTCCATGTTAATTCATTACTTTATGGAGAGAGAATAAGATCTGATTGTACGCAGTCTGGCCCGGCACTTGTTCATTCTACAGTCATCCTGCAGCACTGAGTGCCTCTTAACAGTTTTAAACCTGCATCCCATCCCACCTCAACCAGGCAACAAATTCAATCCTGGGAGTCTCCCAACGTATAATTCGCCATCCCAGAATCATCCAGGTCAGCCTCCTCTGGACCCGTTCCAATATGTTTTACAAATAATTTCCCATGCCCTTTTCCACAAGGAGTCTCCCTTTCTCTTTCCACCTCCCCCCTCTCTCTGATCTCTCTCTCTCCCATTTCCCCTTCCCCTCTCACTCCCCTTCCCCTCTCACTCCCCTTCCCCTCTCTCCCTCCCTCCCCCTCTCCCCCTCCCTTCCCTCACTCTCTCTCTCCCCTGAAGGGATAGAATTTTTCCGGCAGTTTCCGGGGTAACGGACACCCCACAATTCTTTACCCAAATGGCCACCAGTCCAGTCTGAGCCTCCAGTCAGTGGAGTCTTGCCCACACGGTCACACAGCAGAGCCCAGTCCTGCTCCCACACATGAAGCAGAGGGAAATAGAAAGACCCCAGACTCAAAAACAGCAAAAGAATGATGTGCAGTGATTGGGGGGAGAACGGGAGAGGAGTAAAGACAGAAGGTGGCGCCGTAAGAGAACGGAGACCCAGAGCAAGCGAATGGTTACAGATACCCTGTCTCCTTCCCCTTGCCCCATTCCTCCTTATAAACGACTAATCGCAAACACCTTCCGGCTCTGACAAAGTGTATTAAGACTAGAAACAAGAACCTTTTTATTCTCCACCAGTGATGCCTCACTGGCTTTCAGTTTGTATTTCAGAAAATTGCAGTTTGTGGGAGAATTGGCTGCTGTGTTTCCCACATTGCAACAGTGACTACCCTCCAAATAATTTCATTGGCTGATAAATTTCGATATAAATGCAAGTTCTGTCTTTCCAATGTTCGGGCAAATATAAACAATACAGCAAGATAACAGGTGGCCCTTCAAACCTCTTCCATCTGGTCCAACCTCAACACACCATGAAACCCCTCGCCAACCACCCACCGCAGCCCCACTCCCCCTCCCCCACTCCCCTTTGCCACCCCTAATCCCCCTCCCCCAACCACCCACCCCTCCCCCTCCAACCGCACCCTCACTCCCCCACCCCCTTCAACCCCACCCTCTCCAACCCCACCCCCGCACACACACCTCCCCTCCCTACCAACCCAACCCCCTCCAACCCCACCCCCACTCCTGCACACACACCTCCCCTCCCTACCAACCCCACCCCCTCCCCACTCCCCCTCCTACCCTTCACCTCCAAACCCACCCCCATTCCCGCACCCACTCCTCCCCTCCAACCCCACCTCCACCCCCTCCAACCACTCCCCCTCCCCATCCACCTCTCCCCTCCAACCCCACCCCCTCCGACCCCACCCCCACTTCTCCCCCATCCACCTCTCCCCTCCAACCCCACCCCCTCCGACACCAACCCCACTTCTCCCCCATCCACCTCTCCCCTCAAACCCCACCCCTTCTGACCCCACCCCCACCAACCCCACCCCACTTCTCCTCCACCCCTTCCCCCTACAGCCCCTCCCCCTCCAATCCCCTCCCCCTCCAATCCTCCCCACAGTTGCAGTCTCCTGGGAGAGGCAAAATGGGGCAATTTCTGGGGGTTAGGGAAGCTGGTAAATTCCTCTCTGCTCCACAGGTGATCAAGCAAGCTCCATCAACCCCACCTACCTTCTATAACTCGAGATCCCTCCACCCACAGAACCGCCCTTGTGAACAGTGGCAGCTAATCCATGTATTCTTTAAACAACATACAAAATAATATGTAGCAACATTGCAATAATATGTAATATTACAGTAATAATAAAATAGTAATAATAAATAAGTAATAAAATGAGTAAATGCTGGAAATACTCACCAGGTCAGGCAGCATCTGTGGGGAGAGGAAGCTTTTGGGGGGCAGATTCACGGGTGACAAATGGCCACCAGTCCAGTCCGAGCCTCCAGTCAGCGGAGTCTTGCCCACACGGTCACACAGCAGATCCCAGTCCTGCTCTCACACATGAAGCAGAGGGAAATAGAAAAAGAGCCCAGACTCAAATGGTCCACAGATGCTGCCTGACCTGCCAAGTATTTCCAGCATTTTCTGTTGTTATTTCGGATTTCCAGCCTTTTCTGTTTTTACTTCAGATTTCCAGCAGCTGTGATATTTTGCTTTTGAATTTATGCATAATTACTTGTTTATTGTGTATATTAGGACATAATATAATACCCTGCTGCAAAGGACACATCATTAGTGTCCAGATTTATCAGGATCGCGTCTGATGTCCGAAGCTTCACCACATGGTTAAAATCCCAAACCACACATATCGATTTGGAATGCCATTGCTGTGGGGATGTTGGTGACAGGAAAAAAAACACGCAATAGTCCCCCCCCCTCCCCTCCCCTCCCAGTATCAGCATCCAGACCTTGGGGCTGCTTGGGATCCCATCACCGTTGGATATGGATCTCCAAGATCACCAAGTGATGGATCTCCAAGATCACCAAGTGATGGATCTCCAAGATCACCAAGTGATGGAATGCCAAGATCACCAAGTGATGGAACGCCAAGATCACCAAGTGATGGAACGCCAAGATCACCAAGTGATGGAACGCCAAGATCACCAAGTGATGGAACGCCAAGATCACCAAGTGATGGAACGCCAAGATCACCAAGTGATGGAACGCCAAGATCACCAAGTGATGGAACGCCAAGATCACCAAGTGATGGAACGCCAAGATCACCAAGTGATGGAACGCCAAGATCACCAAGTGATGGAACGCCAAGATCACCAAGTGATGGAACGCCAAGATCACCAAGTGATGGAACGCCAAGATCACCAAGTGATGGAACGCCAAGATCACCAAGTGATGGAACGCCAAGATCACCAAGTGATGGAACGCCAAGATCACCAAGTGATGGAACGCCAAGATCACCAAGTGATGGAACGCCAAGATCACCAAGTGATGGAACGCCAAGATCACCAAGTGATGGAACGCCAAGACCACCAAGTGATGGATCGCCAAGATCACCAAGTGATGGATCTCCAAGATCACCAAGTGATGGAACTCCAAGATCACCAAGTGGAGGGTCTCTCAAGACCATTTGCCACGCGGTGACCTCAGGAACTGAGCTTGGGGCAGAGGGAGAGGTCCCAAGGGCCCAGACTTCCTGTCTGGAGATGGAGCAATGGGGGGGGGGAGGAGGGGTTAGTTAGGGAGCGCCCAACCTCCCCCTCCTTTTGCCGCTGCAACTTCTAGTAGAAGGTCCAAGGAGAGGCGGGAAAGAAGGGGCAAGCCCCGTGACGGGGAGCTGTTCTGTGGAATGGGACGATGCAGTGAATAACCAGCACACCGTCAAGCAGGAGATTTTTGTCCTTAAACTTAAGCTGCGAAATTTCAACTTACTGTTTCGGCACAGGAAGATGGAGAAGGTGAGAAGGAGACTGCAGCCGCTCGGCACACCGCCCTCCATGGGCGAGACACAAGTCATCTCCGCTATCCGGCAACCCCGGGCTTGAAAGGTCAGCTTGAAACGATAGATAAATCTCTGTAGTCCCACAAAGAATTGCTTTGGGCGGAGTTGCAGCTTCAGATGTGACCCGGCTGTGGAGACACCGTGCTCCGGGAGGTCCGCGGGCGCTGCGCTGTCCCTGGTGCTGAAATCAGGCTGGACCCTTCGCTCTGCGGGAATGCCCAGAGACAGCCGAGAGTCAACGAGACCACCTGCGGGAAAAGGAGAGAGGCATCCATATTAATATTTAAACTTCGAGGATTGCACTTTGCTGCAATAAAACAGAGTGCTCACCATTTAAAGGTGTCTCCAATCAAGTAAAGTAACAGGAGAAGAGATCCGTCCAACTCTGCCCCCACAGTGCCGGTGACTAGAACTCGGGCCAAGACTGCGATCACATTATTATCTGGAGCAGGCACTGAAACATCCATCAGAGGCTAATTGACACCCAACTAGGCACGTTAAAAAATGCAAGGTTTTAAATTGTTCTAACAGGGAGACTGCTCGCTCCTGGGTTATGGTTAATGTGATTTAAAGGGAAAAGTACTTTGTTACTTCTGCTCCAGTCTCACTGGATGTGGAGAGATATCCGATTCCATCCCAAAGCACCTCCTTCAGTTGTGGGTTCTGTACTGTTTAATTGAGAAAGGCATTCTTGGTGTAGGGCCTGATCCACTTCTCCGAAAGGTCTCGAACACCTCACATATAATGGATTACAATCACACAGAGACCAGAGAGAATGTCCACAAACACAGTTAGAATAGTGAGCAGGGGGAAGCCCCAAAAACACAGTTAGAATAGTGAGCAGAGGGAATCTCCACAAACACAGTTAGAATAGTGAGCAGAGAGAATCTCCACAAACACAGTTAGAATAGTGAGCAGAGAGAATCTCCACAAACATAGTTAGACTAGTGAGCAGAGAGAATCTCCACAAACACAGTTAGAATAGTGAGCAGGGGGAATCTCCACAAACACAATTAGAATAGTGAGCAGAGAAAATCTCCACAAATACAGTTAGAATAGTGAGCAGAGAGAATCTCCACAAACACAGTTAGAATAGTGAGCAGAGGGAATCTCCACAAACACAGTTAGAATAGTGAGCAGAGAGAATCTCCACAAACACAGTTAGAATAGTGAGCAGAGGGAATCTCCACAAACACAGTTAGAATAGTGAGCAGAGAGAATCTCCACAAACACAGTTAGAATAGTGAGCAGAGGGAATCTCCACAAACACAGTTAGAATAGTGAGCAGAGAGAATCTCCACAAACACAGTTAGAATAGTGAGCAGAGGGAATCTCCACAAACACAGTTAGAATAGTGAGCAGAGGGAATATCCACAAACACAGTTAGAATAGTGAGCAGAGAGAATCTCCACAAACACAGTTAGACTAGTGAGCAGAGAGAATCTCCACAAGCACAGTTAGACTAGCGAGCAGAGAGAATTTCCACAAACACAGTTAGAATAGTGAGCAGGGGGAATCTCCACAAACACAGTTAGAATAGTGAGCAGAGAGAATCTCCACAAACACAGTTAGAATAGTGAGCAGAGAGAATCTCCACAAACACAGTTAGAGTAGTGAGCAGAGGGAATCTCCACAAACACAGTTAGAATAGTGAGCAGAGAGAATCTCCACAAACACAGTTAGAATAGTGAGCAGAGAGAATCTCCACAAACACAGTTAGAGTAGTGAGCAGAGGGAATCTCCACAAACACAGTTAGAATAGTGAGCAGAGAGAATCTCCACAAACACAGTTAGAATAGTGAGCAGAGGGAATCTCCACAAACACAGTTAGGCTAGTGAGCAGAGAGAATCTCCACAAACACAGTTAGAATAGTGAGCAGAGAAAATCTCCACAAAAACAGTTAGAATAGTGAGCAGAGAAAATCTCCACAAACATAGTTAGACTAGTGAGCAGAGAGAATCTCCACAAACACAGTTAGAATAGTGAGCAGAGAAAATCTCCACAAAAACAGTTAGAATAGTGAGCAGAGAGAATCTCCACAAACATAGTTAGACTAGTGAGCAGAGAGAATCTCCACAAACACAGTTAGAATAGTGAGCAGGGGGAATCTCCACAAACACAATTAGAATAGTGAGCAGAGAAAATCTCCACAAATACAGTTAGAATAGTGAGCAGAGAGAATCTCCACAAACACAGTTAGAATAGTGAGCAGAGGGAATCTCCACAAACACAGTTAGAATAGTGAGCAGAGAGAATCTCCACAAACACAGTTAGAATAGTGAGCAGAGGGAATCTCCACAAACACAGACTAGTGAGCAGAGGGAATCTCCACAAACACAGTCTTGGCTCCTCTTGATCCAATATCCTCAGGGGAGGGAGAGGGAGCCATGCACTGGGGTATGAGTTGTGTAACTGCAGAATGATTCGGACAGGCGATAAATAATTCAACCATTTGCACCTGTCCCGAGTGGAGTTGGCAGTTTAAAGGGGATGATGCATAATCAAGCTGACAGTACAAAGCTCTGAAATCAACTTTTAAATCACCTGGAATAATTAAATCATCCCATTTTTTCCGAAGGTGGTTCAGTGAAGCATGGTTGAGACAATCTGTACATATCCGGCCCTTTCATTAAAAATATCTGTGTCCTTCCCTCGCCCATTGAATTATTCCAACATTTAAACAGTCAGAGCAATGGTCAGATCCTGAACATCACCCCGATCGCTCACCTATCTCATGTCTGGCACAAGCTCTTACTCTCAGTTCCACTTAAACAGTTATACGTCGGTATTAACATTGAACACCCACTACAGGTCGCTGCTAATTTATGTTGCCGTTATTCTCTCCTAGGTATTGGGTTTTTGCCACATGCTCTTTGACTGACTGAGTGACTATCATCATTACCGATTAAACCTCAATAAACAGTTTGTATTAAATCAGACAGTATTGTCCGGAATTGGAGCAAGATATACTCACCAGGGAGAGAAACTGAAACAGGGAGGATGAAGAAGAGAGAGATAAACACAGAAAGAGAGAGAGTAAAGGATAGACTGTAAGACAGAGATTGAGAGAGACAGAGAGAACTAGGCCAATTTCCACTAATAATTACTATCCAAAAAAGAGCCACCAAATTTTGGAAACACCTAAAAATGAGCAACCCCCACTGCTATCATTACGAAGCCTTGAAATGCCAAGAGAGGACCATAAAGAATAACTCCCTCAGTCAACTAGTCCTGGGACTCAGTGAAGCAACCACTAACACTACTAACAATAACCAGCCCCAGGACAGTGACATCGTAGCAGAGAGAATTCGACCCAACACAATTGTCACTAAACAAAAAGAAAAATACCTGTCATATTGGGCAGAAACAACAAAAACCCAAAGCAAACTCAATTGCTACTTGACCCTAAACAGACAATACAACATGGCTGCGTACCTGACCATGGTAAAGGATAACAAACTGAGAAAAACCTTGACAAGGTACAGACTTAGTGAACATAGCCTAGCGATCGAAAAAGGCAGACACAGGCAGACCAGGCTGCCAAGAGAGGACAGGATATGCTCTCACTGCAGTCAGGGAGTAGTGGAGACAGAGATGCACTTCCTCACAGCTTGTGGAAAATATCAGGGCATCAGGGAGAATTTCTACCAAAAATTCTCACAAATATGCCCTGAATTCAGAAATCTGAATGACGACCAAAAACTCCCATACCTACTGGGGGAGGAGAGAAGCTGTGTAGCACTGGCAGCACACTATGTTACAGCTTGCCATGAACAGAGGGACAACCAGTAAACCTAAGAAAAGAGTATATATAAATAAAGCGAATGTATATTTATACACTCAGGGATATACCTGTTTATACACTGTATGAATAGAACTGCGTTTATGTGTTCAACCATAAATGTATTTTGATGCTTTGGCAACATAAGATGTACCTTATCATGCCAATAAAGCAATTTGAATTGAATTGAGAGAGAGACAGAGCGAGGGTAAAAGATAGACTGAAGGACACAGAGAGTGAGCAAGACAGGGAGAGAATGGGGACTGAAGGATAGAGAGAGAGAGAGAGACAGAGAGAAACAGAGAGCGAAAGAGAGAGTGGGAACTGAAGGATAGAGAGAGTGAGTGAGAGAGAGACAGACAGACAGACAGAGAGAGACACAGAGAGAGAGAGAGAGACAGAGCAAGAGAGACAGAGAGACAGAGTGAGAGAGAGAGTTACAGAGAGAGAGACAGACAGAGAGACAGAGCAAGAGAGACAGAGTGAGAGAGAGAGTTACAGAGAGAGAGACAGAGAGACAGAGCAAGAGAGACAGAGAGACAGACAGAGTGAGAGAGAGAGAGAGACGGAGAGAGAGTAAAGGATAGACCAAAAGACAGAGAGACAGGGAGAGAGGGTAAAAGATAGACTGAAGGACACAGAGAGTGAGCAAAACAGAGAGGGAGAGAGAGGTAGAGTAAAGGATAGACTGTAAGTCAGAGAGTGAGAGAGACAGAGAGAGAGAGACACAGAGAGAGGGTAAACGATAGACTGAAGGACACAGAGAGTGAGTGAGACAGGAAGAGAGTGGGGACTGAAGGGCAGAGAGAGAGAGAGAGAGACAGAGAGAAATAGAGAGCGAAAGAGAGAGTGGGAACTGAAGGATAGAGATAGTGAGTGAGAGAGAGACAGACAGACAGAGAGAGAGAGACACAGAGAGAGACACACAGAGAGAGACAGAGACAGAGAGAAACAGAGACAGAGAGAGACAGAGACAGAGAGACAGAGTGAGAGAGACAGAGAGACAGAGAGACAGAGTGAGAGAGACAGAGAGACAGAGCGAGAGAGAGAGGGATACAGAGAGAGAGAGAGAAAGAGAGAGAGAGAGAGACGGAGAGAGAGTAAAGGATAGACCGAAAGACAGAGAGACAGGGAGAGAGGGTAAAAGATAGACTGAAGGACACAGAGAGTGAGCGAAACAGAGAGAGAGTGGGGACTGAAGGATAGAGAGAGTGAGAGAGAAACAGAGAGAGAAAGAGAGAGTGGGGGCTGAAGTATAGAGGGAGTGAGAGAGACAGAGAGAAAAAGAGAGAAAGAGAGAGTGGGGACTGAAGGATAGAGAGAGTGAGAGAGAGAGAGACAGAGAGAGAGACAGACAGAGAGAGAAACAGTCAGACAGAGAGAGACAGAGAGACAGAGTGAGAGAGACAGAGACAGACAGAGATAGACAGAGCAAGAGATACAGAGAGAGAGAGGCAAAGAGAG